>NC_089490.1:235534628-235845409 GCF_036850765.1 Saccopteryx bilineata | reverse complement strand
ATCAATAATTACACTAAATGTAAACGGATTAAACTCACCAATAAAAAGGCACAGAGTAGCAGAATGGATTAAAAAAGAAAATCCAACTATATGCTGCCTACAGGAAACTCATCTAAGTAACAAGGATAAAAACAAATTCAAAGTGAAAGGCTGGAAAACAATACTCCAAGCAAATAACATCCAAAAAAAGCAGGTGTAGCAATACTCATATCTGATAATGCTGATTACAAGACAGGAAAAGTACTCAGAGATAAAAATGGCCATTTCATAATGGCTAAGGGGACACTGAATCAAGAAGACATAACAATTCTTAATATATATGCACCAAACCAAGGAGCACCAAAATATATGACAGCTACTTATTGACCTTAAAACAAAAACTGACAAAAATACAATCATACTTGGAGACCTCAATACACCACTGACGGCTCTAGATCGGTCATCCAAACAGAGAATCAACAAAGACATAGTGGCCTTAAACAAAACACTAGAGCACCTGGATATGATAGACATCTACAGGACATTTCATCCCAAAGTGACTGAGTATACATTTTTCTCCAGTGTACATGGATCATTCTCAAGAATTGACCATATGTTGGGCCACAAAAACAACATCAGCAAATTCAGAAAAATTGAAGTTGTACCAAGCATATTTTCTGATCATAAAGCCTTGAAACTAGAATTCAACTGCAAAAAAGAGGAAAAAAATCCCACAAAAATGTGGAAATTAAACAACATACTTTTAAAAAATGAATGGGTCAAAGAAGAAATAAGTGCAGAGATCAAAAGATATATACAGACTAATGAAAATGACAATACGACATATCAGAATCTATGGGATGCAGCAAAAGCAGTGATAAGAGGGAAGTTCATATCACTTCAGGCATATATGAACAAACAAGAGAGAGCCCAAGTAAACCACTTAACTTCCCACCTTAAGGAACTAGAAAAAGAAGATCAAAGACAACCCAAAAGCAGCCGAAGAAAGGAGATAATAAAAATCAGAGCAGAAATAAATGAATTAGAGAACAGTAAAACTATAGAAAAAATTAATAGAACAAGGAGCTGGTTCTTTGAGAAGATCAATAAAATTGACAAACCCTTGGCAAGACTTACCAAGGAAAAAAGAGAAAGAACTCATATAAACAAAATCCAAAATGAAAGAGGAGAAATCACCATGGACACCGTAGATATACAAAGAATTATTGTAGAATACTATGAAAAACTTTATGCCACTAAATTCAACAACCTAGAAGAAATGGATAAATTCCTAGAACAATACAATCTTCCTAGACTGAGTCAAGAAGAAGCAGAAAGCCAAAACAGACCTATCAGTAGAGAAGAAATAGAAAAAACCATTAAAAACCTCCCCAAAAATAAAAGTCCAGGCCCTGACGGCTATACCAGCGAATTTTATCAAACATTCAAAGAAGACTTGGTTCCTATTCTACTCAAAGTCTTCCAAAAAATTGAAGAAGAAGCAATACTTCCAAACACATTTTATGAGGCCAACATAACCCTCATACCAAAACCAGGCAAGGATGGCACAAAAAAAGAAAACTACAGACCAATATCTCTAATGAATACAGATGCTAAAATACTAAACAAAATACTAGCAAATCAAATACAACAACATATTAAAAAAATAATACATCATGATCAAGTGGGATTCATCCCAGAATCTCAAGGATGGTTCAACATACATAAAACGGTTAACGTAATACACCATATCAACAAAACAAAGAACAAAAACCACATGATCTTATCAATAGATGCAGAAAAGGCTTTTGATAAAATACAACACAATTTTATGTTTAAGACTCTCAACAAAATGGGTATAGAAGGAAAATATCTCAACATGATAAAGGCCATATATGATAAACCATCAGCTAACATCATATTAAATGGCACTAAACTGAAGGCTTTCCCCCTTAAATCAGGAACAAGACAGGGTTGTCCACTCTCTCCACTCTTATTTAATGTGGTACTAGAAGTTCTCGCCACAGCAATCAGACAAGACAAAGAAATAAAAGGCATCCATATCGGAAAAGAAGAAGTAAAGGTATCACTTTTTGCAGATGATATGATCCTATACATCGAAAACCCCAAAGAATCCACAAAAAGACTACTAGAAACAATAAGCCAATACAGTAAGGTCGCAGGATACAAAATTAACATTCAGAAGTCAATAGCCTTTCTATATGCCAACAATGAAACAATTGAGAAGGAACTCAAAAGAATAATCCCCTTCACGATTGCAACAAAAAAAATAAAATACGTAGGAATAAACATTTCAAAGAATGTAAAGGACTTATATAATGAAAACTATAAACCATTGTTAAGGGAAATCGAAAAAGATATAATGAGATGGAAGAATATACCTTGTTCTTGGCCAGGAATAATAAATATAATCAAGATGGCTATATTACCCAAAGCAATATACAAATTCAATGCAATTCCCATCAAACTTCCAATGACGTTTTTTAAAGAAATAGAGCAAAAAATCATCAGATTTATATGGAACTATAAAAAACCCCGAATAGCCAAAGCAATCCTAAAGAAAAAGAATGAAGCTGGGGGCATTACAATACCTGACTTCAAACTCTATTATAGGGCCACGACAATCAAAACAGCATGGTATTGGCAGAAAAATAGACACTCAGACCAATGGAACAGAATAGAAAACCCAGAATAAAACCACATATATATAGTCAAATAATTTTTGATAAAGGGGCCAACAACACACAATGGAGAAAAGAAAGCCTCTTCAATAAATGGTGCTGGGAAAACTGGAAAGCCACATGCAAAAGAATGAAACTGGACTACAGTTTGTCCCCCTGTACTAAAATTAATTCAAAATGGATCAAAGATCTAAACATAAGACCTGAAACAATTAAGTACATAGAAGAAGACATAGGTACTCAACTCATGGACCTGGGTTTTAAAGAGCATTTTATGAATTTGACTCCAATGGCAAGAGAAGTGAAGGCAAAAATTAATGAATGGGACTACATCAGACTAAGAAGTTTTTGCTCAGCAAGAGAAACTGATAAAATAAACAGAAAGCCAACTAAATGGGAAATGATATTTTCAAACAACAGCTCAGATAAGGGCCTAATATCCAAAATATACAAAGAACTCATAAAACTCAACAACAAACAAACAAACAATTTCATAAAAAAATGGGAAGAGGATATGAACAGACACTTCTCCCAGGAAGAAATACAAATGGCCAACAGATATATGAAAAGATGCTCATCTTCTTTAGCTATTAGAGAAATGCAAATCAAAACAGCAATGAGATACCACCTCACACCTGTTCGACTAGCTATTATTAGCAAGACAGGTAATAGCAAATGTTGGAGAGGCTGTGGAGAAAAAGGAACCCTCATACACTGTTGGTGGGAATGTAAAGTAGTACAACCATTATGGAAGAAAGTATGGTGGTTCCTCAAAAAACTGAAAATAGAACTACCTTATGACCCAGCAATCCCTCTACTGGGTATATACCCCAAAAACTCAGAAACATTGATACGTAAAGACACATGCAGCCCCATGTTTATTGCAGCATTGTTCACAGTGGCCAGGACATGGAAACAACCAAAAAGCCCTTCAATAGAAGACTGGATAAAGAAGATGTGGCACATATACACTATGGAATACTACTCAGCCATAAGAAATGATGACATCGGAACATTTACAGCAAAATGGTGGGATCTAGATAACATGATACGAAGCGAAATAAGTAAATCAGAAAAAACCAGGAACTGCATTATTCCATACGTAGGTGGGACATAAAAGTGAAACTAAGAGACATTGATAAGAGTGTGGTGGTTACGGGGGGGGAGGGGGGAATGGGAGAGGGAAAGGGGGAGGGGGAGGGGCACAAAGAAAACAAGATAGAAGGTGACAGAGGACAATCTGACTCTGGGTGACGGGTATGCATCATAATTGAACGACAAGATACCCTGGTCTTGTTATCTTTGAATATATGTATCCTGATTTATTGATGTCACCCCATTAAAAAAATAAAATTATTTTAAAAAAAAATAAAGCAAACTTATGCAAGACTTCTAAAAAATAAAAATAAAAAAAAAATAAAACAAAGGCTTTAAGGAAAAACAATATCTTGAATGCTAATCAAATTATTTGGAGGGCTCACAAACACTGCAGAAGACCAAGTTCAGACATGAGATGATCTCAATGGCTAGAAAACACAATACTGCTTACTCTGTGTTCAAATGAAACTTGGTCTTTGAAAGTACAGAATTTAAGCTCTGAGAAAGAACAGACAAAAAGTATCAATTGGGGAAATGCAAGTGAGGATTTGAGAACTTTCAGAACTAGGTGCCATTTTTTAAATAGAGCACAAGAGGGAAGTTTCTGCAGTTGGGGAAAGATCTGATGTTGATTACTCTTTGATTGTTTGTGGGATCCCATGATTTGTAAAAATTTTACGTTCCTCATCTCTCTCTGAGGTTCATGTGCCAGGATTGTTAACCCAGACCTTCACCCAATGCCTGATATTATAAGTTATTCTTGACTGAGCTTGACTTTCTATTTATTTAATTTTATCTATTTTTAAGTTGTTAAGGCTCTGGTGACATTTCTCTGAGGTTGGGATTTTGTGGGGGTTTTTATTGAAGATTTTTGTTGGAAATATTTTATGTATTCCTTTTACTATATACATGAGCTTACTTTTATTTATTTTTCTACATTTTAGCTCTCATTTTAAAATGAAGTTTAGAGTTTGATATATAAAAAAGGGAAATAGGAGAAAATCCAGAATCTAAAGAGTCTGAATGCCTTCTTTTCATTGGATACATTGCCAAAGGGCCTTCATTTACTCCTGAGATTTAATCATTCCTTGACAAATGTCTCTATTTTAAGGTCATAAATTCTATAAAAGTCTGAAGTTCCTGGTGTATATCAGGCACTGTGTAGAGGGGAGAGATGAAGTCTGTGCTAGAACAACTCGAATTGAGAGATGCAGGTTAAATGTCAGAAAACATGAGGACAGTTTTTGAGATTTTAGCTGACTAGAAAGTGCCGCACCATTTAACAGCGGTGTGATGGGTCCGCCGGCATGTCCAGCATCATTGTTGACTGTGTCAGTTAGTGTATTATGTTCATATAAAGCAGGTTCTATGTGCCTATACCTGTTGCTCAGGCATCACCTGGGACATTGAAGGGAAAGTTGGAACCTGTGCTTGGAAAGGCAGGTTGTCAGGTATCCATTCATCCCATTTTGCACCAGCACTATTGGCATTACATTATGCAGTGTTCCTCCCATCTAGAAATGTGTAGACTCTGGTATGTCACATACTGAAGAGGGAAGGAATAGGTGTGGAGCATCTACAAGTAGAGTCTGACTCAATGTAAGGGTCAGGGACCACTTGACAACCATGTTAAACACATGGGGTGCCCATGCACCATGTGAACCATGGTTCACGTCATGATGGTCCAGGTAGAATGTTAATTAGTAACACAAGAGCAGGTGATGAAAATATATACAGCCAGTGATGGGTGACTTAAATCATCTTTATTTTTTATTCTTTTGGGGAATATATATATATATATATATATATATATATATATATATATATATATAGAGAGAGAGAGAGAGAGAGAGAGAGAGAGAGAGAGAATAATGTGCTGTGGGATTGAGGGATGTTGATGAGAACTACAAAGACATTACAGAGCCAAGTGGACTTCTGTTTGAACTCAGAACAGGAAAGATTGGAATAGGGAGGGGAGAGAGAATGACATTAATCGAGGATGTGAACCCTGTGCACCGGGGTGTAGGCAGGTGGTGATGAATGGGGAGGCCAGAGAGGGGAGCAGTAAACACTAAAGATGATTTGAAAATCATTTCAGTATTGACTGTAAACAAACTAATAATTGTGGTCAGATATAACAAGAAAGGCACAATGAGTGAGTGATTTCTTGTGCAATCAGGTATGTTTTTAATTTTAGTTAAAACTTAGCTTCTAATATATCTACTCACATGGTTTTTTCCTAATTATATAATTTTGCTCTTTTTACATTCTAGTAACATTATCTTCCTTGTTTCTCATTATAAATTAAAATGGGAGTTTGTGTGGACAACATAATAAACAATGTCAGATTGCCCTATTTAGACAAAATCAGGCAGAAGTAGATAATTTAATATAATGAGGTTGCCTCTTCCACTTAATTAACCTATTAAAATTTGTAAAAAAAAAAAAAAAGTCAATGTCTAGAACAGCCTTAAAATATTTCAATACAACAGTATGTTAGTGCACACAATGGTTTGCCACAGAAAACGTGCATAACAGGTGTGTGTTTATATTTATCATATCAGTTCTGTTTCTTCAGTTTCCTTACATTTTTGTCCCACTGCTTAGCCATTCTAACAAAAGTACTCTATGATAGTGTTTGTGACAGTTAGACAAGCCCTTCTCAAATGATATGCTCGTTTAGAAGCTCATGGCCCAAATAACTAGCAGCCCAGCGGGGAAATGATATGTTGGACAATTTTGAATAAGTGTCTAGTCAGAAGAGGGAACAGGAATTTATTTTATACATTTAAGAGTATTTTGCTGAAGTCTATTATGATTTAATCATATGTGAAGAAAGAAGAAAGATGTGCACGTTGGCTTTATTTAAAATCTCTTTGGTACATGGTACTTTGGACTCTTAAGATGGATGAGGTTGGGAGACGTGTTGTTCTTGTCATCAGGGAAATTGCTTCACTTTAGCTAGAAGATGTATTGATGTTTCCTACTCCCCCTTCCTTTTACTTTATTCCAACACTCACAATAAAATATAATTGGATTTTAGACCCTGAAGCCAAAGAGGTTTTTTTTTTTGTTGCATTGTTGTCATTTAAACTGAGCTTTTATCATATTTAAGAGTAGAACCACCAGCAAACAAACAAACAAAACCAAGGAATACTATAAGAGGAAGAAATAAATATTTGTCCTGAAAGAAAAGTCTCCAAAGAGGTATTTGATTTTTAAAGATTTAGAATAAACACTAACACAGTTTCAAAGCTTGCAAAAGGTCTGCTTTCCAAAAAAGAGTAGTGTAGGCATGTATTAGCATATTTTTATGTGTTTAGAACAATATAGTTTGTAGTTATTTCAGAAAGAAAAGTTGGATGAGAACTAATGATTTAGATTTTAGTCACTTTAATACCAACAGCAAAGAAAAAAAATCAGAAATACTGGAAATCTATAAATATTTTGAGTTTTAGGAATGATAAAGATAAGATGTTCCACATGCAAACTTGGGGGACTGGGGAATATACTTTGGTTCGATACATACTGATCATCTGCTCAGCACAAGGCACGGACTTCATCTCAGGAAGAAGTAATAGGTAAGATTGCCAGCAGATACAGTTTATCATTCATCTTCATTCCAGGCGCCTGTGACTGCCCATGTGTATCTCCAGCAGGATGTCTAATAGATAAGTCAAACATAATGTATACTAACTGTAATTCTTCATTTTCCCCAGAGGAGGCACTAAAATTCCAGAGATACTCCAGCCTACCCAGGGCCCAGTAACATGCTGACATAGCGTTCTACTTAACGTCCCCCCCCACCCCCAGTAATTACTACTATTTAAACACGATTAAAAAGATATCTGCTGGTTAGTTGTTTTTCTTTTTCTTTTTGGCCCTTACTCCTGATGGGATTGTTAGTCCATAGTGATCATGAACTTGTCAGTTCCTACACTGTTTGATCTTCTGCGTGTTGAGCTATGTGTATCACAATGTAGATTAGCTGCTCAATGAATACCTATAGAATGAATAACTATGCATGAAAATCATAAAGGATAGGAAAGTGAAGGTTCTTTATGTCTTTGATTCTTTGTTTCCTTTTGGTTTCTTTCAACAACTATACTTAGTCAAGTATTACACACACATTAGTATTTCAGCCCCCCTCCCTCCTGTGACTGAACCACAAGAAAAGCACATGCTTGTGCCCACGGAAATAACATTCTAGTCGGATGGAAAAATATATACCATAATAGATGTTGATCTATGTTATGGAGAAAACTTAAAAGGTGGTAAAAGTTAGGGAGTATTAGTGTGGAGTAGAAACTTTTTAAAAAGTGGTCTGGGAAGCCTTTAGAAGGAAGGAGAATTTGATCCCAGACTTGATATGTGATATAAATCTTTACCCCTGATGGAAAGGCCCACATAGCCTTAAAAATATGCTATGCCAAAATGGTTCAGAAAATATGTTCTCTGTAAGTCAATATATCCATTAATATTAGCATATGAACACCTAGCAGAATACCAACACCAAAAAGAATAATCACCTGTTATATAAACATACAAATAAGGGTGCACATCTCAGGCAACAGTTTAAACACACTGTGAACTACTTCAGCTTTCCTGGCTGCTGTGTCACCTCTCCGGCTTCCTTCCAGCTAAAAGACCAGAATGGCATCACAACTGTCTTAGGTTCTGGTTTTAGTCAAAAGCCAAATCTAAATGCTGGTTTCTCTGAGCCCTAGCATTCTCTTCAATAAACCCAAAGTGCTTTTTCAGTCACGTATTTAAAAGAGAATAACTTTTTTTCCCCTGTAGTCACTGCCATATTTACACACTAGCATTTATGTAAAATACTTTACTCCACTTAATTATCTGATAGATTACAAAGGTTATCAAGGAAAAAACAGAGCAGTGAGGCTTCCGAGGCAGCGGCTTCGCAAAGAACGCTTTCACAAGATGTAATTGTGCCGAGCTTGCATTGAGCTCTGACTTCCTGCCAGGAGTCAGTTTTGCGCTGACCTGTGCGAGCTCATTATACATCACACTTCTCCATTTAGCTGGCATGCATTCCAGGTTGGCATCATTAAGATAAATCTCTTCACATACGCGGGAGTGTCTAGTGGCATGAAATAGGAACAGGCTCTGGTCCTCTTCCGCTGCCTTTATTTCTTAATAACTTGATGCGTGAGTTAGCTGAAATACACAAATAATGAGGTTTAGAGGTGTCAGCTTGGAGTTGTCAGTATTTAGGTGAACACTTGGAAACAGTACAACTGTTTGCCCGAGACACTAACGAGCATATCCTCTGTTGGTTGCTGTTTTTTGTTTTTGAGGCATCTTCCATCATGTGACTATTCATGTACCCCTAAATGAGAAGCAAGAGGACTAACCCAGTCTTCTCAGTATCGGAGCCCAGGTGGGCGAGCTGAGTGCCACAGACCATGTGCACGCACGCAGAGGTTCCCAGACAAGCTGGAGATACGGAACAAAGAGAGCACTGCACGGAACCCCCCCTGGAGGGTCACACCTTTCAAGGACACATGGTTTTCAGCAGCTAACCTGTCACAGGGAGAGATTGTGCCCAGAGGGGGAGTCAAGCGATGTCTCACCCAGAACCACTTCTGAATGAACTTGATCCCAAGGTGGGTCGCCTGCATCTTCAACCCCATCAGGACATCCGCTGTTAGCCACAGATTAGAAGACTGGCTAGAACTGATTCTTCAGACCGTGTGTTTTGAAAATGTCCTGTGACAATTGTTACCGGTTGTCTTTCCTGTGCACTCTCTGGTAGGAGACACCTTTGTAAATGCAGACGGCCTCATTAAACCCATTCATCAGGGCAGAGGGCTGCGGCTCTTAAAGTTTGCCTGTCATACCACTGGACCCAGCCAGCAGAAGGAGCAGTTTAAATAAACTGCCTGATAAATGACAGCCACGTATGGAAAGTGGATCATTTTCCAGCTGCTGCCTCGCCCACGCTGATAAATGGCATTGTTTTAGCATCACAGGCCCTTTCCAACATGATGAACTTTTCGAAAGGAACCCAATTCCATAATAGAGAGAGCTGGGCAGGAATGAGAAGCAGTCGCCTAGTTAGGGAGCTGGACCATGTTTGATAAATGAAACGTGTCTGGCTCAGCATGGCAGGGTGCCAGGACCTGGGAAGGAAGTGGCTTGGCCCAAGTCAAGAGGAGCTGCTGTGCCGTCCTGAGAATGCTGTGCATGTCTACCTGTCAGGGCATTTACCCCATCCTGACGTCATTGCAATGGCTTCCTTAAAAAAGTCATCGGCAGATGGTAAGATAAAATGACAGAGGAAAATTAGTGCCCTTTTTTACACACACACATACACACACACACACACACACACACACACCCTCTGGAAAAAGTTAACAAAATATTACATTTAAAAATATATTGTGATAAGTGGAGTGACGTCACGAAGATGGCGCCGTGAGCAGCGCGTCCGACAGATCTCCCCAAAATCTCAACAAATTTGTCAACTAGAAACAGAAAAATTTATCTTCGGAGCATCCTAGAGTTCCACACACACACTGAAAGCAAAAGGACTGTTGCTGAGGAGGGAATACGCCTGTGGTGAGTCAACCCACGCGTGCAGCTGCCCGCGCCGCATCCCGGGGAGTGCCGGCAACCACCAGCGTGTTCTGAGAAGCCGGGCGTGCCGAGCCCCCGCGTCCCGGGGAGTGCCGGCAACCACCGGCGTGCTCTGAGAAGCCGCGGGCGCCGTGCCATAGTCTGGGAGGGGCGCCAAACCTGTCTTTCCTAGTCAGGAGATTCTCTCCGTGGACGGGGCACCTCACCCAGCCATTCGAGCTAACAATCAAGCGTTGGGCTAGGGGCGCGTAGGCAGCCTGAAATACTCTCTGGAGCACAGCTGCAGATCCAATCACTGAAATTAGCTTAACCCACCAAATCTACGCACCCACAGGGCTCTAATTGATAAGATCTCTCCCAGTTCAGTGATCCAAGACAAGAGGCATAATATTTTTCAGTGCCTTTTGCTAAAGGGGCGGGGGCAATATCTGATTGACTGAGCCTCCATATTCAGGGATATACCTAACAACAGGGACTTGGCAGATATTAAGATCTATATAGCAAGCAGCGAATAGTGCATCTTCTTTCCAGCCAAAACAGGCTACAAAGTGTGGAAAGCCTGGGTTGAGTGGTCCAAATGAATGGTAGGCACTGAACAATCACCTTGACAACAATTGACTTCCAGCCCCACCTGACTACGCTGGAGGCTCTGACTGCCAGAGCCTTACCCAGAGCCTTGGGCTGAGTGAGGATAGAGTGGGGATTTCCCAGCTCTTTGAGCCTCTTACTCCCCAGACAGAAGCAGTGGCAGCCTCATAGCTGGATCACCAGGCTGCTATTTCAGAAAGGGGAGACTAGGGGAGAAACTCCAGGAAAGCAAACTCTCTCTCATTGTTGGACTCTACAAACGCCAACAAGCCTTGACTACCAGCGAGACTAAAGCCAATTATATGACATTACCATAGAATCCCATCAACTGCAAATCCCTACCTAAGCGTGACACAGGGGCAGAACCTGGGGTACAGAGTCACCGACCAGGAAGAGGGAGAGAAAAGAAAAAGGAAGAAGTTAACCTCTCAATATCAAGAAAAATCCACAGACTTTATAACTTGTTCCACTAATTCTTTGTTGCTGTTGTTTCTCTCTTCTTTCTTATTGCCTTTATTTGTATTTCCTCTCTCGGTCCTTTTATTCTCTGCCCATCTTATGCTACCCTTTTCTTGAACTACACTACCCATGAGTGTTACATTTTATTTCTTTTCTTCATCCTTACTCTCCCTTAGGGTTACACTCCAAAACCCTTAACTCTCACTCTCTCCCCTTTTGATTTCATTTTGTTCTTTTTTGTTTTTTTCCCCTTTCCTTTTTTTCTTCCTTCATTTCTCTCTTTTTCTTATTTTTTCCTTTCTATTCGTTCCTTCTTTTCTCCTTTTACTTTTCCTCTCATTTAATCCTCAATCACGAACAAATTATTTAATTTGGGACTCAAGTTTTTTTTTGTTTTTGTTGTTTGTTCTTTTTTTTTTTTCTTTTATTTTCTGCTTTTGTTTTTGGTTTTCAATTGTTTGTTTGTTTTTGTGGCATTTTGGGTACTTTTTACATTGCTTTTTAACTCACTAGCATTCCTCCCAACCCAAAGTCTCCATTGTATTTAGTCTTCACTCCACTTAATACAACAGATTTTTACTTATTATTTTTATTTTTTTCTTCTTTAAATATTATTTTTTCTCTCCTTTTTTCAGTATCCCTCTTATACCTCTCACTATATCTCTTAGTCGACCATCACTTACAAGCAAATCATTTTATGTTTGTCTAAGATATCCTCCTTTTTTTTTTTTTTGCATTTAGTAGGTCCCTACTCCCTTTTTTGCCCCTTGAACTCTTCACCCCAAATCAGGCCCTCTGTTATAGGCAGTTTTTGTCCGATTTAGCATAATATAATTCACAGGTCATCACAATATTTACCTAAAGAGGTGAGAGGAGGGGAGGAGAAGAAAGGAAAAAGGGGAAAATAATAAATCATTACTTTTTTTGAGTGTGGAGTGTTTTCTTTTTTTTTCCCCCCTTTTTATTCTTTATTAATTCTAATTAACAATATCAACAAGACCACCTTCAGATGCCAATAAGAAAAAGGAAATCGAATATTATGGATACAAAAGATAGAGAGGTAACACAAATAGATGTGGAAAGATCTATGGAGAAAAGATTTAACATACTGGAAGCCTTGGAGCCAAATGACAGAGAATTTAAAATAGAAATCTTAAAAATACTCAGAGATATACAAGAAAACACAGAAAGGCAATTTAGGGAAATCAGAAAACAACTCAATGATCACAAAGAATATATTACCAAGGAAATTGAAACTATAAAAACAAATCAAACAGAAATGAAAAACTCAATTCACGAACTGAAAAATGAGATAACAAGCTTAGCTAATAGAACAGCCCAGATAGAAGATAGGATTAGTGAAATAGAAGACAAGCAACTTGAGGCACAACAGAGAGAAGAAAAAAGAGACTCAAAAATAATAAAAAACGAGAAAGCCCTACAGGAATTGTCTGACGCCATCAGAAAGAATAACATAAGAATAATAGGTATATCAGAGGGAGAAGAGAAAGAAAATGGAATGGAGAATATACTCAAACAAATAATAGATGAGAACTTCCCAAGCCTGTGGAAAGAACTAAAGCCTCAAATTCAAGAAGCAAACAGAACACCGAGTTTTCTTAACCCCAACAAACCCACTCCAAGGCACATCATAATGAAGATGACACAAAACAATGACAAAGAAAAAATTCTCAAGGCAGCCAGGGAAAAGAAGAATACAACATATAAAGGAAGACCTATTAGATTATCATCAGACTTCTCAGCAGAAAATCTACAAGCTAGAAGAGAGTGGACCCCAATATTCAAAGCCCTGAAAGAGATAAACTTTCAGCCAAGAATACTATACCCATCAAAGCTATCCTTCAAGTACGAAGGAGATATAAAAATATTCACAAATACAGAAAAGATGAGAGAATTTATCATCAGAAAGCCCCCACTCCAGGAAATACTAAAGGGGGTTTTCCAACCAGATTCAAAGAACAAAAGAAAACAAAACCACAAGTAACAGCTCCACCAAGAAAACAATAAAACCAAATTAAACTGTGACAACAAAAGAAAAAAAGGGGGAGAAAGAATGAAGCTTAACAGTAGCAAAGGACGATGAAGCACAGAAATACTCATAAGAAAGGGTACTACAATGAATATGGTAGGTACCCTTTTCATTACTTAATGGTAACCACCCTTGAAAAAACCACCACAAAAACACTTGACTTAAAAAAGGTAGCAACAGAAGAAAGAAGTATGGAATACAAACAAACAAAAACAAATGATAGAAAAACAAAACAGAAGAATCAAACAAGATACAAAACTAACAGAAAGCAATTTATAAAATGGCAACAGGAAACCCACAAGTGTCAATAATTACACTAAATGTAAATGGATTAAACTTACCAATAAAAAGACACAGAGTAGCAGAATGGATTAAAAAAGAAAATCCAACTGTATGCTGCCTACAAGAAACACATCTAAGCAACAAGGATAAAAACAAATTCAAAGTGAAAGGCTGGAAAACAATACTCCATGCAAACAACACCCAAAAAAAAGCAGGTGTAGCAATACTCATATCTGATAATGCTGACTATAAGACAAAAAAAGTACTCAGAGACAAAAATGGTCATTTCATAATGATTAAGGGGACACTGAATCAAGAAGACATAACAATCCTTAATATATATGCACCAAACCAAGGAGCACCAAAATATATAAGACAGCTACTTATTGACCTTAAAACAAAAACTGACAAAAATACAATCATAATTGGAGACCTCAATACACTGCTGATGGCTCTAGATCGGTCATCCAAACAGAGAATCAATAAAGATATAGTGGCCTTAAACGAAATACTACAACACCTGGATATGATAGACATCTACAGGACACTTCATCCCAAAGCAACAGAGTATACATTTTTCTCTAGTGTACATGGAACATTCTCAAGAATTGACCATATGTTGGGCCACAAAGACAATATCAGCAAATTTAGAAAAATTGAAATTGTACCAATTATATTTTCTGATCATAAAGACTTGAAACTAGAATTCAACTGTAAAAAAGAGGAGGAAAAACCCACAAAATTATGGAAACTAAACAACATACTTCTAAAAAATGAATGAGTCAAAGAAGAAATAAGTGCAGAGATCAAAAGATATATACAGACAAATGAAAATAAAAATACGACATATCAGAATCTCTGGGATGCAGCAAAAGCAGTAATAAGAGGAAAGTTCATATCACTTCAGGCCTATATGAACAAACAAGAGAGAGCCGAAGTAAACCACTTAACTTCACACCTTAAGGAGCTAGAAAAAGAAGAACAAAGACAACCCAAAACCAGTTGAAGAAAGGAGATAATAAAAATCAGAGCAGAAATAAACGAAATAGAGAACAGAAAGACTATAGAAAAAATCAATAAAACAAGGAGCTGGTTCTTTGAAAAGATCAACAAAATCGACAAACCCTTGGCAAGACTCACCAAGGAAAAAAGACACAGGACTCAAATAAATAAAATCCAAAATGAAAGAGGAGAAATCACCACAGACATCATAGATATACAAAGAATTATTGTAGAATACTATGAAAAACTATATGCCACCAAATACAACAATCTAGAAGAAATGAATAAATTCCTAGAGCAATACAACCTTCCTAAACTGAGTCATGAAGAAGCAGAAAACCTAAACAGACCAATCAGCAGGGAGGAAATAGAAAAAACTATTAAAAACCTCCCCAAAAATAAAAGTCCAGGCCCAGACGGTTATACTAGTGAATTCTATCAAACATTCAAAGAAGACTTGGTTCCTATTCTACTCAAAGTCTTCCAAAAAATTGAAGAAGAAGCAATACTTCCAAACACATTTTATGAGGCCAACATAACCCTCATACCAAAACCTGGCAAGGATGGCACAAAGAAAGAAAACTACAGACCAATATCTCTAATGAATACAGATGCTAAAATACTAAACAAAATACTGGCAAACCGAATACAACAACATATTAAAAAAATAATACATCATGATCAAGTGGGATTCATCCCAGAATGTCAAGGATGGTTCAACATACGCAAAACGGTTAACGTAATACACCATATCAACAAAACAAAGAACAAAAACCACATGATCTTATCAATAGACGCAGAAAAGGCTTTCGATAAAATACAACACAATTTTATGTTTAAGACTCTCAACAAAATGGGTATAGAAGGAAAATATCTCAACATGATAAAGGCCATATATGATAAACCATCAGCCAACATCATATTAAATGGCGTAAAACTGAGGACTTTCCACCTTAAATCAGGAACAAGACAGGGTTGTCCACTCTCTCCACTCTTATTTAACGTGGTGCTAGAAGTTCTGGCCAGAGCAATCAGACAAGACAAAGAAATAAAAGGCATCCATATCGGAAAAGAAGAAGTAAAGCTATCACTTTTTGCTGATGATATGATCCTATACATCGAAAACCCAAAGGACTCCACAAAAAAATTACTAGAAACAATAAACCAATACAGTAAGGTCGCAGGATACAAAATCAACATACAAAAGTCCATAGCCTTTCTATATGCCAACAATGAAATATTAGAAAACGAACTCAAAAAAATAATCCCCTTCACGATTGCAACAACAACAACAACAAAATACCTAGGAATAAACAAAGCAAAGAATGTAAAGGACCTATATAACGAAAACTACAAGACATTGCTAAGAGAAATAGAAAAAGACACAATGAGATGGAAAAATATTCCTTGTTCTTGGATAGGAAGAATAAATATAATTAAAATGGCCATATTACCCAAAGTAATATATAAATTTAATGCAATTCCCATCAAAATTCCTATGAGATTTTTTAAAGAAATGGAACAAAAAATCATAAGATTTATATGGAACTATAAAAAACCCCAAATAGCTAAAGCAATCCTAAGGAAAAAGAATGAAGCTGGGGGCATTACAATACCTGAGGTTAAACTATATTATAGGGCCACAATAATCAAAACTGTATGGTACTGGCGGAAAAATAGACACTCAGACCAATGGAACAGAATAGAAAGCCCAGAAATAAAACCACATATATATGGTCAAATAATCTTTGATAAGGGGGCCAACAACGCAAAATGGAGAAAAGAAAGCCTCTTCAACAAATGGTGTTGGGAAAACTGGAAAGCCACATGCAAAAGAATGAAACTCGACTACAGCCTGTCCCCGTGTACTAAAATTAAGCCCTCCAAAAGGAACCCTCATACACTGTTGGTGGGAATGTAAAGTAGTACAACCATTATGGGGGAAAGTGTGGTGGTTCCTCAAAAAACTGCAAATAGAACTACCTTATGACCCAGCAATCCCTCTACTGGGTATATACCCCAAAACCTCAGAATCATTGATACGTAAAGACACATGTAGCCCTATGTTCATTGCAGCACTGTTCACAGTGGCCAAGACATGGAAACAACCAAAAAGCCCTTCAATAGAAGACTGGATAAAGAAGATGTGGCACATATACACTATGGAATACTACTCAGCCATAAGAAATGATGACATCAGATCATTTACAGCAAAATGGTGGGATCTTGATAACATCATACGGAGTGAAATAAGTAAATCAGAAAAAAACAAGAACTACATGATTCCATACATTGGTGGAATATAAAAACGAGACTAAGAGACATGGACAAGAGAGTGGTGGTTACCAAGGGTGGGGGGAGGGAGGATGCAGGAGGGAGGGAGGGAGAGAGTTAGGTGGAGGGGGAGGGGCACAGAGAAAACTAGACAGAGGGTGACGGAGGACAATCTGACTCTGGGTGAGGGGTATGCAACATAATTTAATGACAAGATAACCTAGACATGTTTTCTTTGAATATATGTACCCTGAAATATTAATGTCATCCCATTAACATTAATAAAAATTTATTAAAAAAAATATATATTGAATGATTGATTTTGCAGAGAATGGAAGGCAGAGAGAAACATCGATTTGTTTTTCCACTTATTATACATTCATTGGTTGACTCTTGCATGTGCCGTACTGGGGATCGAACTTGCAACTTTGGCGTATCGGCATGATGCTTAATAATTTATAAACTGAAGATATTCTGTGTTGAGTAATATTATGGAAACCTAATAAAAACCATGCCCTGAAAGAGCTTACCATAGTTACAGGGAATGTCTTACGAGATGTTGTTGCTGGCGCTGTAGATCCACAGAAGGACACTCCCAAAAGCACAGACATCTAACCTCACACCTCTGAGCTAATAAGGTATTAGGCAACTATACAAATACCGCATCTCTTTCAGACTCGGGAGTGTGGTGGCTGGGGCGGAGCAGTGCACAGCTCAAATAATAATCAGAATAGTTTTAGCTTGATCTTGATAATTTTATGACATAACCCAACATTACACCCAGCCCTTCTAAAGTTTCACACTATTGGGGCATCTCCCTTGATTAAGCACCCATGGAGGTTGCTAGGGAGAGTTTTATGTTGTTTCTCTCAAAGGCCTGACCACCTGCCACCTGGCTGCCACTGCCACCGATCAAGTGAAGTTGCCCTAGCCTGGACAGTTAAAGTCCTTGTCATGCTTCCTCAATGAACACATGAAAGTGGAAAGTCAGTGACTATGTTCTTGAAGACAACACACAGATTTCCCTTTCTGAAGGCATCATGAAGTAGTTAAGGTATCTGCTCCAAAAAGCTGCTTAGCACACCTTAGTCCTTCATATTTGTGCTTGTGTCGTTGCTCTTTCTGGAGTCCTTGTGGAGAAGCCAGGGCTCTGTATTGACAGGTGCTCTTGGTTGAAAACCAGCAAGGAGAGTGACGTCACGGAAATGGCGCTGTGAGCAGCACGTCTGACAGATCTCCCCAAAATCTCAACAAATTTATAAACTAGAAACAGAAAAATTTATCCTTGGAGCATTCCGGAGTTCCACACACACTGAAAGCGAAAGGACTGTTATCACTTGAATCAGAGACGGGTCAGAGCTGAGGGTGTGGAGGAAGCTAACTACCACCCAGACGTTCATTCAAGCCGAGGAGGGAGTACGCCTGTGGTGAGTCAACCCACGCGTGCAACTTCCCGCCCACACTTGGGAGCGGCAGCCTGGGCGCTGCAAGCAGCCACCGGTGTGCCGTGAGAAACCGCATGCGCGCCCCGTGCCACGTCCGATCGCAGAGCGAGCTCCCTTGCACCGCCAGCATCCCCAGCGGCCCGCGCACTGCTAGTGAGAGTCCGCAGCCACAGGTGTGCCCAGAGCACCCCATTCGCTTGCGTGCCCTGAACGTCCCACTCTGCCAATACGCCCAGAGCACCTCACTTGCCCGCACACCCAGAGTGCCCTATTCTCCCGCGCGCCCCCAGTGCACCCTAGGGCAAGGCGAGCAGGAGGGGCGCCAAGGTTGTCTTCCCTACTCCAGAGATTCTCTCCGTGGGCGGGGCACCTCACCCAGCCATTCAAGCTAACAATCAAGTGTTGGGGGAGGGGCGTGCCGGCAGCTGTACTTTCTGGAGCACAGCTGCGGATCCAATCACTGAAATTAGCTTAACCCACGAAATCTGCGCACCCATGGGGCTCTAATTAATAAGATCTCTCTCAGTTTAGCGATCCAAGACAAGAGGCGTGATATTTTTTAGTGCCTCTCGCAAAAGGGATGGGGGCAACTTCTGATTGACAGAGCCTCCATATTCAGGGATATATGCTAACAAGTGGGACTTGGCAGATATTAAGATCTATACAGCAAGCAGCAACTAGTGCCTTTTCTTCCCGGCCAAAACAGGCTACAAAGTGTGGAAAGCCTGGGTTGAGTGGTCCAACTGAATGCTAGGTGCTGAACAGTCACCTTGACAACAATTGACTCCCACCCCTGCCTGATTACAATGGAGGCCCTGACTGCCAGAGCCTTACCCAGAGCCTTGCGCTGAGTGGGGATAGAGTGGGGATTTCCCAGCTCTTTGAGCCTCTTACTCCCCAGGCAGAAGCAGTGGCAGCCTCATAGCTGGATCACCAGGCTGCTAATTCAGGAAGGGGAGACTAGGAGAGAGACTCCAGGAAAGTAAACTCTCTCATTGTTGGACCCTGCAAACACCAACAAGCCTTGGCTACCAGCCAGATGAAAGCCAATTATATGACATTGCCATAGAATCCAAACAACTGCAAATCCCTACCTAAGCGTGACACAGGGCCAGAGCCTGGGGTACAGAGTCACCGACCAGGAAGAGGGAGAGAAAAGAAAAAGGAAGAAGTTAACCTCTCAAAATCAAGAAAAATCCAGACTTTATAACTTGTTCCACTAATTTTTTGTTGTTGTTGTTTGTTTCTTCTATCTTATTGCCTTTATTATTATTATTTCTATTTCCTCCACCTCGGTCCTTTTATTCTCTGCCCATGTTATTCTTCCCTTTTCTTGAACTACACTACCCATGAGTGTTACATTTTATTTCTTTTCTTCATCCTTACTCTCCTTTAGGGTTACACTCCAAAACACTTAACTCTCACTCTCTCCCCTTTTATTTATTTTTTTCTTGTCCTTTTTTTCTTCCTTCATTTTTCTCTTTTTCTTATTTTTTCCTTTCTATTCATTTCTTCTTTTCTCCTTTTACTTTTCCTCCCATTCAATCCTCATTCACGAACAAACTATTTAATTTGGGACTCAAGGTTTTTTTTGTTTTTCTTTTTTTTGCTTTTGTTTTTTTTTTTTTTGTTTTTTTTTTTTAAAGTTTTGCATCTTTCTTTTTTAATTTAAAATTAAATTACAACCTTTTTCTCTTATTTAAAATTCTTTGTAATAATGTTTAGGTTTTCAAGTTATTATTATTTTTTTTTAAATAAATTTTTATTAATGGTAATGGGATGACATTAATAAATCAGGGTACATATATTCAAAGAAAACATGTCTAGGTTATTTTGTCATCAAATTATGTTGCAAACCCCTCGCCCAAAGTCAGATTGTCCTCCGTCACCCTCTATCTAGTTCTCTGTGCCCCTCCCCCTCCCCCTATCTCTCTCCCTCCCTCCCTCCCATGTCCTCCCTCCCCCCCCCCCACCCTTGGTAACCACCACACTCTTGTCCATGTCTCTTAGTCTCATTTTTATGTTCCACCAATGTATGGAATCATGTAGTTCTTGTTTTTTTCTGAATTACTTATTTCACTCCTTATAATGTTATCAAGATCCCACCATTTTGCTGTAAATGATCTGATGTCATCATTTCTTATGGCTGAGTAGTATTCCATAGTGTATATGTGCCACATCTTCTTTATCCAGTCTTCTATTGAAGGGCGTTTTGGTTGTTTCCATGTCTTGGCCACTGTGAACAGTGCTGCAATGAACATGGGGCTACATGTGTCTTCACGTATCAATGTTTCTGAGGTTTTGGGGTATATACCCAGTAGAGGGATTGCTGGGTCATAAGGTAGTTCTATTTGCAGTTTTTTGAAGAACCACCATACTTTCCTCCATAATGGTTGTACTACTTTACAGTCCCACCAACAGTGAATGAGGGTTCCTTTTTCTCCACAGCCACTCCAACATTTGCTATTACCCGTCTTGTTGATAATAGCTAATCTAACAGGAGTGAGGTGGTATCTCATTGTAGTTTTGATTTGCATTTCTCTAATAACTAATGAAGCTGAGCATCTTTTCATATATCTGTTGGCCATTTGTATCTCTTCCTGGGAGAAGTGTCTGTTCATGTCCTCTTCCCATTTTTTTATTGGATTGTTTGTTTGTTTGTTGTTGAGTTTTATGAGTTCTTTGTAAATTTTGGATATTAGGCCCTTTTCTGAGCTGTCGTTTGAAAATATCAGTTCCCATATAGTTGGCTGTCTGTTTATTTTGATATCAGTTTCTCTTGCTGAGCAAAAACTTTTAATTCTGATGTAGTCCCATTCATTTATCTTTGCCTTCACTTCTCTTGCCATTGGAGTCAAGTTCATAAAATGTTCTTTAAAACCCAGGTCCATGATTTTAGTACCTATGTCTTCTTCTATGTACTTTATTGTTTCAGGTCTTATATTTAGGTCTTTGATCCATTTTGAATTAATTTTAGTACACGGGGAAAGGCTGTAGTCGAGTTTCATTCTTTTGCATGTGGCTTTCCAGTTTTCCCAACACCATTTGTTGAAGAGGCTTTCTTTTCTCCATTGTGTGTTGTTGGCCCCTTTATCAAAGATTATTTGACCATATATATGTGGTTTTATTTCTGGGCTTTCTATTCTGTTCCATTGGTCTGAGTGTCTATTTTTTTGCCAATACCATGCTGTTTTGATTATCGTGGCCCTATAATATAGTTTAAAGTCAGGTATTGTAATGCCCCCAGCTTCATTCTTTTTCCTTAGGATTGTTTTGGCTATTCGGGGTTTTTATACTTCCATATAAATCTGATGATTTTTTGTTCCATTTCTTTAAAAAATCTCATAGGGATTTTGATGGGAATTGCATTAAATTTGTATATTGCTTTGGGTAATATGGCCATTTTGATTATATTTATTCTTCCTATCCAAGAACAAGGAATATTTTTCCATCTCATTGTATCTTTTTTGATTTCCCTTAACAATGCTTTGTAATTTTCATTATATAGGTCCTTTACGTTCTTTGTTATGTTTATACCTAGGTATTTTATTTTTTGTGTTGCAATCGTGAAGGGGATTATTTTTTTGAGTTCGTTTTCTAATATTTCATTGTTGGCATATAGAAAGGCTATGGACTTTTGTATGTTAATTTTGTATCCTGCGACCTTACTATATTGGTTTATAGTTTCTAATAATCTTTTTGTGGAGTCCTTCGGGTTTTCGATGTATAGGATCATATCATCAGCAAAAAGTGATAGCTTTACTTCTTCTTTTCCGATATGGATGCCTTTTTTTCTTTGTCTTGTCTGATTGCTCTGGCCAGAACTTCTAGCACCACGTTGAATAAGAGTGGAGAGAGTGGACAACCCTGTCTTGTTCCTGATTTAAGGTAGAAAGTCCTCAGTTTTATGCCGTTTAATAGGATGTTGGCTGATGGTTTATCATATATGGCCTTTATCATGTTGAGATATTTTCCTTCTATACCCATTTTGTTGAGAGTCTTAAACATAAAATTGTGTTGTATTTTATCAAAAGCCTTTTCTGCATCTATTGATAAGATCATGTGGTTTTTGTTCTTTGTTTTGTTGATATGGTGTATTACGTTAACCGTTTTGCGTATGTTGAACCATCCTTGAGATTCTGGGATGAATCCCACTTGATCATGATGTATTATTTTTTTAATATGTTGTTGTATTCGGTTTGCCAGTATTTTGTTTAGTATTTTAGCATCTGTATTCATTAGAGATATTGGTCTGTAGTTTTCTTTCTTTGTGCCATCCTTGCCAGGTTTTGGTATGAGGGTTATGTTGGCCTCATAAAATGTGTTTGGAAGTATTGCTTCTTCTTCAATTTTTTGGAAGACTTTGAGTAGAATAGGAACCAAGTCTTCTTTGAATGTTTGATAGAATTCACTAGTATAACCGTCTGGGCCTGGACTTTTATTTTTGGGGAGGTTTTTAATAGTTTTTTCTATTTCCTCCCTGCTGATTGGTCTGTTTAGGCTTTCTGCTTCTTCATGACTCAGTCTAGGAAGGTTGTATTGTTCTAGGAATTTATCCATTTCTTCTAGATTGTTGTATTTGGTGGCATATAGTTTTTCATAGTATTCTACAATAATTCTTTGTATATCTATGATGTCTGTGGTGATCTCTCATCTTTCATTTTGGATTTTATTTATTTGAGTCCTGTGCCTTTTTTCCTTGGTGAGTCTTGCCAAGGGTTTGTCAATTTTGTTGATCTTTTCAAAGAACCAGCTCCTTGTTTTATTGATTTTTTCTATAGTTTTTCTGTTCTCTATTTCATTTATTTCTGCTCTGATTTTTATTATCTCCTTTCTTCTGCTGGTTTTGGGTTGTCTTTGTTCTTCTTTTTCTAGTTCCTTAAGGCGTTAAGATAAGTGGTTTACTTCGGCTCTCTCTTGTTTGTTCATATAGGCCTGAAGTGATATGAACTTTCCTCTTATTACTGCTTTTGCTGCATCCCAGAGATTCTGATATGTCGTATTTTCATTTTCATTTGTCTGTATATATCTTTTGATTTCTGCGCTTATTTCTTCTTTGACCCATTCATTTTTTAGAAGTATGTTGTTTAGTTTCCATAATTTTGTGGGTTTTTCCCCCTCTTTTTTGCAGTTGAATTCTAGTTTCAAGGCTTTATGATCAGAAAATATGCTTGGTACAATTTCAATTTTTCTAAATTTGCTGATATTGTCTTTGTGGCCCAACATATGGTCAATTCTTGAGAATGTTCCATGTACACTAGACAAAAATGTATACTCTGTCGCTTTGGGATGAAGTGTCCTGTAGATGTCTATCGTATCCAGGTGTTCTAGTATTTCGTTTAAGGCCACTATATCTTTATTGATTCTCTTTGGATGACCGATCTAGAGCCGTCAGCGGTGTATTGAGGTCTCCAAGTATGATTGTATTTTTGTCAGTTTTTGTTTTAAGGTCAATAAGTAGCTGTCTTATATATTTTGGTGCTCCTTGGTTTGGTGCATATATATTAAGGATTGTTATGTCTTCTTGATTCAGTGTCCCCTTAATCATTATGAAATGACCATTTTTGTCTCTGAGTACTTTTTCTGTCTTGTAGTCAGCATTATTAGATATGAGTATTGCTACGCCTGCTTTTTTTTGGGTGTTGTTTGCTTGGAGTATTGTTTTCCAGCCTTTCACTTTGAATTTGTTTTTATCCTTGTTGCTTAGATGTGTTTCTTGTAGGCAGCATATAGTTGGATTTTCTTTTTGAATCCATTCTGCTACTCTGTGTCTTTTTAATGGTAAGTTTAATCCATTTACATTTAGTGTAATTATTGACACTTGTGGGTTCCCTACTGCCATTTTATAAATTGCTTTCTGTTAGTTTTGTATCTAGTTTGATTCTCCTCTTTTGTTTTTCTATCATTTGTTTTTCTTTGTTTGTGTTCCATACTTCTTTCCTCTGTTGCTACCTTTTTTAAGTCAAGTGTTTTTGTGGTGGTTTTTTTAGGGGTGGTTACCATTAAGTAATGAAAAGGGTACCTACCATATTCATTGTAGTACCCTATCTTATAAGTATTTCTGCATTTCATCATCCTTTGCTACTGTTAATCTCCATCCTCTCCCCCCTTTTTTTTCCTTTGTTGTCACAGTTTAAGTTTGGTTTTATTGTGTTCTTGGTGGAGATGTTACTTGTGGTGTTGTTTTCTTTTGTTCTTTGAATCTGGTTGGAAAACCCCCTTTAGTATTTCCTGGAGTGGGGGCTTTCTGTTGATAAATTCTCTCATCTTCTCTGTATTTGTGAATGTTTTTATGTCTCCTTCCTACTTGAAGGATAGCTTTGATGGGTATAGTATTCTTGGCTGAAAGTTCCTCTCTTTCAGGGCTTTAAATATTGGGGTCCACTCTCTTCTAGCTTGTAGAGTTTCTGCTGAGAAATCTGATGATAATCTAATAGGCCTTCCTTTATATGTTGTACTCTTCTTTTCCCTGGCTGCCTCGAGAATTTTTTCTTTGTCATTGGTTTGTGTCATCTTTATTATGATGTGCCTTGGAATGGGTTTGTTGGGGTTAAGAAAACTTGGTGTTCTGTTTGCTTTTTGAATTTGAGGCTTTAGTTCCTTCCACAGGCTTGGGAAGTTCTCGTATATTATTTGTTTGAGTATATTCTCCATTCCATTTTCTTTCTCTTCTCCCTCTGATATACCTATTATTCTTATGTTATTCTTTCTGATGGAGTCAAACAATTCCTGAAGGGCTTTCTCGTTTTTTATTATTTTTGAGTCTCTTTCTTCTTCTCTCTGTTGTGCCTCAAGTTGTTTGTCTTCTATTTCACTAATCCTATCTTCAATCTGGGCTGTTCTGTTAGCTAAACTTGTTACCTCGTTTTTCAGCTCATGAATTGAGTTTTTCATTTCTGTTTGATTTGTTTTTATAGTTTCAATTTCCTTGGTAATATATTCTTTGTATTCATTGAGTTGTTTTCTGATCTCCCTATATTGCCTTTCTGTGTTTTCTTGTATCTCTCTGAGTATTTTTAAGATTTCTATTTTAAATTCTCTGTCATTTAGCTTCAAGGCTTCCAATATGTTAAGTCTTTTCTCCATAGATTTTTCCACATCTATTTGTGTTACCTCTCTTTCTTTTGTATCCATAATATTCGTTTTCCTCTTTCTTATCGGCATCTGAGGGTGGTCTTATTAATAGCACTGATTAGAATTAATATAGAGTAAAAAGAAAAAAAAAAAAAGGTAAAACACCCCACAAAAAAAAAGTAATAATTTATTATTTCCCCCTTTTTTTCTCTCTTCTCTTTCCCTCCTCTCCCCTCCTCAGGGAATTATCGTGCCTATAATGCAGGGCCTGATTTGGGGTGAAGAGTTCAAGGGGCAAAAAAAAGGGAGTAGGGACCTACTAAATGCAAAAAAAAAAAAAAAAAAGAAAAGAAAGAAAATCTTAGACAAGCATAAGATGATTTGCTTGTAAGTGATGGTCAACTTAGAGATATAATGAGAGGGATAAGAGGGAACCAGAAAAAAGGACCAAAAAAGAATAATAAAGAAGAAAAAATAAAAATAATAAGTAATAATCTGTTGTATTAAGTGGAGCGAAGACTAAATACAATGGAGACCTTGGTTTGGGAGGACCCAAAATGCCACAAAAATAAACAAACAAGAAAAAAAAATAAAAACAAAAGCAAAAAAGAGAAATAAAGCCCAAAAAAAGCCTTGAGTTCCAAATTAACTAATTTGTTCGTGTTTGAGGATTATATGGGAGGAAAGCAAAATGAGAAAAGAAAAAACGAATAGAAAGGAAAAAATAAGAAAAAGAGAAAAACGAAGGAAGAAATAAAATAGGAAGAGAAAAAAACAAAATAAAGCAAGACAAAAAAACAAAAGAGGAGAGAGTGAGAGTTAAGTGTTTTGGAGTATAACCTTAAAGGAGGGTGAGGATGAAGAAGAAAAATAAAATGCAACACTCATGGGTAGTGTAGTTCAAGAAAGGGGAAGCTTAAGATGGGCAGAGAATAGAAGGACCGAGGTGGAGGAAATAAAGGCAAAAAGATAGAAGAAACAAACAACAACAACAACAACAAAAAAATTAGTGGATCAAGTTGTAAAGTCTGTGGGTTTTTCTTGATTTTGAGAGGTTAACTTCTTCCTTTTTCTTTTCTCTCCCTCTTCCTGGTCGGTGACTCTGTACCCCAGGCTCTGCCCCTGTGTCACTCTTAGGTAGGGATTTGCAGTTGATGGGATTCTATGGCAATGTCATATAATTGGCTTTAGTCTTACTGGAAGTAAAGGCTTGTTGGCGTTTGCAGGGTCCAACGATGAGAGAGTTTGCTTTCCTAGATTCTCTCTCCTAGTCCCCCCTTTCTGAATTAGCAGCCTGGTGATCCAGCTATAAGGCTGCAACTGCTTCTGCCTGGGGAGTAAGAGGCTCAAAGAGCTGGGAAATCCCCACTCTATCCCCACTCAGTGCAAGGCTTTGGGAAAGGCTCTGACAGTCAGGGCTTCCAGTGTAATCAGGCGGGGGTGGGAGTCAATTGTTGTCAAGGTGACTGTTCAGCGCCTATCATTTAGTTGGACCTCTCAACCCAGGCTTTCCACACTTTGTAGCCTGTTTTTGCAGGGAAGAAGAGGCACTAGTCTCTGCTTACGACTAGTGTAGTATAGACCTTATTATCTGCCAAGTCCTTCTTGTTAGCGTTTATCCCTGAATATGGAGGCTCTATCAATCAGAAGTTGCCCCCGCCCCTTTAGCGAGAGGCACTAAAAAATATCACGGCTCTTGTCTTGGATCGCTGAACTGAGAGAGATCTTATCAATTAGAACCGAGGGTGCACAGATTTCATGGGTTAAGCTAATTTCAGTGATTGGGTCGCAGCTGTGCTTCCGAAGGTATTTTAGGCTGCCTGCGTGCGCCCCTCCCCCAACGCTTGATTGTTAGCTTGAATGGCTGGGTGAGGTGCCCCGCCCACGGAGAGAATCTCCCAAGCCTCTCCTGCTTGCCCCGCCGCTGGCGGCTGGACCGCACCAGGCGCAGGATAATGGAGCCCCCTGGGTGTGCGGGCCAGCAGGGCGCCCTGGGCGCGTGGAATGCCCAAGGCACGCGCGTGAATGGGGCGCTCCGGGCACCGGTGGCCGGCGACCCCCACTCGCAGTGTGCGGGCCGCTGGGAACGTCAGCGGTGCTCAACCGGACCGGGCGCGCGCGGCAGCTCGCGGTGGCGGCTCGCGTCGGCCGCTCGCGGTGGCTCGCGGTTCCCAAGTATATGGGCTGACTCACCACAGGCAGACTTTCTTGCGGTTTGAAAGAACGTCCCTGTGGTCGATTCCTCCACACCCTCGTCTCTCAGATTCAAGTGATAACAGTCCTTTCGCTATCAGTTTGTGTGGAACTCCGGAATGCTCCGAGGATAAATTTTTCTGTTTCTAGTTGATAAATTTGTTGTGATTTAGGGGAGAGCTGTCGGACGCGCTGCTCATGGCGCCATTTCCGTGACGTCACTCTTTTGTTTTGGTTTTCTTTTGTTTGTTTGTTTTTGTGGCATTTTGGGTACTTTTTACGTTGCTTTTTAACTCACTAGCATTCCTCCCAACCCAAGGTCTCCATTGTATTTAGTCTTTGCTCCACTTAATACAACAGAATTTTACTAATTATTTTCATTTTTTTTCTTCTTTAATTATTATTTTTTTCTCCTTTTTTCTGTTTCCCTCTTATCCCTCTCATTATATCTCTTAGTTGACCATCACTTACAAGCAAATCATTTTATGCTTCTCTAAGATTTTCTCCTTTTCTTTTTTTTTTTGCATTTAGTAGGTCCCTACTCCCTTTTTTGCCCCTTGAAATCTTCACCTCAAATCAGGCCCTCCGTTATAGGCAGTTTTTGTTCCATTTAGCATAATATAATTCACAGGTCATCACGATATTTTCCTAAGGAGGGGAGAGGAGGGGAAAAGAAGAAAGAAAAAAGGGGAAATAATAAATTATTACTGTTTTTTTTTGTGGGGTGTTTTCCTTTTTTTTTTTTTTTTTTTACTTTTTATTCTTTATTAATTCTAATTAGTGCTATCAACAAGACCACCCTTAGATGCCAATAGGAAAAAGGAAATCGAATATTATGGATACAAAAGATAGAGAGGTACCACAAATAGATGTGGAAAAATCTATGGAGAAAAGATTTAACATACTGGAAGCCTTGGAGCTAAATGACAAAGAATTTAAAATAGAAATCTTAAAAATACTCAGAGATATACAAGAAAACACAGAAAGGGAATTTAGGGAGATCAGAAAACAACTCAACGATCACAAAGAATATTTTACCAAGGAAATTGAAACTATAAAAACAAATCAAACAGAAATGAAAAACTCAATTCATGAGCTGAAAAACAAGGTAACAAGCTTAGCTAATAGAACAGCCCAGATAGAAGATAGGATTAGTGAAATAGAAGACAGGCAACTTGAGGCACAACAGAGAGAAGAAGAAAGAGACTCAAAAATAATAAAAAATGAGAAAGCCCTACAAGAATTGTCTGACTCCATCAGAAAGAATAACATAAGAATAATAGGTATATCAGAGGGAGAAGAGAAATAAAACGGAATGGAGAATATACTCAAACAAATAATAGACGAGAACTTCCCAAGCCAGTGGAAAGAACTAAAGCCTCAAATTCAAGAAGCAAACAGAACACCGAGTTTTCTTAACCCCAACAAACCCACTCCAAGGCACATCATAATGAAGATGACACAAACCAATGGCAAAGAAAAAATTCTCAAGGCAGCCAGGGAAAAGAAGAGTACAACATATAAAGAAGGCCTATTAGATTATCATCAGATTTCTCAGCAGAAACTCTACAAGCTAGAAGAGAGTGGACCCCAATATTTAAAGCCCTGAAAGAGAGGAACTTTCAGCCAAGAATACTATACCCATCAAAGCTATCCTTCAAGTAGGAAGGAGATATAAAAACATTCACAAATACAGAAAATATGAGAGAATTTATCAACAGAAAGCCCCCACTCCAGGAAATACTAAAGGGGGTTTTCCAACCAGATTCAAAGAACAAAAGAAAACAAAACCACAAGTAACAGCTCCACCAAGAACACAATAAAACCAAATTTAAACTGTGACAACAAAGGAAAAAAAGGGGGGAGAGGATGGAGATTAACAGTAGCAAAGGAAAATGAAGTGCAGAAATACTCATAAGATAGGGTACTACAATGAATATGGTAGGTACCCTTTTCATTACTTAATGGTAACCACCCATGAAAAAACCACCACAAAAACATTTGACATAAAAAGGTAGCAACAGAGGAAAGAAGTATGGTATACAAACAAACAAAAACAAATGATAGAAAAAAAAAGAGAAGAATCAAACAAGATACAAAACTAACAGAAAGCAATTTATAAAATGGCAATAAGGAACCCACAAGTGTCAATAAATACACTAAATGTAAATAGATTAAACTTACCAATAAAAAGACACAGAGTAGGAGAATGGATTAAAAAAGAAAATCCAACTGTATGCTGCCTACAAGAAACACATCTAAGCAACAAGGATAAAAACAAATTCAAAGTGAAAGGCTGGAAAATAATACTCCAAGCAAACAACACACAAAAAAAAGCAGGCATAACAATACTCATATCTGATAATGCTGACTACAAGACAGCAAAAGTACTCAGAGACAAAAATGACCATTTCATAATGTTTAAGGGGACACTGCATCAAGAAGACATAACAATTCTTAATATATATTCACCAAACCTAGGAACATCAAAATATATAAGACAGCTACTTATTGACCTTAAAACAAAAACTGACAAAAATGCAATCATACTTGGAGACCGCAATACACCGCTGACAGCTCTAGATCGGTCATCCAAACAGAGAATCAATAAAGATATATTGGCCTTAAACGAAATACTAGAACACGTGGATATGATAGACATCTACAGGACACTTCATCCCAAAGTGACTAGAGTATACATTTTTCTCTAGTGTACATGGAACATTCTCAAGAATTGACCATATGTTGGGCCACAAAGACAATATCAGCAAATTTAGAAAAATTGAAATTGTACCAAGAATATTCTCTGATCATAAAGCCTTGAAACTAGAATTCAACTGCAAAAAAGAGGGGGAAAACCCACAAAAAATGTGGAAACTAAACAACATACTTCTAAAAAACGAATGGTTCAAAGAAGAAATAAGCACAGAGATCAAAAGATATATACAGACAAATGAAAATGAAAATACGACATATCAGAATCTCTGGGATGCAGCAAAAGCAGTAATAAGAGGAAAGTTCATATCACTTCAGGCCTATATGAACAAACAAGAGAGAGCCCAAGTGAACCACTTAACTTCACACCTTAAGGAACTAGAAAAAGAAGAACAAAGACAACCCAAAACCAGCCGAAGAAAGGAGATAATAAAAATCAGAGCAGAAATAAATGAAATAGAGAACAGAAAAACTATAGAAAAAATCAATAAAACAAGGAGCTGGTACTTTGAAAAGATCAACAAAATTGACAAACCCTTGGCAAGACTCACCAAGGAAAAAAGGCACAGGACTCAAATAAATAAAATCCAAAATGAAAGAGGAGAGATCACCACAGACATCATAGATATACAAAGAATTATTGTAGAATACTATGAAAAACTATATTCCACCAAATACAACAATCTAGAAAAAAATGGATAAATTCCTAGAACAATACAACCTTCCTAGACTGAGTCATGAAGAAGCAGAAAGCCTAAACAGACCAATTAGTAGGGAGGAAATAGAAAAAACTATTAAAAACCTCCCCAAAAATCAAAGTCCAGGCCCAGACAGTTATACTACTGAATTCTATCAAACATTCAAAGAAGACTTGGTTCCTATTCTACTCAAAGTCTTCCAAAAAATTGAAGGAGAAGCAATACTTCCAAACACATTTTATGAGGCCAACATAACCCTCATACCAAAACCTGGCAAGGATGGCACATAGAAAGAAAACTACAGACCAATATCTCTAATGAATACAGATGCTAAAATACTAAACAAAATACTGGCAAATCAAATACAACATATTAAAAAAATAATACATCATGATCAAGTGGGATTCATCCCAGAATCTCAAGGATGGTTCAACATACGTAAAACGGTTAACGTAATACACCATATCAACAAAACAAAGAACAAAAACCACATGATCTTATCAATAGATGTAGAAAAGGCTTTCGATAAAATACAACACAATTTTATGTTTAAGACTCTCAACAAAATGGGTATAGAAGAAAAATATCTCAACATGATAAAGGCCATATATGATAAACCATCATCCAACATCATATGAAATGACATAAAACTGAGGACTTTCCACCTTAAATCAGGAACAAGACAGGGTTGTCCACTCTCTCCACTCTTATTTAACCTGGTGCTAGAAGTTCTGGCCAAAGCAATCAGACAAGACAAAGAAATAAAAGGCATCCATATCGGAAAAGAAGAAGTAAAGCTATCACTTTTTGCTGATGATATGATCCTATACATCGAAAACCCAAAGGACTCCACAAAAAGATTACTAGAAACAATAAACCAATACAGTAAGGTCACAGGATACAAAATTAACATACAAAAATCCATAGCCTTTCTATATACCAACAATAAAATATTAGAAAACAAACTCAAAAAAATAATCCCCTTCACGATTGCAACAACAACAACAACAAAATACCTAGGAATAAACAAAGCAAAGAATGTAAAGGACCTATATAACAAAAACTACAAGGCATTGTTAAGAGAAATAGAAAAAGACACAATGAGATGGAAAAATATTCCTTGTTCTTGGATAGGAAGAATAAATATTATTAAAATGGCCATATTACCAAAAGCAGTATATAAATTTAATGCAATTCCCATCAAAATTCCCATGACATTTTTTAAAGAAATGGAATAAAAAATCATCAGATTTATATGGAACTATAAAAAACCCTGAATAGCCAAAGCAATCCTAAGGAAAAAGAATGAAGCTGGGGGCATTTCAATACCTGACTTTAAACTATATTATAGGGCCACAATAATCAAAACAGCATGGTATTAGCAGAAAAATAGACACTCAGACCAATGGAACAGAATAGAAAGCCCAGAAATAAAACCACATATATATGGTCAAATAATCTTTGGTAAAGGGGCCAACAACACACAATGGAGAAAAGAAAGCCTCTTCAACAAATGGTGTTGGAAAAACTGGAAAGCCACATGCAAAAGAATGAAACTCGACTACAACCTGTCCCCGTGTACTAAAATTAATTCAAAATGGATCAAAGACCTAAATATAAGACCTGAAACAATAAAGTACATAGAAGAAGACATAGGTACTAAACTCATGGACCTGGGTTTTAAAGAACATTTTATGAACTTGACTTCAATGGCAAGAGAAGTGAAAGCAAAGATAAATGAATGGGACTACATCAGAATAAAAAGTTTTTGCTCAGCAAGCAAAACTGATATCAAAATAAACAGACAGCCAACTAAATGGGAAATGTTATTTTCAAACAACAGCTTAGATAAGGGCCTAATATCCAAAATATACAAAGAACTCATAAAACTCAACAACAAACAAACAAACAATCCCATAAAAAAATGGGAAGAGGACATGAACAGACACTTCTCCCAGGAAGAAATACAAATGGCCAACAGATATATGAAAAGATGCTCAGCTTCATTAGTTATTAGAGAAATGCAAATCAAAACTACAATGAGATACCACCTCACCCCTGTTAGATTAGCTATTATCAACAAGACGGGTAATAGCAAATGTTGGAGAGGCTGCGGAGAAAAAGGAACTCTCATCCACTGTTGGTGGGACTGTAAAGTAGTACAACCATTATGGAGGAAAGTATGGTGGTTCCTCAAAAAATTGAAAATAGAACTACCTTATGACCCAGCTATCCCTCTACTGGGTATATACCCCAAAACCTCAGAAACATTGATACGTGAAGACACATGTAGCCCCATGTTCATTGCAGCACTGTTCACAGTGGCCGAGACATGGAAACAACCAAAAAGCCCTGCAATAGAAGACTGGATAAAGAAGATGTGGCACATATACACTATGGAATACTACTCAGCCATAAGAAATGATGACATCAGATCATTTACAGCAAAATGGTGGGATCTTGATAACATTATACGGAGTGAAATAAGTAAATCAGAATAAAAGAAGAACTACATGATTCCATACATTGGTGGAACATATAAACAAGACTAAGAGACATGGACAAGAGTGTGGTGGTTACCAGGGGTGGGGGGAGGGAAGACATGGGAGGGAGGGAGGGAGAGAGTTAGGGGGAGGGGGAGGGGCACAGAGAAAACTAGATAGAGCGTGACGGAGGACAATCTGACTCTGGGCGAGGGGTATGCAACATAATTTAATGACAAGATAATCTAGACATGTTCTCTTTGAATATATGTACCCTGATTTATTAATGTCATCCCATTAACATTAATAAAAATTTATTTAAAAAAAAAAGAAAACCAGCAACGATTGATTGGCAGGTGTTGCTTGCTACCTAACTTGTCATGAAAGAGCAGTGCAGAGTAAAACTGCATTGCCATGATCACTTCTGCTCTTTTGACTGTTTTGTCTGGTAGGCTCTTAAGGGATTCCTTTGAAGATGCAGTTTTGTATTGTTTAGAAGAGTTTAATAAGATTGAGCTGATTTGTTGCTGGAGCTACTAACACTATCTTTTTTTTTTTTCTTCTAACACTATCTTTGTAGAAATATTTCTCTATGAAGTTTTCATTTCTTTTTTAGTAAGTTATAGGGTTATTTGGGCATCTCTAGTTTTCCTGAATTAGAAAGACTGACTTATCCTCTGATGCTACTTGCCATTGTGCAGAACTGTTCCAGCCAAACATACGTAGCCCCGGGGTGAAGGCTGCAAAGACAACAGCAACCAAAACTAGGAACTAGGTTCATAAGTGCCATCATCTGCTAACTTTTGGGGGGAATTATGTTCAGGTTTTATAAAAGGTATTCATCCAGTCAGGCCTTTATTGTCAGCATCCACCATTGCCTGAAACACTAGTTTCTGCTTTTTTCTGTTTCCTTGAATTAAACCCTGTATGTATTTTATCCTTCTCTCTCCCTTAGTCCACTGTTGTTCTCTTTCTAACTTCTCACTTTTCAATTTTAACTATTTATGTTTCCAGGGATAAGTATTTCATTATTAGAATTTATGGGAAGCCTTGTAGCTTCACTCTACAAGTTTGTCCAAGTGCTAAGTATTTAAAATTTTTATCTGTGATCTTACTTTGGTAAATTATTTAGAAATATTTTTATACTTATAATAATATACTTTAATATTTATAACTTTTTTCTTAATGTCTAACTTATTAGGGACTTGTGATATTTCATCTTCAAAATTGTCTTCTTTAAATCTTTTCTTTTTAAATTATTCTTGTTGAATGTATTGAGATGACATTGGTAAATAGAATCTTACAAGTTGCAAGTGTGCAGTTCTTTACCACACTGTCAGCACACTGCCTCATACACCCATCATCAAGGTCAGGTCGCCTTCTTCCACCCTTTACCCCCTTCACCCTCTCCGTGTCTCCCCACCCCCTTTCTCTGGTGTCCTGTTTTTTTCTCCTCTCCCCCTTCTCCTCCTCTCCCTTCTCCTCCTCTCCCTCTTCTCCTCCTCTCTCCCTTTTTCTCCTACCTCCTTCTCCTCCTCTCCCCCTTCTCCTCTTCTCCCCCTTCTCCTCCTCTTCCTCTTCTCCTCCTCTCCCCCTTCTCCTCTTCCTCTCCCCCTTCTCCTCCTCTCCCCCTTCTCCTCCTCTCCCCCTTCTCCTCCTCCTCTCTCCCTTCTCCTTCTCTCCCTTCTTCTCTTCTCCCTTCTCCTCCTTTTCTCCCTTCTCCTCCTCCTCCCCCTTCTTCTCTTCCCTCCTTCTTCTTCTTTCCTCCCTCCTTTTCCTCCTCTCTCTCTTCTCTTCCCTCCTCCTCCTCCTCCTCCTTCTTAATACCCTCACCTTTTTCACTTATTTTATTGACTCCTAACTCTATATCTACTTAGTCCATAAAATTTGAATGAGTTTATGGGCATTCTGTAACAATTTTTGTAAATATTTTATTTTAAAACTAAGAAGTTGTACAACACAGTGCACATATACACATTGCAAAATGATGACCATAGTGATATTTTGTTTTGATGAAAAGAGCTGATATTATCTTTAGTGTTGGATGAATATAGAATTACTATATGTCCATTCATTAGGTTAAATTTCTTTATTGTTTTAGATATTTAAGTATTCTTGACACTGTTCTTGTTTGAAAGATCTATGCTAAAATATACTGATTTGTCATTTTCTCAAGTTGATCACTCAATTTTTTCTTACATACTTGATACATATGTGTTCACAATTGCTAATTCTTTTTGATAAAATCAATTTATCATCATTTTGTTATGATATTCTTTATTCAAATAGATGTTTATTCCTGTAAAACCCCTTTATCTGCTATTAATTTAACCATTCTAATGTTGAGCATCATAAATGTTTTATAGTCAATCAGGAGTTTGGTCCTATGTGTCATATATTGAAACTGGAAATATTAGTATTCATACTGCCTGTCACAAAATAAGTAGAGACAAGGATTGAAACTTTGTGGGTGCTCTATTCAGCTGGCTGGCAACCCGAGGAGTTGGGGTTATGTTCCCAAAGCCATCTCAACATCCTATCCAAGCCATCCTTTTTATAAGGGGCAGGAAAGGGTAGGTACGGGGTTTGGGAATTTCATGCGAGAGTCAATCAGATCAGAGTCAAAGTTAATTGGATCATAGTCAGCAGGTGTTCTGTCCTTGGAGCACCAAGGCTGTACTTGCAGATCTCCCAGGGCACACCGGTGGATTCCCTGTAGATCTCATTAAGTCATGTAGGCCTCTTCGGGTATTCCAACTTCTGGAACAAAGCTTTAATACATTAACCATTAAGCCTATTGATTATAACAAAAGCCACTATTAATCAAGCTCAAATTTTAACTGTTGAGTTCTCCATATCAATATGACACAGGTTTCTGTGTATCTAACTACTGAAAAAGTCATGCTATGTTAGAATCTTTAAGTGTAATCAGCCTACTACAAGCCAATTTTAAGTATCACAAGAAATATTCAGAGCAGTAAATAGTTTTGTTCTCATTTAATAAACAATTAAAACATCTTTCTTGGAGGTTAAATCACTGTCTGATGTCTATTTACCTGATGTTTCAAGGGCTGTGCAATCTCATTAAGTAAAATCCAATTATCTGTTCCAAGGAGAAACAAGTATTTCTTATTTTTCTGCAAAAATGTTATTGATCAGAAGATTACCAATGGCAAATAACATGCTCAAGGTCAGAGAGATAGTTTCTGATACTCAGAAGGTTAACCTAAGATTCTCTGTATCATAGATATCTGATTTCTCATCTGGCCGATACTACTTCCTTAATTTTAACTCTGACATGAAATTTAACTAATTTAATACCTTGTCACTTTCTCCTATTTCAGAGTCTTCATTACTTTTTAATAAATAAAAATAAGCAAGTAAAAACTTTCTCTCTTTTTATGGTTGGGAGCATTACAGATTTTCAATTCCAATACTAAATAATTAATTTTTTCACTGCTAAATATTAAACAAATTTTTTATGTTTCTCAAAAATGTGCATTATTTCTCTTCTATAGTAGCAATGGTATAAACTATTTCAGATTAAATACATGCATTGAATAAAAATGTCACCAAAATTAATATAGTGTCTTAGACCAAAGCTCAAGCATACTGTATCTGTTCAGGTCCTTTGCCCATTTCTGAATTGAGTTGTTTGTTCTTTATTGTTGAGTTTTAAGAGTTCTCTCTCTCTATCTGTGTGATTTGAAAATATCCTCTCCCATGCTGGGATTCCCTTTCTTACTTTGTTTGTAGCGGCTTTTGATGTACAAACTTTTAAAAATAATTTTGGTGTAGTCCGGTTTGTCTGTTTATTTTGCCACTTGTACCTTGGTGTCATATGAAAGAACTCATTGCCAAATCTAATGTCATGAAGCTTTTCCCTTAGGTTTTCTTTTAAGAGTTTTATAGTGTTAGGTGCTATGTGTAGGTCCTTGATTCATTTTGAGTGAATTTTTTGCACATGGTATGAGGTAAGGGTCCAGCCCCTTTCTTGTGCACATGGGTAACTAGTTTTCCAAATATCATTAGTCGAAGAGTTTCTACCATGTTGTCAACTATTTTAATTTCATTTCTATTTGTCCCCTTCCATTTTCCCTTGTTCTGGTTTCTGTTTCATAGAATAATCATTTTTTATCCTTCCTTCACATGTGATTTATACTTCTTAAAAAAAACAAATTGTTCAGATTTGCCCTAGAGTTTGCATTGCATCTATTTAAACTGATAATAGTTTACCTTCAAACAACCTATTTTTCTTTGAATGTGGAATAGGCATCTTTTAATAGTTTTTTCCGACATCTTACCCCAGAGCCTTTTGACTTGGCAATCATTTGTTTCACTTATCCTGTGCTGTAATCAGCTGACTCCTTGTTACTACACACACTTGTCTTTTTGATTAATAATCACAGTTCTGAAGCACTTTTTTCTTTTTTAAGAAACATTTCTTGTAGGGTGGGTCTGCTGACCCTGAATTTCCTGTCTTTCCCTTTTCATGAAGATTAAAGGCAGGAAACAGACATGAGGCCTTCCCTCTGAAAGATACTGATGTCTACTCACATTTTGTAAGACGTCACTTGTGTGATTTATTCAGTTGAATAATTGCATAAGGTAGCAGTGATGGATTTAGGATTACAGAAAATTAATTCATTATAGAAAAAAAATAGTCTGAATTTCAAGCTGAAAAATCCCTGGACAATATCTGTGGAGAAATATTGACCTATTAATTTTTTATGTTATTTCAAATAAAGCATTGGTGTCCTGGGAACCAAGCATTGAGGGGGAAAAGAAGCTTCATTCATAGGCCTCTTTTTAGTGGATTTATTTTAGAATAAGCACAAAGTAAAATAATATGCCATTAGCATCAAATAAATGAATACTTTGATTTTTACTAGAAAGAGGAGGGCCAAAATGCTAAACACAGGCAACATTTCAAAATCTGAAAGTGGCTGAACTGAGATTTAAAAAAAAAGTAACAACAAAAAAAAACTGAAGTTGATCATCCGGAGGTGTCGTGTTGTATTTATTGTCCACATGGGTTGGAATTCACAACACGTATCTCAGGACAGAATTCTTCAATGGAAAGCCAAGAATGTAGAGAGCACGGGTACTGGAAGGCCCACTGTCTCCCCTTATCTGAGCCATCCCATATTCCCAGGCTTCCCGTAGAAGTGTGGGGTTGTATGAATATATGGACCATTGCATTTCCACATACTCCAGATGATCTGTTCATTTATCAATGAAGTCCATCAGTGTAGTGGTTCTAGATTTTCACTTGTGTTCAACTTTAATATTCTTTTTATCATGATAAAGCAAATAGAAGATAAAAAGAAAACATTGTAGAAAAATCTGCTTGGAAAGATAGGTAAGAACCAATAAAAAAGTCCATAAAATGGCTATGATTTAATATGCTATTCTTAATTACACAGATTTTCTTCTAAGAACATTTTCATTTCACAACTGGGCACATATATATATTTAAAAAAAGCAAGTTATGCCTGACCATGTGGTAGTGCAGTGGATAGAGTGTCAAACTGGGACACAGAGGACCCAGGTTCGAAATGCTGAAGTCATCGATTTGAGCATGGGCTCATTTGGCACGAGTGGGGCTCACCAACTTGAGCATGGGGTTGCTGGCTTGAGCATGGGATCATAGACATGAACCCATCGTCACTTGCTTGAGTCCAAAAGTTGCTAGCTTGAAGCCCAAGGTCACTGGCTTAAACACAAGGTCACTGGCTTGAGCAAGGGGTCACTTGGTCTGCTGTAGCTCCCCGGTCAAGGCACATATGAGAAAGCAATCAATGAACAACTAAGGAGCCGCAACAAAGAATTGAAGCTTCTCATCTCTCTCCCTTCCTGTCTGTCTGTCCCTATCTGTCCCTCTCTCTGACTCTCTCTCCGTCAGAAAAAAAAAAAAAAAGGAAGTTACATATAACTAGCTATTTCCTTCTGGTGCATTCCACTTTGCTTTTCTTGGAACACTGGGGTCCTGTTTAGTGAGCTGCCTAAATGGCCCTGATGGCTGAAGAGGGATTGCCCTCCAGTTTGCTGACTGACTTCCAGTGCTCAGTGACTGCTCTGACCTAATTTAGCTGAATGTGGCTGGAATTATAAACTAAACGATTCTTACAGGAATATCTCTTCCACGACAAGCGTGTGACAACTAGCCATCCCAGGCCTGTACCCTAGCAGATTATGAATCTCCAGACTTCCGCCGGTTTTCTCTCCTACCCCATCTGGGGAGCGTAAAGGGCAGGACAGCACCATGTAACAGCCTTTCCTTTCTAGCTTATTGCTAATAAGGGGTTGTGGGATTGAGACAGTCCAGAAACCACTGACGGCTTTTTGATCCTTTTGCCACTGTGTTATGGACTGTTACTGGAATGATCTGTGAGCTTACTCCCTCTGTTGAAATATTGAGTCATCATACAAAAGATGATAGTTTATGTGTACTCAGTGACTGCAAGCCAAGGCAAGGACCAGGACGAGCACCCTGAAGTCAAAGCAGCTCTATCTCCAAAGAGCTCCTGCCCGTCAATGCACCGCAATCAGGTTATTTTTCCCTGAGCGGTTTTCTGTCTCTTCCTTTCTCAGTTTGGCAGTTGCTCCGTGCGGTAGTGCAGCATGCAGCTCCATAGCAGAAGACAGAAGATGCTTCTGGATCTCTCAGTAAAAGTCCTCCCACTGCTGGGGTTCGTGGGAAGTGTCTGTTAGAAACCACAGCGAGAATTTATGAGTGACAGTTTCTGTCTTTCTCTTTTCTAGCCCCTTACATCTACATCATCTTGATTACCAGTGCGGTTAGCACAAGGCACTGTTTCATTGACATGACTGTGTACGTTGTCTTTTTTTTTTTTTAATAAATTTTTATTAATGGTAATGGGATGACATTAATAAATCAGGGTACATATATTCAAAGAAAACATGTCTAGGTTATTTTGTCACTAAATTATGTTGCGTACCCCTTGCCCAAAGTCAGATTGTCCTCCGCCACCCTCTATCTAGTTCTCTGTGCCCCTCCCCCTCCCCCTAACTCTCTCCCTCCCTCCCTCCCATGTCCTCCCTCCCCCCACCCCTGGTAACCACCACACTCTTGTTCATGTCTCTCAGTCTCATTTTTATGTTCCACCACTATATGGAATCATGTAGTTCCATTCTTTTTCTGATTTACTCACTTCACTCCTTATAATGTTATCAAGATCCCACCATTTTGCTGTAAATAATCTGATGTCATCATTTCTTATGGCTGAGTAGTATTCCATAGTGTATATGTGCCACATCTTCTTTATCCAGTCTTCTATTGAAGGGCTTTTTGGTTGTTTCCATGTCTTGGCCACTATGAACAGTGCTGCAATGAACATGGGGCTACATGTGTCTTCACGTATCAATGTTTCTGAGGTTTTGGGGTATATACCCAGTAGAGGGATTGCTGGGTCATAAGGTAGTTCTATTTGCAGTTTTTTGAGGAACCACCATACTTTCCTCCATAATGGTTGTACTACTTTACAGTCCCACCAACAGTGAATGAGGGTTCCTTTTTCTCCACAGCCTCTCCAACATTTGCTATTACCCGCCTTGTTGATAATAGCTAATCTAACAGGGGTGAGGTGGTATCTCATTGTAGTTTTGATTTGCATTTCTCTAATAACTAATGAAGCTGAGCATCTTTTCATATATCTATTGGCCATTTGTATCTCTTCCTGGGAGAAGTGTCTGTTCATGTCCTCTTCCCATTTTTTTATGGGATTGTTTGTTTGTTTGTTGTTGAGTTTTATGAGTTCTTTGTAAATTTTAGATATTAGGCCCTTATCTGAGCTGTTGTTTGAAAATATCATTTCCCATTTAGTTGGCTGTCTGTTTATTTTGATATCAGTTTCTCTTGCTGAGCAAAAACTTTTAATTCTGATGTAGTCCCATTCATTTATCTTTGCCTTCACTTCTCTTGCCATTGGAGTCAAGTTCATAAAATGTTCTTTAAAACCCAGGTCCATGATTTTAGTACCTATGTCTTCTTCTATGTACTTTATTGTTTCAGGTCTTATATTTAGGTCTTTGATCCATTTTGAATTAATTTTAGTACACGGGGACAGGCTGTAATCGAGTTTCATTCTTTTGCATGTGGCTTTCCAGTTTTCCCAACACCATTTGTTGAAGAGGCTTTCTTTTCTCCATTGTATGTTGTTGGCCCCTTTATCAAAGATTATTTGACCATATACATTTGGTTTTATTTCTGGGCTTTCTATTCTGTTCCATTGGTCTGAGTGTCTATTTTTCTGCTAATACCATGCTGTTTTGATTATCGTGGCCCTATAACATAGTTTAAAGTCAGGTATTGTAATGCCCCCAGCTTCATTCTTTTTCCTTAGGATTGTTTTGGCTATTCAGGGTTTTTTATAGTTCCATATAAATCTGATGATTTTTTGTTCCATTTCTTTAAAAAATCTCATAGGGATTTTGATGGGAATTGCATTACATTTGTATATTGCTTTGGGTAATATGGCCATTTTGATTATATTTATTCTTCCTATCCAAGAACAAGGAATATTTTTCCATCTCATTGTATCTTTTTCGATTTCCCTTAACAATGCTTTGCAATTTTCATTATATAGGTCCTTTACATTCTTTGTTATGTTTATTCCTAGGTATTTTATTTTTTTTGTTGCAATCGTGAAGGGGATTATTTTTTTGAGTTCGTTTTCTAATATTTCATTGTTGGCATATAGAAAGGCTATGGACTTTTGTATGTTAATTTTGTATCCTGCGACCTTACTGTATTGGTTTATTGTTTCTAATAATCTTTTTGTGGAGTCCTTCGGGTTTTCGATGTATAGGATCATATCATCAGCAAAAAGTGATAGCTTTACTTCTTCTTTTCCGATATGGATGCCTTTTATTTCTTTGTCTTGTCTGATTGCTCTGGCCAGAACTTCTAGCACCACGTTGAATAAGAGTGGAGAGAGTGGACAACCCTGTCTTGTTCCTGATTTAAGGTAGAAAGTCCTCAGTTTTATGCCGTTTAATAGGATGTTGGCTGATGGTTTATCATATATGGCCTTTATCATGTTGAGATATTTTCCTTCTATACCCATTTTGTTGAGAGTCTTAAACATAAAATTGTGTTGTATTTTATCGAAAGCCTTTTCTGCGTCTATTGATAAGATCATGTGGTTTTTGTTCTTTGTTTTGTTGATATGGTGTATTACGTTAACCGTTTTGCGTATGTTGAACCATCCTTGAGATTCTGGGATGAATCCCACTTGATCATGATGTATTATTTTTTTAATATGTTGTTGTATTCGGTTTGCCAGTATTTTGTTTAGTATTTTAGCATCTGTATTCATTAGAGATATTGGTCTGTAGTTTTCTTTCTTTGTGCCATCCTTGCCAGGTTTTGGTATGAGGGTTATGTTGGCCTCATAAAATGTGTTTGGAAGTATTGCTTCTTCTTCAATTTTTTGGAAGACTTTGAGTAGAATAGGAACCAAATCTTCTTTGAATGTTTGATAGAATTCACTAGTATAACCGTCTGGGCCTGGACTTTTATTTTTGGGGAGGTTTTTAATAGTTTTTTCTATTTCCTCCCTGCAGATTGGTCTGTTTAGGCTTTCTGCTTCTTCATGACTCAGTCTAGGAAGGTTGTATTGTTCTAGGAATTTATCCATTTCTTCTAGATTGTTGTATTTGGTGGCATATAATTTTTTATAGTATTCTACAATAATTCTTTGTATATCTATGATGTCTGTGGTGATCTCTCCTCTTTCATTTTGGATTTTATTTATTTGAGTCCTGTGCCTTTTTTCCTTGGTGAGTCTTGCCAAGGGTTTGTCAATTTTGTTGATCTTTTCAAAGAACCAGCTCCTTGTTTTATTGATTTTTTCTATAGTTTTTCTGTTCTCTATTTCATTTATTTCTGCTCTGATATTTGTTATCTCCTTTCTTCGGCTGGTTTTGGGTTGTCTTTGTTCTTCTTTTTCTAGTTCCTTAAGGTGTGAAGTTAAGTGGTTTACTTCGGCTCTCTCTTGTTTGTTCATATAGGCCTGAAGTGATATGAACTTTCCTCTTCTTACTGCTTTTGCTGCATCCCAGAGATTCTGATATGTCGTATTTTCATTTTCATTTGTCTGTATATATCTTTTGATTTCTGCGCTTATTTCTTCTTTGACCCATTCATTTTTAGAAGTATGTTGTTTAGTTTCCACATTTTTGTGGGTTTTTCCCCCTCTTTTTTGCAGTTGAATTCTAGTTTCAAGGCTTTATGATCAGAAAATATGCTTGGTACAATTTCAATTTTTCTAAATTTGCTGATATTGTCTTTGTGGCCCAACATATGGTCAATTCTTGAGAATGTTCCATGTACACTAGAGAAAAATGTATACTCTGTTGCTTTGGGATGAAGTGTCCTGTAGATGTCTATCGTATCCAGGTGTTCTAGTATTTCGTTTAAGGCCACTATATCTTTATTGATTCTCTTTGGATGACCGATCTAGAGCTGTCAGCGGTGTATTGAGGTCTCCAAGTATGATTGTATTTTTGTTAGTTTTTGTTTTAAGGTCAATAAGTAGCTGTCTTATATATTTTGGTGCTCCTTGGTTTGGTGCATATATATTAAGGATTGTTATGTCTTCTTGATTCAACTTCCCCTTAATCATTATGAAATGACCATTTTTGTCTCTGAGTACCTTTTCTGTCTTGTAGTCAGCATTATTAGATATGAGTATTGCTACGCCTGCTGTTTTTTTGGGTGTTGTTTGCTTGGAGTATTGTTTTCCAGCCTTTCACTTTGAATTTGTTTTTATCCTTGTTGCTTAGATGTGTTTCTTGTAGGCAGCATATAGTTGGATTTTCTTTTTGAATCCATTCTGCTACTCTGTGTCTTTTTATTGGTAAGTTTAATCCATTTACATTTAGTGTAATTATTGACACTTGTGGGTTCCCTACTGCCATTTTATAAATTGCTTTCTGTTAGTTTTGTATCTAGTTTGATTCTTCTCTTTTGTTTTTCTTTGTTTGTGTTCCATACTTCTTTCCTCTGTTGCTACCTTTTTTAAGTCAAGTGTTTTTGTGGTGGTTTTTTCAAGGGTGGTTACCATTAAGTAATGAAAAGGGTACCTACCATATTCATTGTAGTACCCTATCTTATAAGTATTTCTGCACTTCATCGTCCTTTGCTAATGTTAATCTCCATCCTCTCCCCCCTTTTTTTTCCTTTGTTGTCACAGTTTAAGTTTGGTTTTATTGTGTTCTTGGTGGAGTTGTTACTTGTTGTGTTGTTTTCTTTTGTTCTTTGAATCTGGTTGGAAAACCCCCTTTAGTATTTCCTGGAGTGGGGGCTTTCTGTTGATAAATTCTCTCATCTTTTCTGTATTTGTGAATGTTTTTATATCTCCTTCATACTTGAAGGATAGCTTTGATGGTATAGTATTCTTGGCTGAAAGTTCCTCTCTTTCAGGGCTTTAAATATTGGGGTCCACTCTCTTCTAGCTTGTAGAGTTTCTGCTGAGAAATCTGATGATAATCTAATAGGCCTTCCTTTATATGTTGTACTCTTCTTTTCTCTGGCTGCCTTGAGAATTTTTTCTTTGTCATTGGTTTGTTTCATCTTTATTATGATGTGCCTTGGAGTGGGTTTGTTGGGGTTAAGAAAACTCGGTGTTCTGTTTGCTTCTTGAATATGAGGATTTAGTTCTTTCCACAGGCTTGGGAAGTTCTCATCTATTATTTGTTTGAGTATATTCTCCATTCCATTTTCTTTCTCTTCTCCCTCTGATATACCTATTATTCTTATGTTATTCTTTCTCATGGAGTCAGACAATTCCTGTAGGGCTTTCTCGTTTTTTACTATTTTTGAGTCTCTTTCTTCTTCTCTCTGTTGTGCCTCAAGTTGTTTGTCTTCTATTTCACTAATCCTATCCTCAATCTGGGCTGTTCTGTTAGCTAAGCTTGTTACCTCGTTTTTCAGCTCGTGAATTGAGTTTTTCATTTCTGTTTGATTTGTTTTAATAGTTTCAATTTCCTTGGTAATATATTCTTTGTGTTCATTGAGTTGTTTTCTGATCTCCCTATATTGCCTTTCTGTGTTTTTTTGTATATCTCTGAGTATTTTTAAGATTTCTATTTTAAATTCTCTGTCATTTAGCTCAAAGGCTTCCAATATGTTAAGTCTTTTCTCCATAGATTTTTCCACATCTATTTGTGTTACCTCTCTTTCTTTTGTATCCATAATATTTGATTTCCTCTTTCTTATTGGCATCTGAGGGTGGTCTTGTTGATAGCACTAATTAGAATTAATAAAGAGTAAAAAGTAAAAAAAAAAAAAAAAAGTAAAACACCCCACAAAAAAAAACAGTAATAATTTATTATTTCCCCCTTTTTTTCTTTCTTCTCTTTCCCTCCTCTCCCCTCCTCAGGGAAATATCGTGCCTATAATGGAGGGCCTGATTTGGGGTGAAGAGTTCAAGGGGCAAAAAAAGGGAGTAGGGACCTACTAAATGCACACAAAAAAAAAAAAGGAAGAAAATTTTAGACAAGCATAAGATGATTTGCTTGTAAGTGATGGTCAAATAAGAGATATAATGAGAGGGATAAGAGGGAACCAGAAAAAAGGACCAAAAAAAGAATAATAAAGAAGAAAAAAATAAAAATAATAAGTAAAAATCTGTTTTATTAAGTGGAGTGAAGACTAAGTACAATGGAGACCTTGGGTTGGGAGGACCCAAAATGCCACAAAAGTAAACAAACAAGAAAAAAAAAAAACAAAAGCAAAAAAGAAAAATAAAGCCAAAAAAAGCCTTGAGTCCCAAATTAACTAATTTGTTCGTGATTGAGGATTAAATGGGAGGAAAGTAAAACGGGAAAAGAAAAAATGAATAGAAAGGAAAAAATAAGAAAAAGAGAAAACGAAGGAAGAAATAAAAAAGGAAGAGAAAAAAACAAAATAAAGCAAATCAAAAAAAAAAAAAAGAGGAGTGAGAGTTAAGTGTTTTAGAGTATAACCTTAAAGGAGGGTGAGGATGAAGAAGAGAAATAAAATGTAACACTCATGGGTAGTGTAGTTCAAGAAAAGGGAAGCATAAGATGGGCAGAGAATAGAAGGACCGAGGTGGAGGAAATAAAGGCAATAAGATAGAAGAAACAAACAACAACAACAAAAAAATTAGTGGAACAAGTTGTAAAGTCTGTGGATTTTTCTTGATTTTGAGAGGTTAACTTCTTCCTTTTTCATAGGGATTTGTAGTTGATGGGATTCTATGGCAATGTCATATAATTGGCTTTAGTCTTGTTGGTAGTCAAGGCTTGTTGGCGTTTGCAGGGTCCAACGATGAGAGAGTTTGCTTTCCTGGATTCTCTCTCCTAATCCCCCCTTCCTGAATTAGCAGCCTGGTGATCCAGCTATAAGGCTGCAACTGCTTCTGCCTGGGGAGTAAGAGGCTCAAAGAGCTGGGAAATCCCCACTCTATCCCCACTCAGTGCAAGGCTTTGGGAAAGTCTCTCCAGTGTAATCAGGCGGGGGTGGGAGTCAATTGTTGTCAAGGTGACTGTTCAGCGCCTAGCATTCAGTTGGACCTCTCAACCCAGGCTTTCCACACTTTGTAGCCTGTTTTGGCTGGGAAGAAGAGGCACTAGTCTCTGCTTGCGACTAATGTAGTATAGATCTTATTATCTGCCAAGTCCTTCTTGTTAGCGTTTATCCCTGAATATGGAGGCTCTATCAATCAGAAGTTGCCCCCGCCCCTTTAGCGAGAGGCACTAAAAAATATCACACCTCTTGTCTTGGGTCGCTGAACTGAGAGAGATCTTATCAATTAGAACCGAGGGTGCGCAGATTTCATGGGTTAAGCTAATTTCAGTGATTGGGTCGCAGCTGTGCTCCCGAGGGTATTTTAGGCTGCCTGCACACGCCCCTCCCCCAACGCTTGATTGTTAGCTTGAATGGCTGGGTGAGGTGCCCCGCCCACGGAGATAATCTCCCAAGTAGAAGACCACCCTGGTGCCTCTCCCGCTCGCCCTGCACTGGTGGCTGGATTGCACCAGGCGCAGGATAATGGGGCACCCTGGGTGTGCGGGCCAGTAGGGCGCTCTGGGCGTGTGGAATGCCCAGGGCACGCGCGCGAATGGGGTGCTCCGGGCACCGGTGGCTGGCGACTCTCACTCGCAGTGCGCGGGCCGCTGGGAACGTTAGCGGTGCTCGCTCTGCAACCGGACCGGGTGCGCGCTCGCAGCTCCCGAGTGTGGGCTGACTCACCACAGGCGCACTCCCTCGTGGCTTGAATGAACATTCCTGCGGTAGCTTCCTCCACACCCTCGTCTCTCAGATTCAAGTGATAACAGTCCTTTCGCTTTCAGTTTGTGTGGAACTCCGGAATGCTCCGAGGATAAATTTTTCTGTTTCTAGCTGATAAATTTGTTGTGATTTAGGGGAGATCTGTCAGACGCGCTGCTCACGGCGCCATTTTCGTGACGTCACTCCATTATTGTCTTAACACACATCTCTTTCACCAAGAATTTGTGTTTTAATTTTTGAGTTTTGTTTTGCAAGGATTCATCTAGACGGGTTAAAACGTCTTTTCCCACCAAAAATAACCTATATGCTTCAATTATACCAACTCTGTATTTTTTTTTAAGTAAATGTAACTTAAAATGCTGCTTTTATTGGGTAATTTTTTTTTTTTTTTTTGTGACAGACACAGAGCCAGAGAGAGGGACAGACAGACAGGGAAGGGAGAGAGATAAGAAACATCAATTCTTTGTTGCAGTTCCTTAGTTGTTCATTGATTGATTTCTCATATATGCCTTGACTGTGGGGCTACAGCAGACCGAGTGACCCCTTGCTTGAGCCAGCATCCTTGGTCTCAAGCTGGTGAGCCTTGCTGAAACCCTATGAGCCTGCGCTCAAGTTGGCAACCTCGGGATCTCGAACCTGGGTCCTCCTCATCCCAGTCCAATGCTCTATTCACTGCACCACCGCCTGGTCAAGTTATTGGGTGATTTTTATGTTTCCTAAACAATTATAAAAAGGTACGTAATTCAAAAAATAGGGTACTTTTACAATCAAGAAATGCCTGCGTGCTGCTATTGTATAAGTAGAAATGGTCAGTTGTGAGATTTTTCTCTCCCTTTCTTTCCACTCTAAATTAATATATCTTCATTCCCTGCAAAATAAATACCTGCGATTGGCACCTTGAAGCTTACCTGAAATTTCCCTCTTCTGTAGCCACTCTGATTCTCTTTTTAAAATTTATTGTATATTATTATTAAGTTTTTGTGTTCTTTCTCAATTGTTACGGTGTCTTTTCCCAAGCAAAACTTCTATCATCGTATTTTAGTTTTAAAAGCTTTTTTATGAACAGCATCACATAGAATGTATTAATTTAAGTTTTGCTTCTTTGACTTATAATTTATAGACGTATCCTGTTTTTGAATTATTTACTTTTTTTCAATTGTTTAAGAAACATAAAACTTATACTAACTGAAATGAATGACCTGTGATGACACACAAGGTTATATTTATAGATTAACCTCAAATAAAATAATAAGCCAAAGAAGTGAAACCTAAAATAACACATTTTATATGATGTTGGAGGCTAAATTGGGTTGGGCACATTCTTATGGAGTCACAGAAAGAATAAAAGTTGTCAAGGTAAACTCATTGACCTTTATCTATAACTAGAAATACCTGTACACCTTCTCTGAATCTGATGCTCTCTGAGTTGTCTCATTGAATATGTGGAAGCTAGATAAATCTTTAGGTTATTTATTTTGAACTATTGGTTTCTCAGATACTACTTCCAATTTCATTTTTTTAACCTTAATTTCTTTTTCATCAGAATGCCATTTCCCTAGGAAAATATATGCATGAATTGCCCTATAGAATTTTTCTGCAAAGCTGAATGTTAAGTACATATTTGGAACTAATAAAGCTGCTACTAAGAACAGCATAGCACAGGACATTTTTTTTTTCACTAGAAAAGAATGAAGTTGATTTGAAAAAGGCAAGGTTTAAGGAAAGTCTAATGTTGTGGTAATAGTAGGTTTTAATTTGAAAAAAAGTAGAAAAAATAAATAAAAGTACTTTATACCTATAAATGTGGTAAAATGAAGTATGCCCAAGAGACACTAGTTTCAGTAAATCTGAAAATCTGATGAATTTTCTTTTATCTAGTGGAGGGTAACAATAAAGTGTGTGATTCCATTTTTGATGGTTTTCAAATGAAACTTATTAGGGTGACATTGGTTAATAGGATTGTATAGGTTTCAAGTGCACAATTCTATGACACATGATCTGTGTATTGGTTTGTGTGCCCACCACCCAAAATCATATCTCCTCCCATCACCATATATTTCCGCCCTTTAACTTATGACCCTTTTACTCCTTCCCTCTGGTAACCACCATGCTGTTGTCTGTGTCTATGAGTTTGTTTGTCTTGTTTGTTCATCTGTTGCTTGAGTTTCGTATGCCACATTTGAAGGACATCATATGGTTCTTGACTTTTTCTGTCTGACATTACTGGCTTAGTACAATATTCTCAAGGTCCGTCTATTTAGTTGCAAAGGGCATCTATTTCTTATGGCTGAGTAGTATATGAATGCTGATCATTTTTAAGACCCAATACTCGCCCTTTGCCCCCTGCCCCACTTATGGGAGAGCAGAGAAGAAATCTCAGGTTCTCCCACCAGTGGGTCTACTAGGCTGAACAAACCATTTAATTGTCCTTGACCCTAATGTTTCTCAGTGCATCTATTGTCTTATTTTGTTATGGACTGTTACTTACTTTTCAATTGCAATGGTTTCTATTGAACTTTAAGCAAGTGAATTTCTCAGATGAATATCAAGACAGTTTAGGTCTACACAACTGGTATGAATTCAAGGCATTTGGAGTTAATGGATTTGATACCATGTTAAAAATGATGTGTTGTAGACTATTCTGAAAACTCTTTTATAAAGCAAAATGCTTTCTAAAATATACTTTCTATGGTAGATCATGCATTTTAAAAAATGTCCTCCTTGTTACCTAAAATACTGTATTTCAATTAAATGTTACTATTTTTAGAAGGCTTTCATAAGCAGCCTAAACATAGGGATCATACCAGGTAAACAGCAATAATCTAGACAGAAATCATTAAAAGGGCCTTTACTGCACTCAGGAGGTAACAGAGTTAATATTAACTCACCACTAGGAAGGAGTCTTTTCTTTTTCAGATAGCAGGCAGTCTGAAAGTTAATTTTTTTTTCTCTCCAATTGCTGGGTTGCCTGTCTATTTGAAGTATCTCATTGAATATAGACTTCTCATCTTCAAATTTTTAGCACTTAATATTTGTAATAAGTAGTGTAAAAACTTCCGAGGAGTTGCTACAGTATTTTTTTTTCCAATTGACAGAGTATCTGGGAGAAAGCATCCTTGTGTAACAATTTTAGCTCTTCAGTTGCTATTTTGGATAATCATGTTATTCAGTGTTGATATGCTGTGGCAAAGTATAATTTGCAAAGTCTTGATAACTGTCCTACATTGACTTCCCATGCAGCAGCTGAGTTGGGGGATCAGGTTGCAGGAATTGTGTTGAGTGCTTTTGGGATACGCACGTACGTGGATTGAAGGAGTCAAGGTCAGGCTGAGGGTGATGGTAGGTTGCAGTGCAACAAAGCCCTCAACCAATCTAGTGGGGAAATTTGGAGCTGGATGGAACACTGTGGTCTCAAATTTGACAAAGTGGGCTGGAGCTTAACACTCCTCATCAATAGTCAGTGGACATGCGCTTCTCCCGAGAATGGGACATGACATCGTGTGAGGTGGTTTCTTCCAGCTGTGAGATGTCAGTCATTAGCATTCTACACAGCTGGGAGAAGGAACGCTGTAGTCTTGAAAGAGCAGGAGGGATTGGTTTTGCTAAGTACCACAGCACTTACTACAATCCACCCCTTAGGCTTCTTGGTTCCACTAGACACATATAATTTCTGGAACAGTTCTCCCAGGATTCTGGAGGACCTTTTTTCCTGGGGGAGGGTCTTATAAGAAAATAGTTACTGAGACAAAATACAGTCAACTCCTAACATTGCAACTGGTCTCTCGACTCCAACTGGTACCATTTGCATCCTCCACAATATATGAGTTGGGCAGAATTTCATCTAGCTGGTGTATGGAGCGCTGAGCAGCTGCACATAATGAAGACTTCTGTGGACAGAAGCGAGTGGAAATGAGGAGGTTATATTTGAAAAAAGCAGACGGGTTGTAGCGAGATCACCTTCCTTTAAAGCAGTGGTCCCCAACCTTTTTTGGGCCACAGACCAGTTTAATGTCAGAAAATATTTTCATGGACCAGACTTCAGGGTGGGACGGATAAATGTATCACATGACTGAGACAAGCGTCAAGAATGAGTCTTAGACGGATGTAACAGAGGCAATGTGGTCATTTTTAAAAAATGAAACATTGTTCAGACATAAATATCAATAAAACGGAAATAATGTAAGTTATTTATTCTTTCTCTGTGGACTGGTACCAAATGGCCCACGGACCTATACCGGTCCATGGCCCGGGGTTTGGGGACCACTGCTTTAAAGGATGGCAGGGGTCTATTGGGGAGATTCTCTCTCCAGTGCTGATCAGGCAATTTATGATTGGCTGGTTAAGATTCCATTTCTAGGCAAAAAGAACTCTATATATTTACTTATTTTGGCTTGAAAGCAATCTATTATTTATGAGAACAGATGTGTTAAAATTTCTTACTGTGATTGTGGTTTTATGTTTTTCCCCTGATTTTCTGTCAGTTGTATATAGAGGGTGTATTAGGAAGTAAAAATGAATTTCTATCTTAATGCTGATTTGACTTCTATATCACCTAATAATACTTTTATCTTTGTTAAGCTCTTGCTTTGTTCCAATCTTGAGAGTTTTCATTGTTTGGAAATTCTGTGACTTAGCTAAATTAATTTAACTTTCATCATTAGCTTACCTGTCGGCAGGTTAACTCTTTGACTGCATAATATTTATTTATAGTAATGTATTTTTCATTTTAGAGAACTCATCCACTCTTGTGTTTACATTTAAACTAGTATAGGAATTTCTACATTTTGTTAAAGATGTCACAAATTTGGTGTGTGTGTTTATGTGTGTGTATTTCTCCTTAGGGCTTTTAACAAGCTACATATTGATTTCAACGGCTGTTGTAAACTTTTTGTAAGATATAATTAGGAATGCAGAGATCCTCTACTATATTTTCCTGAAACATTTCTGGAAATACAACTTTGCTGACTGATTGAAATGGTAAATTGATGTAGGGAATTGCTAACTAGAGAAACCACACTGTCTCAGGACAGCAGTAGCTGGTTGTGTCTTCCATCAACAGTTCTGCCTCGCACGGTGCAACAGCCTTGTACTGTGTTCAGCTTTCACATGTCGTTCAAGACTGTTCAGTCTTCCCCTGTCTTTGAGCACTGAGCTATTAAATAAAAGAGACAGGATAAAGAGGTTTTCAAATCAAGTGAAACATGGAAGAAACATGTCTGTCAGCCTAAGATAAGATTTTTACAAGAGGATAACAAACACAATATAGAGAAAGAGTTGTTAGTTTTTCAATAGATGAACAACTCCAGTAAACAAAATAAAATTATGTCCCCGTGACCTCTGTTATTCTGTTTCACTGCCGACACAAGGGCTTGACAAGCATGGCAGAGTAGCTCAGAGCTGCCCAAAATACCACTGTGGTTCGGTGAGGTTCTTCATGATCTGAACAGACAATCAACATCTACAAAAATCTACAAAAATACCATCTTTTTCTAAAATGACTTCTGTTGGGCTAAAAAATTGTTTTTCTCATTCTTAACCATCTTCACATATATGCTTGGAGGCAACAGTCAAATTTTTTTCACTCTCTCACCTCAAAATAAATAAATAAATAAACACACACACACACACACACACACACACACATACATACACTTATATTACGGCCATAACTCATAAAAAAAGGCATTGCCCTGTATTTGATATTCATGCCAGTCAGAAAATTTCTATCCTTAGAAGGAAAATTCAGTGTTTCGTCTACTGACATTTCCATACCTTTTCTAAAGATTTGATCTCATATGTCAATATTGCAGGTTATTGTGACACCCTTTAGTTTGACCAGAATGGCTTCAATTTTATGATAGCAAGTTCAAATAGTAGTTAATCTAATTTTCCATATTTTTTAAATGAACTTTTTTTTTTTAATTTTTCTGAAGTTGGAAATGGGGAGGCAGTCAGACAGACTCCCGCATGCACCCGACCAGGATCCAGCCAGCATGCCCACCAGGGGGCAATGCTCTGCCCATCTGGGGCATCGCTCTGCTGCAACCAGAGCCATTCTAGCGCCTGAGGCAGAGGCCATAGAGCCATCCTCAGCACCTGGGCCAACTTTACTCCAGTGGAGCCTTGGCTGCAGGAAGGGAAGAGAGAGACAGAGAGGAAGGAGAGGGGGACAGGTGGAGAAGCAGATGGATGCTTCTCCTGTGTGCCCTGGCCGGAAATCGAACCTGGGACTCCTGCATGCCAGGCCGACGCTCTACCACTGAGCCAACCAGCCAGGGCAAAATGAGCTTTTAATCATTACAAAGTAAGTTTTCAAAGATAAAATGAAATTGAATACAATTCATTGCATATGCGCACTTATATTCTTTGACCATCTAAAAGATGTCCACATATGTAATGATATTTATAAGTAAAAATGTTCATTTTATCTTTTTGTATGTGTAATTTGAGTTAGTTTCCTAACAAGTCCACTTATAAATGTAGGTGCTTTTACACAGCCAGACAGAATATATACCACTATTTAGTTGACAGTATTACTTCACCAAGAAAAAACACGAGCAAAATATTAATTTACTGATTAATTATGTAAGAGGGAAATTGATGAGAGAGAAACTTTCTTAAAAACATTGGACAAACCACATATAATCTATCAAATGTAAGCTATCAAATGCATAATCCTTCTCTGTCATGAACAAGATGCTCCAGTCTGGAAAATGGCATTTCTCTGTAGCCTTTAGTTTATAGGGGGACAGAGCAGAAGCACCATGTTAATGAATAGGTTGTCGAAGGGAACGTTTCTTCTCCAAACCTTTAGCCAAAGAATAAGAACTGCCACTCACTGCATCCTCCAAAACTGAGCTTTGAGTTGTCCACTCAGGACTTGTGAATTGATTTCCTAAAAGTCGTTCTCTGAGCACCATGTGTGAGATGGAGGGCGGTGAAAGAGTGAATCTTTGAGTGAGGAGTCCTTGGGAGGGGTTGTTAGAATTCTTTGTGTTTCGCCCGGGTAGGGCTTCTTCTGTCTGCCACCTGGGCTGGTGATGGTCAGGAGACCACCACACATCTTTTAGAGATCTGACACGTATTCCTGGGGCTGGGATACACATTGCTTTAGGGCCTCCTTCATGTGCACACAGACACAAACACACACACATGCATGCATGCACACACACACATTCAGATTGGTTGCAGCTGTGTAGGAGGTAGCATGCCCTGAGAACAAGGTCCACACGGAGGCCGTCTGTGTGGGGAGCTGTCTGAAGATAGGCGCCTGGGCCATGAACACCTGGAATGAAAGAAATTCAAGTCTAGGGTTCCCAGTTAGGGAATGACCTGAGAATCTCCAAGAGTTTCCCCCAAGTTGAGGCTACCTGGCACCTGCCACACAGAATGTGCAAAAACAGATTATGAGAATATGTGCCGTGTAAGAATGTGTCTTGAAGTCTCCATTACCTCCTGCCCAGTCATTCCCTCACCCCAGGAGCCATGGCTGAAGTCTCCATTACCCCCTGCCCAGTCGCCCCCTCGCCCCGGGAGCCATGGCTGGTGAGTAGGACAGGAATGAGGCTGGAGTGTGAGGAGGCATTGACCCTGGCACCCCGTCCACTGCAAGTGTCTGCACCTGGGTCGGGCCTGGGGTCTAAGACACAAAACTTTAAGATAAAATCTGATTTTTAAAAAATATTGCTTATTTCACTCAGTATAATGTAAATCAGAAAAAGCTAAGAACTGTATGATTCCATACATAGGTGGGACACAAAAATGAGGCTCATGGACATAGATAAAAGTGTGGTGGTTACGGGGGGGGGGGAAGGAAGGAGAGGAGGAAGGGGAGGGGCTTAAAGAAAAACAAAATACAGGGTGACAGAGATGATTTGACTTTGGGTGATGGGTATACAACATAATCGACTGTCCAAATGATGTGATTATTTTTTTCTCTAAATCTATGTACTCTGATTGACCGATGTCACCCTGTTAAATTTAACTGTCTAAATAAATAAATTAATTAATTAAAAAAAGTTGCCTGACTAGGCGGTGGTGCAGTGGATAGAGCTTCAGACTGGGACACAAAAGAGCCAGTTTCGAAACCCCGAGGTCACCAGCTTGAGTGCGGGGTTACTGGCTTGAGCATGGGATCATAGACATGACCCGATGGTTGCTGGTTTGAGCCCAAAGGTCACTGGCTTGAAGCCCATGGTCACTGGCTCAAGTAAGGTGTCACTCACTCTGCTATAACCCCAAATTAAGGTGCATATGAGAAAGCAATTAATGAACAACTAAGGAGCCGCATCTAAGAATTGATGCTTCTCTCTCTCCCTTCCTGTCTATCTGTGTCTCTCTCACACACACACAAAAAAATGTTTATCACATTTTTATGTGTTTTCTTGGAATTCCTTTATCAAGGCCTTTCTTGTTAGCTACCTTATTCAACACAGAATCTCTTCCCAGAACCTTTAGACTCAATCAAGTTCATGACACAGTGCAGCCTCACAAAATTCTAATTAAGACCAGGGGTGGACTTAATGTCAGCTTCCTTCTATCTTGGTTGGACAACCAATTACTATAGCATGATTATTTTCTTTTTTCAGATATAATGCTACAGAATTGAGTAACGCATATTTTAGTTCATAAAAACAGAGACTTGTTAGAACTGAGTCGTTCTGTTAGAGACCAAGAGATGAATCAGAGTGCCCTTCTCCTCATATATTAAACAGGTTTTAATTGGTATTCGTGTAGAAGAAACCCATTGAAATTCCGAGAGTGCTTTGCTTTTAATAATGAACAGCAAAGCCACAGGCAGGGCCTAAAAAACACACACAAATGATAGGAAAATTTAATACGATGGTGTGCCAAACACAGTCCTTTGGACTGATCATCTTAGGGAGCTGCTGTGAACGAAATCATTCCTCATTAAAAGCTGCAGGTAGAGCATATATATTTATAAAGTGTTATGAGGATGTTGGCACAAATGATAACTCAAATAAAATCATTTGCTTCTAAAGGGAGAAAAAACAGTAAAATAAAGATGCTTTCAATCCTCACTTCGGCAGCAAGTATAAAGATGCTTTCTATGTTGATGGACGCTCTTACTATTAGAAATATCATTTCAAAATGAGTGATCATTAATTACAATAATTCTTCAAAATGAGTCTATCGATACACAAATTATATTTTGGGCCATTTTATTTCAGCACATTGAAAACATTTGATTGCCCGAATGTTCTAACGTTTTAGTCAATTATACACACAGTGTGGAATAGCACAATATTTCATAAATCATTGTTTGATATCAGAACTTGACATTGCCATGTGGCTCTTAGTCAGATATGTAGAAATTGGGGTTTACCAAACACTTTGTTGACACCATCAGTGTAGTCTCATTGTATGGGTTCACCAGGGCTTTTAAGGTGAAAATCCTGAAGTGTTTTTTTTTTTTTTCTGCTTTTTCTCTTTCTTATGAACCAATTTACTCTAAAGTATTTTAATATAAAAGACAATCTTGTGATTTAAACTCTGAAGAAGGAAAGGTTGTTTTATCACTTCTTGGGTAATATGTTTACAGTTGGGCTAATTTCCCACGCTTACTGGTATGGATGCTTATCTGTAATACGTTTGCTGTGGATAAAAATCTGCAGAAAATGGGATTTTATCTTTTCATAATCTTCCCCTGCGTTAGTCATTACTCTGGTCAGGAGGCTGTGAGCAGTCTTTCAAAGCTCCCTCTGTCACACCCACTAGAGCCGATCAATCCGAATCATTCATCCTACACATCTGGACCTCCTGCATGTTTGACTCTACTGCTACCACATTCTTGCAAGACAATTATTGATTCTCTGTTCCTGAAAACTCAGTGCATTCTAACTGGTCTCTGACCATCCACGTTTACCCCAATCCCAAACCACCACAAGCCAGAGATGACACATCCCTTTCTCCCAGTGTTTAGAATACTCTATGGAATGTATTAAACACTAAATCAATGTGTCTGTTATTGCATAGAAGTATCAGTTAATAATCTCTTAAAAATAATTTTACATATAATCTGCTGGCTGCCCTGGGAAGAATAGCAGGTTTTTGGTCAATGTCTAGTTTCTCTGTAGTTCTTAGCCATAAATGCTAGTGCCATAATAGTGGCGGTCATATTTAAATTTTTGCCTTGAGCACCTGTAGAAACATAGTACCCTACTTTCTGGTATGATGCTCACAGGATTTTTTTTTAAGATAGTCTTTATGTTCACTTTAATTTCAGAAGGCCTTTTGGGCCTGACATATTTCTTTACAGTTTTAAAGTGATCTTAATGCTCTAAAATTTAATTTTACCTTCCATAAAATTCCAAGTTGATGTTATGCAATAGAAATTTCTTAAAAAAGGAAAAAAGAAATCTCTTTTGAGAGGTTAGGAATATGTTACCTGCTCCTTGTGATATTACTAGAGAAAAAGTAAGGAATGAATGTAGCACTCAAATCACTGACCTTTCTAGGGCTCACAGTCCAGCATCCAGGACCCAGTGCCTGGACACGCAGAGAAAGCCATATGTTAAATGTAAAGCAGTCACCACTTGCTGAGGAATGAACAGTATTCTGAGCAAAGAGGAGATTTGCGGGAACAAACAAGGCTTTCTGGAAGTAGCATCTGATCCAACTGACACCTCAGGATGTGCTGAACTTTTTTTTGTAAGCAAAAGTCGGCACATTTGGGGAGTGTTAGAATAATGAGAAATGAGGAGAATATGCCCAGCAGGGAAAAAAGCATGTTTAAGGAGACAGCAAACAATCTTCATGGAGGAGCTGAAAGAAGCTTAGGAAGCCTGGACGTCACCCCACGCTCCCATGGTCTCAGTCATCATTACTGTCTTGGTAAATGGTGTCTCTGGAAGGAGGACCATGTTTTTAGATGGCATCATCCTTTCTCTTTGGCTGATAAACCAGTTAATTCGGTGCTTCCTGTGGTCCTGTGGAGACTCCTGAAAATTGTTATGTTTACATTTCAGTGCAGTGGTGTTTTCCAGTGGAACCAAACCACTGAATGATTTGGGATGCTGGACGTTTTGCGTGGATCCTCATTCATCCAGTTGACTTTGCCAGATGCATGGGTAGAACACCTTGTAAAGGCTGAAGCACATTTGATGCTACAGAACCCGCCCAGCCAGGCTGAGTGGGATAGAGATTCTCTCCTCTGTGTGTCTTCTCTTTTGCCCTCCAAGGGCATTCTGAGAACACCGGAGAAAAACAAGCATGGGTTCACAAAATCTCATGGAGTAGATACTTTTAGTAATTGTCTTTAAATGTGCAAATTCTATTTCATTTTTAACTCAGAAATTAGGGATTGATTTGGTGGTGTTCCCCCAGAATAAGTTAGCATATGACCTAGTCACATGACCAGAAAGGCAGGTAAGTCCCCTGCAGCCCTGTTTCTGTGTTCTTTGTACCACGTCATGTTAACCATAACACTCACAGGGTTCTCATTTTCCTAACAGTCACTGAGAACTTCAAATGTATTGAGCTAGTAATTAAGCATAGCTATCATTGTATATTCAACTATGATTTGAGGAATTTATTTGCATTTATTTTACATTACCAAAATCTTATTAGAGCTGAATTAAGTGCCTTATTGGAAACTTTAATTTAAATCTTGTTATTATTCTATATTTAAATTTAAGGAGTACTGCTATACAGTAGCACTGCTGCTATATCCACCAGAGTGTTAAATATTTTGATTGAATCACTCAATCAAAAATTAATTTCTAAAGAGATGTTCTTGTTGGGGAAAAATTGCTCATAACTTTGAAAGAGTAAAACAATAATTTTTGTTAATTGGTTCCTTTCTAGTGAAATTTATTCTGTGAAGTAGAAATACTTTAAAAGATTTTTTTTTTCAGAAAACAATGGAACTCTATAACTTTGTGTGACTGCATTGAAGTCCATTTTGATGAAAACAAAAGTAGTTATGAGAGTTCAAGAGTTTAACTGTGTAATCCTAATAATCCCCCACTACTCTTAGCTTTCACTGGAAAACATGTAACTTATAAAGTGTTTTCTTTATCCAGTAAATTTATGTAGCAAGGCATAGGAGCAATGCTTAAATATAAGGGAGCCAAAAGAATTTTAATGTATTTTAGCTCTAGGTGGCTTTTTTTTCTAAAAAAAAAGATACACGTCCATAATGGATACATGGATTCATTAAGTTTATTATGTTGTTAATGATGTCACTGAGCTTCCATGTTGTAGACTCCTAATAAATCTTCCAACCCAGAGTGGTACCCAGATACCTATCCAAGTACCAACTGCAACTGTTCTTTCCCTCAAAAGGTATATGCTTATTATCAGTTTTGGTCACTGGGGTTTCAAAGCAAGTGTTGGGTTTTTTTTGTTTGTTTTGTTTTTGTTTTTTCACATGGAGGTAAGAGCTTAAAAAAAAAGAAGGAATTATGTTGAGTGAATGAACTGGGTAAAGCGAGGTAAACAAAAAGAAATTTTCCCAGGTTTGTATGTGAAGAAAATAAAACTTCATATTGTGTCTGTATGTAGCATTTTATTGTCAGGAATTCACGCAGAATTTAATGTGTGGTTTATGGTGTGTCCTTTCTGGCCAATCGCAACTGACCATGGAGCCTCTTATTTGCTGGCCACTTTCTGAGGATAATGATGGAAACCCTGAATAATACCAATTTTCTTTCTGATTCTAGCCCATCAGCTACTGCTTTTCTTGCTTAGAGGAAAATATAAACTTTTTAAAAAGGGTAAATTTCTTTAAGGCACATTTTGCTTCATTTCTAATTCCGTGCTCTAAAAGCAGATTTAGCAACATCTGCTGTTGTTTTACAGATGTACTAAAGGCAATATTTTTAGGTTTATGTATTTATTCATTCAACACTAACAGATACTGCTTTTTATGTTGACTTCTTGCCAAGTCTTAAGATAATGAAGTATACCTTGATTTTATTTTTAATGCCACCTACCATTTTTTCTTACCAGTCATCAGTAGTTAGCAGAAAGCGGAAGAAAAGAAACATGGTTTTCCATATGGTGTAGGCCTCCCTCAGTATCAGGTGTACCCGAGTAGATATGCGCTTGCGCAACCCACAGGTGTCTTATGTCTCCTCCTCCTCCAATAGACTCCAATTGTCTTGATATTTCTTTACAAGTGGAGTCTGCTTTTCTAATTGGGAGTAACCAGCTGTTATTAACTCCTGTTTGTGACGGACAGACCTGTCACTTTTGCCATCAGTCATCTGTACCTGCTTGAGATTGGTTGTCGGAAATGAGTCCAGTGAAGAGATGGTCACATGCATGAGTCTCAGTATACCGGGGAAGGTTGCAGCAGAGGGTAGCACAGCTGGGCAGGTGTGCAGTTCTGGGGTGGGATGGGGAGATGAAGCTCTTGCCAAGATCTTTTTTTCAATATGCAAATCTAAATTATGTTTTTTTATTATTGAATTTATTGGGGTTACATGGGTTAATAAAAGTATACAGGTTTCAAGTGTGCAATTCCATAATACATCATCTGTACATTGTATTGTGTGTTCACCACCCCAAGTCAAGTCTCCTTCTATCACTATTTATCCTCCTTTTATACTCTTCTACCTCCCTGCACCACCTTTCCCTCTGGTAATCACCATATTGTTGTCTGTGAGTTTTATTTTTTCCCCTTAGCTTAATCTTTTCATTTTCACTTAGCTAATTTTGAATTACAGTACTTCAAGTCCTTTCTGGAAGCTCAGTTTAGAGATTGTTGGAAATTTGTATATGTGTTTTACTAACTCCCCCCCCAAAGATAAAAATAAAAAACCTTCCTGGTTAATCCAACAAGAATGTGTTATTTTACTTAAAACTCAGAACCCTAACAGATAGAAAGTGACTCAATAAGATGCTCCAAGAGAGGGCACAGTACCTGTGCTTTTAAAACACTATGTAGTGCCCTTGGCCACACTGAATATTCATTATGGGCACTGTAGGTCTTTAGAGTTACTGAGATAACACTCTCAGAATTTTTGAGTAACTGAGACCCAAGATTTTCCCTGTTGAGCCTGCGCAAGTCAGACTTAGTCTGCGCAAGTCAGACTTAGACCTGGAGTACTGCCGGACTGAGGGTCCTGTCTGCTTGTGAGTGAACCAGTGGGGAAGGACGGGGCCAGTGAAGAAGCTGATTCCTTTATATGGTCATTTGACCCATCAGGGCCAGTTTTCTGTCTGATCACACCTACCCTTGGAGTTTTCACTGATGAAAACCAATCTGGTTCTGTTTTTTGGTTAAATAATTTTGCTCAGATGTTTGACAATTTTCAGAAACACTTCTTAGTATCACATATAAGAACCAGCACTGTAGAGGTGCATAGAAGGAGTTCTTACTTTCATCAGTGGGAAGGGCAGATTTTTTTCACAAAGGACAGGTTTGCTGGAACAAAGGTATTTGCCAAGGTCTGGGGAGGAAAGTGCAGCTCGTGGGGGAAACCTGTAGCAACTGGAAAGATTCATTATCAAGGAGAATGATTAATTGCTCTGGAATGAATTGTCAAACCACAGTGGGATAACTAAGTTGAAAAGACCAGGAAAAAATGTTCTTAAAAGCCTCAAAGTAGACTTTAAGATTTGTAGAAATAGAAATTATGTAGCAAAATAAGTTTAAGAATATAACCCAAACCTTCCTAAGAAGCCCTCCCGTGCCCTGCATTCCCACTTTGGTGTAATGATGGAATGGACTTCGCAAAGCCTCCGCCTAACTTCCTTGAAGTCTGTTCTGTGTTCTCGCTGGTTATTCATGTTTCACAATTAGACACAAAAACTCAGGATCTTTGTGCACAGAAGCAAATGCTTCGTCATTTCATGAACAAGTCAAGTAGACCTTGAACATTGTTCCTTGAAATCTGAACAGTCCTGGTTTCTTTATTAAGGTGAAACAGAATGTCAAATGTACTTCAGGACCCAGCTTTCTTCTTAAAAGGTGCAAATCCTGTAATTAATCACCTTGATCACCACAAAGGTTTTTACAATGGAGTTACCACTAGCTGAAACATCTTGACTCTGCAGATGAAGTTTTTCCTTCATTAAAAAAGACTGAAGTGCCCTCTTGAAAAATTTTTTTTATCAGAATAAAAAATCCATTAAGATTTTCTCAAACTGTCTTGGTAATAAGCACTCTTCAAGGCTTATTCATTCTTTTAAGAAAGAATCCTCTCAGAGTGAATAGGGAATTATTATTTTTAAAAATAGTACTAGTGATAGTTGATATCAGAGAACATGTCACCTAGAAGTAAAAGGTAATGAAAGGAGACAGCAGTAGACTGATACTTATTTGTGCCCTTAAAAGAGGATGTGTGAACTTTGTGTTGTTGTTGAAGAACAAAGTAGGTAATAGAAAACTATTAGATTCCACTTTTGTAACATGGAATGAAGTTTAATAGAAGAGGGTAAGTGAAAATTTTTGGATATAAATAAGCTTTGTTCTTGATGAAACTGAAGCAATGGAGAACGAGAGGCAGAAAGCTAGACGGAGAGTAAGTGGGGGAATAAGAGACCTTATTTCCTAAGAACTTTACCCGAGACATCAATCAGCCAAAATATTGAAATGCCTAACATGGATAAACAGGACACTAACATTAGGGGTGATGAGACGGTTCAGAGTGGCAACATTTAGCTATGTTTTTCATTAGGATGTGAATTTTACTGAGGAACAGATTACTGATAATGTTTCAAAGAGTTTCAAGTTAACCAATAGCTTAGTAGAAGAAATAGGGGAAAAAAAACAATAAAAATTTGAATCTGTAAGAACTCTTCTACAGGACTCAAAATGCTTTATATATTTCTGCTTTTCTTTTACAAAGAATGGATGATAAAATGCTTACTTACCTTTACAGGTAAATTAGTACATCCCCAGTGTCCAAGACCCCATTAATACCTCACGCCTTGAGCAACCCTGAGATGGTCCAAAGTGAGCAATTTACACAATATTCAAGGAGGTAAATGAGGCTGCAACTTTAAGTATCAGACATACCGAGAGGCCATCTGTGTAATGAAATAGATAATTCTTGTTGCTCATGTATGAAGCTCCAAGATATTTGCGTATCTTAACTCATTGACTCCTCAAGCTAGTGTTATGAGACAGGTGTTGTCACTATTATGAAACAGATGAGTACAGAGGCACAGGGAGGCTGAGCGGCTTTCCTGAGTCCTAGTCCAGGACAGGTGCACACTCTGAACCAGGTCTCCTGCCTTCATGTCCTTCACTGTGACACTCTGAACAGAGTCCAGCAAAGAGGACATGCCCACTCCAGAAGCAGTCCTAGTGCAGGTAAAGGGAACTGTTGTAAATGCTTTGTCCCAACCCTCATTTTCCTGGGATCATTTTCTGGGGCTTGGCACACTGCCATGGTGTTGCACAGAAACCTGGGCACCTTGTCGGGTCCCCTCCACCGCCTCCTTCTTTCTCTCTGCCGGTCAGTGTTCTGTTCTCTTCTGGTCACTTTTTACTTCCAGATGGTGATGCAATATGGGTTCTGGCTTCCAGAGCAGCTGCCGAGAAGCCCCATGAGAAGCCACAGACCCTGCAGGGTGGAACTCTCCACTAGGTAAATAAACTTGGAGCAGTGGGAGCTGAGGGGAGGGACTTTGGAGAGAATCAGACAGACAGATCCTCTTTCTTCTCCCTTCACTGAACTTATGAGATGACTTCCTCCCGTCAAACAGTCGTCATGTCACCACCCTCATGTGGGTTCCTGAGCGGAAGCCATGGCCACTGTCACATTGTTGGAAAGCGCCCCATCATTTGATCTTCCCCTTGCTGATGTCCTCTCTGGTCCTCATACTTGCCTCCATAATTAGCACCTCTCCAGTAATCACATGCTAATCTGTGTCTCTGGCTCTGCCGCTGGTGGGCCCGACTGATACGCTACCCAGGTGAGCCAGTAGAATTGAGATTCCCTTCTCAAGGCAGAGGAGGAATTGATTCAACAAGCTCACAAAAGGCCCATCCCATTGCTTAAAGTTAGCAAGTTGCAAAGCCATTCAAACTCTGGCTTTTCAAGCTTCCAATTTGTATTTCTGAATACTAAGCTAAATTGCATTCACCTAAGCGTACATGTAATCATTGAACTTTCTTTTACAGAAAATTCAGGAGAAATAGCAGGATAAAGTATAGGTGTCCCCTAGTGTTTCTCTGTGTTTAAAGGGTAAAAATAGATTCTAGGGAGCTTTCCCCATGAGAGTGTACCTGCCAATCGTGGTGATCATACCCAGTCCGAGAGTTTGATGGACATATGTCATTCCCTCCTCAGTGGCTATAATTAATGTTCTGTGCTGCACAGCCGTCCCCTGGGATGAAAGTCATCTATGTGGTGATGCTTTATCGCTCCAGCTCACCAGGTGTGCCCTCACAGAGTAGGAAATTGAATCATATCAGAAGCATGTGACTTAATTTATAGTCTGAAATGATATTATCAATCCGTCTGCTCATATGTAGTATCAATTCTGCTGAGATACTAACAGCGACAGAATTTTACCTCCAACTTCTATTTGATGTTATTCCTGTGATTGTGTGTCATTATCTGTTTCTATCATCCCCCAGTGAATCGTCTCAGACCTAAAGAACATCATAGATTTCATTAATTGCTTTTCTCCCAGCGTCTGCTAAGCTGTCAAGGCATGAGGGAGTGGGTGGGTTCTCAGTATAAGAGATGATGTTAGTGTAACCCAAATGCCATCTTATCAGTACAAGTAGCTTCCTGTACCTAGGGCTGAGGCATCACCTGGGTGGATTTCTGGCCTATGAGAGGCAGAGGTCCGTGTGAAATACAGGAGGTGAGTGGATCGTGGAGGCCCGTGGGCAGTGAGCGGGTGGCGGATTGGTCACTGACTTTCATTTGTAAGCGGGATACTCTCACCACTGTCCTGTGTTACCCAAGCGCACGAACTGCTGAGACCATTCTACAGCCGCTTTGAGTATCCCAGAACCCTCACACTCTTCCGAAGCCATGGGACTACTGAGAAGGGAGTTTCCCCTGGGAGCAGTCCCCTTTGTGTCAGCCGAGCCACTGCCCACGAGCGGACTACACGTCTGCTGGGCAGTCCGCGGGTGATTTGAAGGAAGCGATGGAGGAGAGTCTCATTCAGTAGTCACGAGGATGATCAACATCCACTCAGGTGATATGCAATGTGACCACTGGATATGATAGTGCCTCTACCAGCATTGACCTGTCTCCCATGTTGGTGTCTGGACCTGGTTCCAGATGGTTCAGGACCAAACCTAATGCTGCTTCTGATATGTGTGTGTTGCAGTTAGCCGTACAGGCTCTGCTGTCCTCGATTTACGACGTGAGTTTTCTCCCATCTTGTTCCCTGGGCTCTCCCTGGTCCGGTTCCCTGTGTTTGGTCCCTCCTACCTTTCACAGGTGCACATCTCATTCTGTTCTGTTCTCTTCATCACATGGAACTTGTGTGGTATCAAGAGAGGCTGGGTTGGTGTGGATTCCCTCTAGTGTCTCTGAAATATTTTGTTAAACATTTACACACTACCCTCCTTTAAAGAAACTTGTTCTCTCAACTGTATCTCGCTTTTGAAAAACAAAATGAGAATGTCTTAGAGCAGTTTTCTCTCCTATGTAGGATTCAAGAGCCTACGTTGGAAGTCCAAAGTAAGCCACTTCCCTTTCTTTCTCATTAAATTCCTACCCTAGCAAGTCTCATTTTCTTCACTTAGGTTTAAGCCAGGAAAACAAAGTTTAATATTCCACTGTTTTTCTTCAACATGTATAAGAATGGAGATTTTCCAATGCTCATATGTGTGGAAAGGCAACTTGCAAGAGGCGCTCCCCTGGGAGCATTCATACTTAGCGCTTTAGGTTAATTCGCTGTGGTCTTTTCTTCCTCATTCCCTTCTTACTCCCTCCTTCACTCCCTGTGGAATAGACTCTACTTCTCCCAAGAATACTTCTTTACTCTAGCCTGGCCATAATACAAATAATACTTTATAATTCTTCTTTTTCTTTTCTTTTCTTTTTTTTTACCTTGCACTATAAAATTACATGTTTATTAAGTACACTGATTATTATGGTCAAAGTGTCACGCTAATAGACAAAAAATGGAAATGATCATCATGTGGCTCTAGAATGAGATGGTGGGTGTCTTACGTATTGCTGAGGACTGGCTGAGGCACCCACGCTGGTCCACACTTTTCGGTTAAATACGTTCCAACAGTTAGAGCTGAATTCCAAGAGGAGGACAGTGTAATCCATGCAGTTCTGCTTACTGCTCTGGTGGCTGCTGTCATCAACATCTTCGATACCTGATTACCCAGCCATTCTGTTAATGAAACAGTTTCTTTTTGTCAATGCCTAAGAATTCATCCTGTAGCAAACACTGAGTGCCTCTTCCTATTATTTTGAGAAAGTCGCCCTTAGATCTCTGGGAAGTTTACAAATGTTGATGTAAGAGAAATTTTATGGGTCTTAAGTCTAAGGAATCTTATTTAATGAGAATGTTCTGTTTGATCATTTATATATCTTTATTATTAAGTTCTTTATGTGTTTTAACACTATTAGCTTTGGTTTGATTTCACTTCATATTAATATCCTAATTTTATTTTTATTTTGAGTGAATATATTTGGTGTGTTCTGTGCCCGTTATGTTGCCCCTAAGCTCATTGTGTAACTTTGGTTCGCATGTCTCTACCATGTCGCTGGAAGCTGGGATGTTGTTGCTGTCTTTGGTTATAAGTGACATTTTTTAAAAATTAATTTTAATGGGGTGACATTAATCAATCAGGGTACATAGGTTCAGAGAAACATCTCCAAGTTATTTTGACATTTGATTATGTTGCATACCCATCACCCAAAGTCATATAGTCTTCCATCACCTTCTATCTGGTTTTCTTTGTGCCTCTTCTCTCCCCCCACCCTCTCCCTTCCCCTCTCCACCCCTGGTAACTACCACACTCTTGTTCATGTCCCTGAGTCTCATTTTCATGTCCCACCTATGTATGGAATCATATAGTTCTTATTTTTTTCTGATTTACTTATTTCACTCCGTATAATGTTATCAAGGTCCATCCATGTTGTTGTAAATGATCTGATGTCATCATTTCTATGGCTGAGTAGTATACCATAGTACAGAGGTCAAGAACCTTTTTGGCTGAGAGAACCATGAATGCCACCTATTTTTTCCGCGTCCCAGTCTGACCCTCTATCCACTGCGCCATTGCCTCGTCAGGTAACAGAAGTATTTTTTGATTTTCCTGAAGCAGTCAATTGAACAATGCCAGGAATTAATTTGACAAAATTTCTCTTAGGTGTCAATAGGGATGTTAGTAATAAGAAGTTATATTTACTAATGACAGAAGAGAAAAGGCTAGAGGGCACTTCAGGAACTTCTCATTAGCTATTCTAGAACTGAATTGTGACCACTTTAGAGATAAGCACTTATATACTATGTCTGTTAAAATGCTTGGCACATAATAACTTAACAATAACGCCTGTGCAAATGACATATGTTCAAATAAATCAACATTTTTTTGTTAGCACCCTAAATATATTTTTAAGGAACATTACTAGTTTATGTGAATTGAACTTTAGTGTGTTTGTGACAATATACCAAGATTTTTCTCAAGAGATTTATCAAGAAAATATAGACCAGGGGTCGGGAACCTTTTTGGCTGAGAGAGCCATGAATGCCACATATATTAAAATGTAATTCCATGAGAGCCATACAATATGTTTAACACTAAATACAAGTAAACATGTGCATTTTATGTAAGACCAACACTTTTAAAGTACAATAAGTCTCTGAATTCTTTTTAATAATGTTGTTATGCTGTTGCTAACCAATGATGAATAACGTACTTCTACCATTAATGCACTTCTGGTGCTGCATGGTTTTGCTGATGGCTTTGTAGTCTGGTTGATATGTGGTGAGGTTAAGCTTCATACAGGCACTGAGACTTCCATCCATTAAATGTGATCGTAGATTGGTCTTAACGTTCTTTAGATGTGAGAAAGGCTTCTCACATGCATACGTAGAGCCAAACATTGTCAGTACAGCAATACTCACACACTGCAGTGTGTGGTATGTGACAGGAAGCACGTTCTAGGTTTTGACAATCAGCTGGTGCATGGGTTGAAGTTTTTTGATTTCTCCCCACTTGTGTTTGCTCACCAACTCTGCTTGCTGTCGTGCAAGTCTTTCCAAATCTTCATTCAGTGACTTGAACTTATTCACCCACATGTCTGAGGCCTTCAGGTCAGCAGCTTATAGCTCAAAATCTCTGATGGAGACACCAGGGATGTAACTCAGGTCAGCGCTGTCCACTGCACACTCTTGTGGATGGGTGATGAACTTAAAAACAAAAGTGTGCTCACGAAATTCTCCAAAGCGCGCTTTGAATGACTGCAGGAGATTTGATGTGAAGCCTGCTAGCTGCTGGAGATCAAAATGTTGAGCAGGGTCACTTGCTGTGCATGCATCTTTAAACTCTTCCAGTTTTTAAAGTGTAGTAAATGACCTGTTTCAATGTCAGCGATGAAGAGTTCCAGCGTGTTTTCAAATACAAACACTGTTTGTTGAAGGCATAAGACTATTTCCAATGCCTTGCATTTTCACATTGAGCTGGTTCAGATGTTCAGTCATGTCCATGAGACAGTGGAACTTCAGGAGCCACTCAGTGTTAGCTAATTCAGGATGCTCGACGTTTTCAATTTCAAGAAAAGTCTAGATTTCATTCAGACAAGCCACGAAACGGCTGAGCACCTTCCCTCTTTACAACCAACGCACTTTGCTGTGCAGAAGCAGACCAGGATAGTTATTCCCAACTTCATCCAGCAGTGTTTTAAACTGGCAATCATTTGAAGCTCAGGCAACAATAAAGTTGACCACCCAAATGACCAGTGACATCACCTCACCAAGCTGCTCTCCACACATTTGAGCACAAAGTGCCTCTTGATGTAGGATGCAGTGAAAACTCTGGATGGGTCTCTTTTTATGTTCACGAAGAAGCGTTATGAATCCTCTGTTTTTCCCCACCATGCATGGAGCACCATCAGCACACACCGAAATAAGTTTATTCATTGGTAGAATTTTCCTTTAGTGAACTCAGTGAAAGACTTGAATTAATCCTCCCCTCTTGTTGTCTCTTTCATAGGCAAAACAGCAAGACTTTCCTCACATAGTGTGTCATCGACAGCATATCTTGCAATCATGCTGAACTGTGATAAATGACTTACGTCTGTTGGCTCATCCAAAGCGAGAGAAAAGAATGGTGCTGCATTTATGTCCTTCACTTGTGTTGCCTCAATTTAATTTGCCATTATGATGGTACAATCGTGAATAGTTCTTGCCAACAGAGGCATGTCTTTTATTCATTTGCTTTTCTTGTCTTTATCTGAAAAGTCATCAAAAAGTTCATTGGCAACATCAAGCATGAATGTTTTGGCATACTCCCCATCTGTGAATGGCTTTCCATTTCTCACAATTGCTAAAGCACCAGCAAAGCTAGCCAAATTCCAGTCACCTTGTTGGGTCCAAACATGGAGTTGCTGCTGACTAGCTTGCACTCTGCAGAGTAGCTCTTGACATGCTTTCGTCCTGCTGTCCCTCGCTGAATATTTCAATGCAAATATAGTATGACGTGTGTCGAAGTGCCGCTTTATATTTGACCATTTCATCGATGCAACTTTATTATTGCATATTAGACACACTGCAGAACCTGCTCTCTCTGAAAAGTATGATACTCCCCATCTTTTTTTCTTTTAGCCATCTTCTTCATCAAAAGGATTTCTGCAATTAGCTAGCTGACTACTTGATTAAAAGGAGGGAAGTTCCTGACCTCAAAACTACCTGTGTACATTACGCATTATCTAATAAAAATTTGGTGTTGTCCCAGAGGACAGCTGTGATTGGCTCCAGCCACCCACAGCCATGAACATGAGCGACAGGAAACGAATGGATTGTAATACATGAGAATGTTTTATATTTTTAATGTTACTTTTTTTATTAAAGATTTATTTGTGAGCCAGATGCAGCCATCAAAAGAGCCACATCTGGCTCACGAGCCATAGGTTCCTGACCCCTGCCATAGTATATATGTACCACATCTTCTTCATTCAATCTTCTGTTCAAGGGCTTTTTGGTTGTTTCCATGTCTTGGCCAGTGTGAACAGTGCTGCAATGAACATGGGGCTGCATATGTCTTTACATACCCATGTTTCTGAGTTATGGGGGTATATTCTCAGTAGAGGGATTGCTGGGTCATATGGTAGTTCAATTTTTAATTTTTTGAGGAATCAGTATACTTTCTTCCATAGTGGTTGTACTACTTTACATTCTCACCAACAGTGGATGAAGGTTCTTTTTTCTCCAAAGCCTCTCCAACATTTGTTATTACCTGTCTTGTTGATAATAGCTAATCTAACAGGTGTGAGGTGTTATCTCATTGTAGTTTTGATTTGCATTTCTCTATGAGTGACATTTCAAATGTATATACAACTTGATTCTGTCATCTAATTTTACTTTTCTGTATAATTGGTCTGCTATTTCCATTCTTTTCTTCTTCTGTTACTTCAGAAGGATACAGTTTGTGTTTAGTTCCTCTGGTGGTTATATTCATTACTTTAAATGATATATTTAACACCTTTTAAAATAATTGTTGATGTTAGAACAAAAAGCTTACCCTATATCTTTCCTGATATGAAAAGTGAGAAAGATTAACAAGCTTGGTGATGCATGTACTACCTTTCTTATGTTATGCCCTCATGTGACCACTTCACAAGTTTTCTTATTAATTCATTCTATTATAGTCCGTTGAAATTATGTTTAGTTGTATTATGATTACAGTGTTGTTCAGAAGGATAAATTTTCTCTTTCTGTGATGTATATCAACATAGGGTATGAGAGGTTATCTATCTATTGATCAATCAAAGAAATCAATATTTGCTGAAGGGCATATAAGCAGCTAGAAATTTTAACCTGGGAATAAAGGAGGTAGGAGACTTTGGTCCTATTTAGAAGAACAAAAATGAAATGGTGATGGTATATTGTTAGGAACCTAATTTAATTCCAAAACTTGAATATTGATATTTCTGATACTATATGAACTGGAATTAGAGCAGTTTATTTTTTGTTTGTTTTAGATCTTTTCTCTTTCATCTTTATTTCTGTATGAGTGGAACACGCCAAACACATCTCATACCACAGCTTACCAGAACTGACAATTTCTGATTCCTACTTCCTTTAGAAATATAGCTGTGAGATATCATCCTATTCATTAATTAATTAGGAAGAAAGGACAACAATTGGAATAAATAAGATTAGAGGACTGAGGAGAAGGCAGGTTATTCTCTTATATAGATTATCAGAGTGAAGGAATAGTTTCATAAGGGTTCAAACCTCATAAAATCAACTCTTCCAGAACCATTGTTTGAGAAGTTCCCTAGTCATGGATTTCATTGACCCCTGACAGTGCCCTGACTGTACTTGGTTCTAACCCATGACCTTTCCAGCACTGCTCTGGTGATGATACCAATGTTTTGGATGTAATCACAACTTTATTCTGGTAATCTAGCGTGTGATTAGTTGTGTGGAGAAAAGAGTTACAGCCACGGGAAGATGCCCATGGGTGGGAACCGAAGCCTCTGCAGATAGCCACAGATGTGAGGATGGAGGCAGATCCTTAGGTCTGGACAGGCCTCTGATGACCTCAGTCCTGTCAACAGCTTGATCACAACCTCATGAGAGACCTTACACTTAACCGCCCAGTGAAGTCACCCCACGTTCCCCTGACCCTTACAAACTGTGAGATAATATTTATCCTCTGGTTCTATATTTTGCAGTGGCCTGTTGCACAGAAATTGAAGTCATATGGTAGGAAATAAATAAGTGGTAAGATGAGGAATGAGTGTTGGGAAGAGAGCTGAGAGCTAAGACTTGATTAGGTGAACAGAGAAAGAAATGTGTCTCTAATAACATCATTATGGCCTTGCGGGCACTTGGAATATTTGGGGTTTACAGGAATTTCAGAGTGGCTGGAAGACTGAGACTACAAGAGGAAGAGAGGGACAATATGACTCAAAAGGTGTAGAGTGTGACAGGTACATGTGCCTGTTTTGTCTCTATCCTAATGGCTATGGGGAATAATTAGAGGCACTGTGTGGGTGGCATAGGAGAGGGCTAGATGAAATTACTAATTTATTTCTATTTTATCTATAGTGGGGAAGTGAACTAGAGAAAAATCAGATTAAGTTGAAACGAAAAAACTCCAAGCCAGAGTAGATGCTGGGCAGATTGTGTCAGTAGAAGTAAGTCAAGTCAAGTCCTGCCTAAGCAACATGGAGCCAGGAGTGGGAATTAAGCTAGAATTCAGGTTTCTAGGGTATTGTTATTGCTCATTTTCTACTGTATTCCTGACAGTTCCAGGGGATGCTTACTGCCACCAATCAGAGCCTGAATGTTGATGTGTTTTTCTCTCAGCATCCTTCCCAGCCTAAGAAGGAGCCCCCAAACACCCCAAAGATAGACCCCATAAGACCAGGAAAGAAGGAACTAGGCTCATTAACTTACATTTTACCGCTGCGGAAGCATATTTTGCATTACAGTTAAACTCAAGCGTAACTACTTCATTTAACATTTTTTTCCTTCAAGCAGGAAATTTAAAAGTCTATTAATGATATAATAAAAAAAGAACAATTGCTTTTATGTTTAATAAAGTACTATCTGTAATATTTTATTTATGTAGTATTATGGTTTCCATTTTATGCGGTATGATATAAAATAATCCTCATTTATGTTAGCAGTCCTCGGATAGTCTTTTCAGGAGGAATCCTGGGGAGATTGACGTTGTCCTCAAACCATGAATACCAAGTAGATTCCATGCAGCAAAGCTCAGATCAGCATTTACAACTGGGTTGGCAGTAAAATACCTAATTAGCATTGTGGGTTTTTAGGAAAGCTTGTTTCTACCTCCTAAGGAAAAAAAAAAGAGCTCATTGTTCATCTATTCAAGAATTATTAATTCATGAGCAGTTCATCAAAGTGAGCTGGAACATGGATTCTCTGGAAACCTGCTTCTAGAGAAGTAAACCCTGGATGAGTTAATTAACCTCTCTGACTCAGTATTCTCACCCGTCACTCTCCTCATGGGAGAGTGGTGCTAAATGAACCGAGTTTATAACACATTTGACATGAAAGTATAATTTTGTGAAGTGCTAAGAAAATTTGTTAATTATATTACCTTTTGTAGAAAGAACTAAAACAAATGTGGTGGAGGAATACCTCCTCTTTCTTTTTGCACAACCCAAACCTGTCCTCAGTCCCTGAAGCTTGACAAGAAGACAGACTGCGAGGCTCATGAAAACAGCTCTCGAAGGAACTGTATTGAGATGGCTCCAATGACCCTGAGCAAGGGGCACAAAGCGGGAGCATCCCTGTTCCCTGCCATCCTAACGCGTTAGCTGTCGTCCTTGTACCTGTTGCCTGTCAGACTCGAGACGTCTGCTTCGGTCCCGATGTCCCTTTTGCATTCAGATAGGTCACAGGGACGAAAGGGCAGGATCGTACAACAGTTCCATTCTATTTCTATAAGGAAGCAACAGTCTTCCTAGAACAATTTGCAGTTTGTGTCTTGACTTGGTTTAAGTTGGGCATACCATACTCAACAAACCTGGGAAATGGGGGCAGTATTGCTGGGCTGAGCTTTGACCCTGGCCTTCGACTTTGGTAAAGGCATTAGGGTTATCTGGAGAGCTTTAAACATGCTGATTCCTAGGCCACTGGGCCTTGAGCTTGGTTTCTTGCCGCCCTCCACAAAATAAGGGTCTCATTCCAGAGTCCCCACTCTGAGCTTGCTGCCTCTCAGGACCGGGGGTGGGGGGGGGGGAGGGTTGTAGGAGCTGTGTACTAACCCGGGAACCCCTGCTGTCTGTCAGGGGAGGGGGAAGGGAACCACGGGAGCGGTTCAACACTGTCTGCCTGCTGTAGCTAGTGCACCCCTAGCGCACACCGCTCATCAGGGGGCAGATAGGCACCCAGCCATGGGCAGGAACTGGTTTCTATGGCAGTTAATATGGCCGTGTTGTGGCCATGTCTGATCTTAAGACAGATATTTTTCTTTTGCTTTGCTTTGCTTTGCTTTTCTTTCTTTCTTTCTTTTTTTTTTTTTTTTTTTTTTTTTTTTTTTTTACCTTTTTTCCCCCTGATTGATTTTAGGGAGGTGGAGAGAGGAAGGGAGAGAGAGAAAATTAACTTCTTGTTCCACGTAGTTGTGAATTCATTGGTCACTTCCCTAATGTTGTTCAATCCTGACTGGGGATCAAACCCGCAACCTTGTTGTTTCGGGATAACGTTCTAACCAATGGAGCTAGCCAGCCAGGGCTCCCCTTTACCACATTTCTGGGGAAAAAAGATTTTTAATACATATTTCTATCACTTGCAAAATTTTAGAATAGTTACATTTTAAAAATCAACCGAAACATTATGTTCACTCTCATGAATGGAAAGGCGCCTTACCCATAAACAGCCAAGAGACAGAGCAGGGCTCAGGCAGAGAGCTCTGTGTGACTCTGACATTTAGGGGATGGACAGAGGAAAGAAGCTGGGAAGTGACCAGGAGGTCACCGAACAAAACGTTTCACAGGAGCACAGGGTCCGCTGTTGGCCGGCTGCTGGCGGATACCAGTGCTGGGTTTATCTTGCAACCACGGTGTCAGTTGGTGACTTCTGGTGAGGCCACTCCGGTGAGTGATGTGAAGATGGACCTAGAGGTGGTCAGATGAATGAGAATTAAGGGAGCAGGAGCAGGGTGCAAGGCGGGGCATCCTTTCTGGACTGTGGGGTAGGAAAGCAAAGAGAGAGAGAGGGACAACGTGGCTGCTGGAGGGAAATGGAAGTTGGGGAATTTTTATTTTTATTTTTGAATGATATGAGAGACAAGCAATGTTTTCTTTTGCTTTTCTCTCTTGTTTGTGTTTATTCAATTGATAAACCACTTAGAGTTTTATCTCAAAAATGAAATATTTTTACATAATGACAGAATTGTTGTCTGCCCCATATCTCTAGGTTATTGAAGCTGAATACATCTATTAAAGTTTGTTCACCATATAAGATGATAATAAGGACATTCATATTGTCTATGTTATGTTCATATTATACATGTTTGGGAATACACACAGTTATTCCCATCGTGGGGTATAGGTTATCGATGGTGGGTTGGTAATGGAGGTGGAGGTATATATAAGGGGTGGTGCTAATAATAGTTAGAATTGTCTTTGCTCTGATTTAGTTTTGCTTAAACAACCAGCTTCCCTCAGGCAGGTTGCAATGAGCCAATTTGGGTTTGATGAGGGAGCCCAAGCTAGCATTGGTGTGTATGTTTATTTTCTCTAGAGAGCTATGAATATCGCAAGACAGCACATGTGTACCACGCTTTAATGCTTTTTAAACCTTCCCGACATGACAAAGTAGGTGCCATTAATGCTATTACACTAGGTGAACATTTTCTATCCCTTGTAGATGGAAGCAGTAATTATAACATTGAAACGCAGTTGGCAACCTGTGATTTTTTTTCTTTCAAATTTATGTTCTCTAAGCTGCTTCCTGGAAAGGCTTTCAAGTTTAAGTCAACACTGTCGATGATGATACAACCTTCCTTTCTGGGTTTCACCTTTGAGAACGTGCCTCCCTGGCTGACAGTCAGATATGGCATCCATTGTAGAAAGAGAAAGAATAACACAGGCAGAGATATTTTTAAACACGTAATGCCGGGACATGGGGATGGTTGTACCTGATCAGAAATGGATCACGCTTGGGATACTTTCATTAGAAACTTGTAGTACGCAATCTGAACATCCCCAGCACAGGTAAGGGATAACATTTAGAGCAAAGACACGGGGCAAGGCAGCATTTTCATTCTCTGGCTTTAAGCAAGAACAATTTCATCTGGGTTCTCTGACCTTAACATAAGCCTCAACACTGGATGCAATTCAAATACTGTCATTTCTCGAAGGTTTTCAATTAATTTCAGGCGAGGAGAGGTTAAAGGTTTGCTTCTTGGCACTCTGTCCCCAAACCACGTCTACTCACCCTCTCCAGAAAAATAGAAAAAAAAAATGTACATTTTTTTAAAGTAGTGAAGAAGGGAAGGAGGGATCATTAAGGAGAAGAAGTATGAAGGGGAGGAGGAGGAGGAAGAGGAGGACAAGGGGAAGGTGCTCGTCTCCACAGACGGCACTGGGCACCACAGGGAGAAGGTTCCACATTGTGGGAGAGGCAGGTAAAGGTGACAGGCAGGTAACGATGAGAGGAAGGAGCTAGGGGCGGGAAATCTTGGAGGAGAAGAAAAAGGAAAAGCAATGCAGTGGGGAGTGTTTCAAAGCATGTTGTTGGTGTTTGGAACTAGAAATCATTTTTAATATCTAAATTGGTCAAAATATTCCATACCATTTCTAAGATCAGGTTGGATGGGCACTAGTTGTAAATCAGCTAACATTATAGATGATGCTCTTATTGTTAAAAACTATAGGCAATAACATGTAGCCAAAGAGAAACTCATTTTATAAAGGACAGTCTCCTTTTTAAAATAATTTTTTCAATGTGAAATAAGAAGACACTAGCATTATGAAAAGAAGAGGAAGAGGGAACAGCAAGGGCAAAAGCCGACATATATGAACATAGTGAAATAAGGACCCGGAGGCTGGGATGGAGTGAGACATGTCAGGGGGGCTTGAGCCAGGACAAATGGCATTTCCTTGAGGACACTGGGCTTGAGCAAGGGAAGCCAAACTTTGAGCCTATGAATGAATATATAGCAAGGAAATTGGAAAGTTCTTGGTATCAAAATGAGAAGAAAAGCTTCCAAAACTAGAAAGATAACCTTCAGGTAAAATATAAACCGAGGCAAGTGCTCAGGAACACCTGATCAGGATGCGTGCTTGACACCTGACCCCACTTCCATGGAGCTGTCACTGTCACTGGAACCATGAGATTCTGTGCCACCACCATGAGTCTGGTCTTCTTAGTCTCTGTGTCTTCGGGTCACGGATCAGATGTCCAGTGCACCGAGCCCAGGCCACATTCAGCTTCTTGTAGCACAAAAGAAGGAAAAGTCAGTACTTTGCCCTTTTTTTATCTTGTGGTGTGAGACAGGGACCCTTCTTAATCTCACACACAGCGGGACGCTACCACCATGATTAAAAGATTCACAGCAGAAGCCACAAGGCAATTAGTGTCCTAGACATTCTGTCTTCGTGGTCTTCAACAAGCAGATACAGCATTCTTTGCCCTGCACGTCAGTATATATGTTCTCACCTAATATCATGGATCTATACCTCCTACAGCCACAATGTACAACCACATTCTTGACGTATATTAGGTTCAACTCTAAGTGCAGGGGCTTGGCATACAGACCAGACTTTCCCTGGATCTGTCACAGTGATCTCGTAGTATTCTGCATCTGAAGGATTCAATGGGACTATAAACCAAAGTATTTCTAATGATGGAAATGGAAAGGTAGCAATAATAATATTTAAGATTCCTTAATTTTTGTGCTACGAATATGGCTTTTGCCCTTCCAGATGCAGTGTTCCTTCATCCACAGCATGCTCTGTGCCCAGGAACCTGACCTCTACGGGCACCTCAGCAGACCCCCTCTCCTCCCTGGCCTCCATTGCATTTTGGCTGATAGGGAGGTCAGGCAGGAGAAGGGAAGAAAGGAGGAAGTGAGGTTGAGATATATGTTCTCAGCTTGTCTCCTTGTGTATTAGCTTCGCCGTAGTGCCCGGACATAGAAAGTTTCTGCATCTCTCACGGTGGCGTCTCTGAGCCGGCCTCTTCTTCCAGATTCTGTCTCTCCCTCTGCCCTGGGGATCAAGACAGTGCCACTGTTGCTAACCTGAGGGCACCTCACCATCCTTTGTGTCTTCCCTATTCCAGCCTGTGTCATTGTGAGTGGTCATTTATTGACTCTTCTTGAGTTATTCTAATATGATCAATAATATACAATGTTTATTCCTGGAAGGAAGTAGCCTAGCATTTTTAAGATCATGACAACTGATAAATTAACCAAATGACCCTTTTATTTTCTGCTAATTTATATTCTACGTGCATAATCACTGCTCTGTTCTCTGCTGAACTCACACGGGCTCCCTAGAGGCACAAGCTCTGATTAAGCAGGTGGGAGTGATTGACTTAATTGCTCTTTACCTGTAGATCCATCTGTGATGATTTTTATTTCTGTTTTCTTCATTTCTCGGATGTTTTGTGGATACTTTTTTCCTCTAGTTCGTCCCTGAGTTGTCATTAAGGAAGCCAACATCGTATTTGTATAAACTTGTCCAAAGTTTGCCTCCTGATCCTGTATGTGGTCGAATAATAAATCCTCTTTAAGCCTCTAAATTGGGGTGTAGAGGGATGTGATGTGAGAGGAAGGAGCTTTCGATGGAGAATTAAGTCTAAATTCAAGATTGGCTCTGCTTTTTATTATCGTTGTCTCACAGACATAATTTAATCCTTCCAATTCTCAATTTTTTCATTCATAAATAGAAATAATAATACCTCTTTTACTGCACTTTTATAGGAAACAAATGAGACACTTTGTGAATGTACTTTGCACATTATAAATCACTATAAAATATGATAATATCATTTTGTGTAGCACAAATTGATTTTTTGGTGCTTTGACATTCAATGGAAAACTATACTTCTGAAAAATAACTATTTTATAATAACCTACCTTGGCTACTAACATAATAAACAAGCTCACCTGGCAGAGACAAATTACCAAAATATCTCAAATGAAAACACTCCTAATTTAGTGTATTTTATTGATTTCATCCTAATCTTCTGTTTGACTCTTGAATCATTAATAATCTTTTATATTCAGATTAAATGTGAGCAGGGATGTTGTCATTGTTTGAGAGCGAAGGAATTTAGAAACAAAAGAAAAACATGAAACTTACATTTCTCTTCCACTCCTTTATGTGCAGTAAATAATCAGAGTTTTGTAAGAATTAGAAGCATTCCAAAGCAAGTGCATCTCTTCATCTCAGAGTTGGTTCATTACAATGTCAATCATTCATACCAAACAGGAGTCTATTTGTTCAAAATCGATGTTTCATATTTTCAAAAGTATGTTTTGTATGATACTGAAATGAATTTCAAATAATAATCATCTATGTGACTTAAGAATGTAACGTACAATTCTATTTCTATGTGTAATCATTTTTATTTGAGAGTAACATGAAAAAGAAATAACAATCATCACTTAACATAGTTTTAACAACTTAGGCACATGCGTGTCTTTGATGAATTTTAAGTATATGTTTAAAAAAAACAAATATATGTGGATACAGGTAAGTAGTCACATACAAGTGAAGTGTCATATGTGTGGTAGACATTGTGTTTGCTCTTCGGTAACACCCTAGCCTCTCATTGGCTTGGTGTAAGGACACTGACGTGAACTGCCAGTGGTCATGAACCACGTCCACTGTTGGCCAGTCTCTCTCCCGGCACTTAGCTCAGAAACTAAACCAGTTGTTGCATTGCTTGCCCCTGGCAACAGGAATTGGCACGTGACCCATTCATATCAATGAGAGCCCCCCAAAAAAGACAGAATAGTTTTTACTGTCTTGAATAACTAGATTCAACAACATTAGTGCCTGTTCTTTGCCAGAATTACAACTTCATTAACAGAGATTTTCTTATTGTTTAAAGTTGTCTAGTGTGAGCTTTTTTCTAGCTCCAGTTATATTAAACTAAGTTATTATCTAGTATTCCTATGTATTTCAGGTGTGAGGTTCTCAGGCTGTAGTAGTCCAGGCTGACACAACGCCACAGCCCACTTCCCTAATTATTCTGTAAATCATTGCAATCTCTGATACCACAATTCCAGTGAAACCGCTTTTGTCAAGGTCACTAATTATTTGTAATTTAGTCAAACCCAGTGTAACTTTTTAAAAATAAGTTTTTCTGTTGTATTTGAGTGGTTAGGAGGTTTGATCAAGTTGACCATACCCTCACTCAGAAATACCTTCAGGCCTTGGTGGCCGATTCTTCTTTAAGAATCCTTCTCGCCTCAAGGACCACCTTTCTTAAACTTTCCAGGCATCTCTTTCCTCTACATCAGTGGTAGTCAACCTGGTCCCTACCACCCACTGGTGGTGTTCCAGCTTTCATAGTGGGCAGTAGTGGAGCAACCAAAGTATAAATAAAAAGATAGATTTAACTATAATAAGTTGTTTTATAAAGATTTATTCTGCCAAACTTAGCGAAAATCCAGCATAAAATACTTGGTAAGTAATTATTATTATATGCTTTCACTTGCTGTAACTCTGCTTTATAAATTTTATAAAGTAAAGTTACTTCCCTAGTTTATAAATCACATTACTGTGGAACTAGTGGGAGATTAGAAAATTTTACTACTAACAAAGATACAAAAGTGGGCGGTAGGTGTAAAAAGGTTGACTACTCATCAGTATCCTCTCTCCCGCCTTTTCTCTTCCCCTGCTGTCATCACTTTAGGGTGCTCTCACTCACTGAAATGCCATCCATACACTTTCACATGTGGAGCTACAGCCAAGATAATTTTACTGAGCTTTTGGTATTTCCATTTGAATAGCTCATAGACTTGTAAATTTAGCCCATCCAGAATCAAAATCTTGATTTTTATTTTGTTTCTGAAAATTTAATGTAATCTCTATGCCATCTCGAGGCCTGGAATAATCATCTCCCCAGGTATGACAGTCAGAAACATTAATGGTGTCTTAAACATTGTCTTTTTCTTACCCACAATATTTAATCATTGTGTTTGGCCAAAAATTCCTGTCTCAAATCTAGCCACTCCTCACCTCCGCCTTTCTCTTCCCCTGGACAGTCTCATTAACCTCTTCTTTTGTCTCTATATTTTCTTCTCAGATCTATTTTGAACACAGGGCCTATTGTGAAAGTTTGAAAATAAAATTGTTTATTATCTGTTCACATCTTTCCTTCAGTGGTCTCCAAAGCATTTGTAATGAAACATAAACTCTTTCAGTGCTAAGAAGATACTGTGTGATCTGCATCACGGCCCCTTTTCCTGTCTCGACTCTGAAGCCTGCCATCTGTCTTTCTCACCCCAGTCTTCTTTCTTACTCCTTGAACTTTTTAGTTTCTGTCTCTGTCTCCCCCCACAAATATTCTTCCATTTGTTTATGTTCTCATTCTTAATGTTTCAACTCATGCATCTTCTCTTCTGTCAACCCAACCCAAAGACTAACATTTCTAACACCAGGTATACCCTTCAGGGTATCTTGCAGGGCCGGGCCTGGTGAGGCCCTGGGGGAAGAGGCCCAGATGGGACACTGGGTGAGTTTGGCCTGGCTCAGCGGCTCTCCCCAGGAGCCATTAAAAGCTCCTTCTAATCAAGCAATGGTTTGTTCAGGAGTTTCACAACCAAAGGTACCAGAGTTGATCTTGTTTCTAAATTTTCTTTCTGGTAAGTGTCAGTGAGCCATTTGAGGGACTGCATACACCACATGACAGGTCAGTGTGGTGGGCTAAAGTACTGTGTGTGCTTTATGACTGCATCCTCTTTATCTGAGTTCAAGGTTAGTTTTCCAATGGAAATTTCCATTTCCAGAATACCAGAAGGCATTGGCGACATTGAGCTTTACCACCTGTAAGCATGTTGGGGTCATCTGAGGGATACAGCCTTGGGCTGGAAAGACATGCTAGAGTTTATGTGTGTGTTGGGGACCAAGGGGCTTTTTTTTAGTGAAGTCATTTATGGTGGGAATTTGTGGTTCTCAGATGTATGCTTCAGAAGATACTCATTTTCTTCTTTTATTTTTTTATAGACACTAGGAATACAGTGGTCCCTCATCTGTTGCAGGGGTTAGGTTCCAGAACCTCCTGCAATAGGTGAAAATCTGCAAAGTAATGATCTTATATATTTTTTATTATTTATATATATTTTAAGGCTTTATAAATGCTCCCCACACTCTTATAAACTTTCCCACAGTGCTATTAACCTTTACTACACTTATTTTGCTTATTTTACCACAAAAATAATTAAAATAATGAATATATAAAAATATCTATAAACTGCAAAATCCTGCAATATAGAGAAAAATCTGCAATACAGAATTGGACATATACAATTTAAAAATCTAAAAATCCATGATACAGTGAGACTGCAAAAAGTGAACTGTAATATGGCGAGGGATGACTGTAATTCTTATTTTATTGAGTAAATAGAGGATTAAGCATATTGAGACAGAGGCTTTAAATTCTTAAAATGTGCAAGAGTAAATTGCCAAGGGTAGGTACAATATATAATTATTTAATTTGAAGTAAGTTTACTCTTACTAAAAAATGGTAGTACTGAAATATTTCACAAATTATATAATACATTCTTATTTTAAGTTTTCTTTAAAATTAACCATATCACTTTTAAATATTTTATTTTTGCTCACACACTGTATTATCCTTTTACTCCACTTGGCCTCTTCCTCATGTGAGATCAACTTTAATGAATAGCGGCAGACAAGAATACAAGAGTAGCTGTCTGTGAACCATTGGAACTATGTTAAACATCTAAGGACCAAATCTGTAGCCTTGCAGTTTTACACTTTGACATTAATTTCAGATTATAATAACATACCTGAAAGTACATTTGCTAGATTTATATTGTTGTATTTTTAAGTGTACATTTCAATTGATTTAATGGATGCTATTTTTAAAATACATAGCTGTAGCTTTGATCAGTATAGAATGATATTCCGAACTCTGTAGAAGCTGAAAAGTATATTCCAAAAGTCAAGTTGAAGGGACAATTTTACTTGTTCCTAAATGTACTACTATTCAAATGACTTCATTAGTAATAGTTTAATCTATTTTGTTGTTTTCTATTTTATTCTATTTTTTCATTCTGTTTGATAGATATTTATTGAAGAGCTCTTTAGGATATAATAACAGATTCTGTGCCAATGGTTTTTTTTATTTGTAAAGATCTAGGTCAAAGTCAACGTATTTAGTGCCCTTTCTACCTTGAGCCCCCAAATCCAAAAGATTTATTTGTATTGTGCAAGGAGTCCTCAACAAACACATAAGGGCTCTTTTCTTGTAAAACCTTTGATGAATTACAAATACTTACAAGAATTTACCAGCACAGCACTAAATTGCCTGCTAAAGTCTATGAGCTTAAACTCAGCACTCTTGTTCTCTATCAATCTTCTCCACTTCCGTTTTCCTAAAACATCCTAGACTTTCCAAAGGTAGGAGATTGTGAAAGTGCTTCGAGTGGTTTTACTCCTTCTTCATTCACAGAGACTTACAAATGTGCAAACGCATTTAAATTTATCATGAGTCTTTTAAGCACTCAAGAGAAAGACATTCTGACAACTTGGCTCAACATTTCATATATTTCCTGATTGTGAACTTAAACCTGTTTTTATGTTATTTTTTATTGTTCTAGCATGTAGGGGAAAAGTGATGACATGCCTATTATTCTTCTCTTCACATGCAGACAGAGATCTCTAATAAGTATTAGTTGATACTGTCAAATTGAACATGACAATGAACAGTTATTTTCCATTATGCTAATATATTTGACTGGCTTTACTTAAATGATGAAACAGTATAATGTATATTTTTAATTTCACTTTGGGACCCAAATGTTTAGCTTTCATGAACTTAATTCCAAGAAAATACCAGTTTATTCAATTTTTCAAATTCCAGGCTAAATGTTTCCTATCTATCAATCATTACATGTTGCCTTTGAAATGTGATTTCCCATGCCACAAAGACTAATGTATGTGAAAGAGAGAGAGAAGAGAAAGGACAGAGAAAGAGACAGAAACTAATACAAAATAATATTGATTAGTGAGTCAACAGAGTTTTGTATAATTATTCTGTCAAAATCTTTTTCTACTTTCCCCTCTAATTAGCATACAGTTCTTTCTCATTTCTCGTACTCTCATCTATCCTTTCATTCAGTTGTAGGAATCAAAGTCCCTTCGGTTCTAAAACACTCTTGGAAATACTGGAAGTAACCAGAGGGGACCAGAAAAGTGTAGCACCTGTTCTTGTGACACCTCAATGTCTGTGGCCCAGAAAAATTACTTTTCTTTCAAATGAGTTTCTAAATATATTATGATATGTCCAGAAATCAGCATTGATAATTATTTTCAAATAGAGCCATAATATATTAGTAATACATAATTTTTAAAACTAGGCATTATAATTGTGGTTGCGGCAGTAGAGAAAGACTCATTGAAGTGGATTAGTGCTTTCCCCCGGCCCCTGACTGGTTGATGTTTGGCTCTTGGCAGGAGGGGCCCCTCTGGGAGGCGGTGTCAGAGAGACTCAGTGTTGTGTATTACCTAGGAGATGAACATTGTGTCCTTCATTTTGCGCTGTAGATCAGCACTTTCTTGGATATATTTCCTTGGGGAAATAAGGTAGAAACGTCTTTTCCTCATTTTCTATACTTATTTATTTATTTATTTATGGCAGTATTTTTCAAACTTGAAATTATTTATTTCCCAATAATTGTTTCTCTGTTGTTCATTTTTCAACTAGACCCTAAACTTCTTGATTTGGAGTCTGAATTTGTTTTCTTTATCAATGCGCACCCCAGACATAGCACATTTCCAGGCAAAGGATAATTGCTTAACAAATATATGTGGGATGACAAACTGATTAAATAGTGAAAAAATGCTTTATCCAAAACAATATGGATAAGGATCAAACAATGTAATGCCTGTGGAAGTGTTTGGTAAAACATACATGGTTTAATTTTGTGTCTCATGTAGACATTATAAGTCATACATTATGGTAGCATTCCATCCCTTGAGAAATAGAATATGTGAAGACAGGGACTCTCAATTAATTATTTTTTTAGGGAGTGACTTTTCAGATCAATTTTATGTCTAAGAAGATGAAAATATAGTGATAATCTATCCCCGAAGAACCTGTAACCAAAGAAGTCTTGCACTTGGATATGCCTCTCATTTTTTCCCCCTGTACATTCCCCATTGAGTTAATCATTTCCAAAGTGGAAGAGTTTGTCATCCTGGTATTTATTATGGAATGATTGTTTCCCAAGAACTTTGGTAAAATATATTGAGAAGGCTAGCTTTAGCTCAAATTTGAGCATGTTCACCATTTTGCTTTGCCTGTACTATTTCAAAATTGTTTAGCAGATGTTGATGAGAGGTCAAAGTAGTTAACATCAACCACCTACTTCTAATAAGAACATCTTATCTTTTCACTTACTTTTTATATAATTTTTTGCAAACTTAGACTCTAATTTCTACTGTATCATCTATAGAACCTCTTGATGATAATTACTGTTCAGCTGCAAATTAAAGGACAGTTTTGATCAAAGTAATTATAATTTGGAGCATGGCCCTATGATAAAATAGTTCAAAGGATAATTTCTTACTAAGTATGTAGCAGAAGTTTGCAAAGTTGATTAAGAAATTCCCAGAATCTGTTTTACAACCATGAATAAAGCTGTTGCAATTATAATTATTGATATTATGTGCCTTAAATAGTAACATATATATTTTTCAAATTGTATATCAAAACATTGTAAATAAGATAAGTTAAATGGAAATTTTTATGTTAAGAAAATACAACAATTTTGCAAATCTAGATATTTACAAAAGGCAAAGTTACAGAATATTTACTATAATGCTGTTTATGTTAGAAGTTTATATTTGCTATCAGTTTGTTTTTGTGTTTTTAATATACTTTTATCACATTTCAGTGCCTCTAAAGCACTCGTAAAGGTGAGCTATCCCACTCTTGAAAGTACTTCCATTGATCATAAATCACTGTATTGCTGCTATCAAACATCTTTGTTTTTTTATCTAGTGTTCCACTCGTTCACTGACCAAAATCATTTTGTATAATCAGCTTTATGTTCTGCTGAGCAGGGAGATGCTTATTTGTGTTTCGGGCATTGTTCTATTGGATTGATATTTAAATGCAGTTCAATGAATGGAAAATTTATTGGTTTGTGGTCATGCCTGTATGGTGGTTCACCATTGTGTCATAAATCCATAATTCTAATTCTGTTTTGCTCAAAGGAGTCAGTTAATAGATAAATTTCAAAATAATGCCTACGAGTCAGGAAAAATAAAAGGAGAGCTAATTTTAATAAGATAAAATGATGAAAGATTAGATCTCCCTATGTAAAAGTTGATTATTCCTTAGCATATGTTATTTACATGTTTGTATTTGCAAATATTTTATTCCTTCTTTGGGATGTTTGACTTCATTCCCAACAACCCTAATCTATAAGAAAATTCAATTACTTTTTGAGTCAGAAACTTTAATACTCTCTCAACTTTTAATGAAAGTCAAGCCCACAGCATTCATTTAGATCATTGCCTAACGATAATTCTACTGTTAATAGTAATTTTTATTTTTTATCATAAACTTACTGGGTAAGAGCTTTGTGCATCTTCCTCCTAGATAATGACCACATGTAATGGAAGAAAATTATGTAATGAACATGTACAATAGCTGATCAACAAGAAAAAACATCCCAGTAAACAAACCTATTAAACTGTAGGAACTTATCTCTCTAGGGAAGTTGCTCCATCCAGCCTTATTGCTTAAGTCATGTAAAAATGGACCAGAACCAAAGAGCACTGGAAACTACACCAAGGGGAACAGTCCTGCTTTGTCTAGAAAAGAAAACAGGTGATGTAATGATTTCCCTTCCTCCCTTCTGCTTAAAACATCTTTGACTCAGAGAGTCCCTTCCACTACATTGGTGAGTTCAGTAAAACAAACACATGGGTCTTTTATGTTTCCTTTGGAATTCTTGACAATTCAGACTTATTAGAATTTATGTGGCAATGATAATTGTAAAATATATTAACGTGAGTTTAGTATCAGAAACAGTGTTGGTAGGATTCACTGCAACCTGATTCTCTCCAGCATCAATCGTTTGGTGTCAGTAAATGCGATGTAACTTGAGTGGTTCGGTTTCCCTGATCATTGGCAACTATTTCTATTTTTCCGTATTGGAAAACACCCCACCACCGTAGGTGGTGCCAAGATCAGTGCCAACTGTAGGTAGGTCCCTTAGACATGTTTTCAAAGACCTGGATTGGAACAGCTGTCCCCGCATTCAATGAGAACTAAATGAGGCATCTTAAATTTTGCTTAGAATCCAGCTATAAATACACTATACTACTATATTAATTTCAGCTCATGCTTTACTATTTTCAAGAAAGTTAATCAATTATATGATATAATATGACATTTTGAATTGATAATATGCAAATGTGATTTTATTTTTATAAACAGACTGAAATTAATCTTAACCAATTTCTATTTCATTTGTTACTATAACATCTATCATTATTAGAATATTTAAAACAGCATATGGCATATAATATTGCTTTATGACTAACTATAATTTTGAAAAATATATTTCAAATAATAATAATATTTGTATAATATACTAATGATAAACAAATCTTCTGTTTCAAGAGATGAACTCAGAATGCGGATTGGTTTTGAATTAGATTTAGAATCTCCAATACCAAGATCTTACTGAATTGACTTGAAGACTTGGATAGAAGTTAGGATTAAGAGAGCCACTTAATTTATTTTGGGGGCAGGTTAGAGGTTAAAATGATTATGAGCTCAAAACATATCAAGAACTTTACAAAGACTCACATAAAGCTTTGGTTTAAGTGTAGCAAATTCTAAAATCTGCTGTGAGGTTAGAAGTTAAGGGTAACTAACAGAAAGCATGGCAAGCTCACTACATCCAGTGAGAACAAAACATGTTACTAATTTTCAGAACACCTGGGTGATTCAGAACCCACCAGAAGCGAGAGCTACTATATCATAAGAGAATTTTTATTTACCATTTCCCACTAAATACATAAATTGAACTTTGTGGTTTTAGACTCAGATGCCAGAAGTCAGGAAAGAAGTCAGGATTCTGATATACCAGCTGTTGGCCTTGTTAGCTGAAAAATACAAGAAATCACTTTTATCATTACTTGTCTTTATACACTATCATTTTATTTCTATTATATTTTATTGCTTCCATCTAACTTAGTTTGCACCTAAGCTCAGTTCTTAAAATTTTCAACGTCTCCAGGTTCCCTGTAATGCTGGATTATAACATTGCTGTAGTATTCCCTATATTACATTGAGTCCTGACTTTCTGGTGGTGTGCCTAAGTTAAATGAGTGATATGTAGTGTAATGAACCCTATGATTCTTGCAAAAGACAGGAAATAATGGTTATTGTTCTATGGAATTCTGAATAGCGAATGATCTCCGCTACAGTTATATGATCATAGCATTTGATGGAAGAGCCCAGGGAAGACCTTGATCACGTCTTGGATCTATAGCAATAGAAATTCAGCATTTCCAGGTTGATGCTTTATCCACTGCACCACCACAGGTCAGGCTAGAAATTCATATAGTAAGATTTACTGAGTAACAGAAACACTTCTCAATTTTGTGCCCACTAGTTCAACAGTATTTATTAAACAGCTGCTAGGTTGAAGATACTATGTGCTCTGAGGCCCATGGAGCTAAAGCAGATGAACATTCTGTCCTCTAGGTGCTCACATAAGTTATAGATGTGTCAAGTGTAAAACATACGCAAAGTCAAAATTACAGTGTGAGGTAAAAACTTGACATGACCCCTATACGTAGAACTGATAAAAAGGCTAAACCAATTCAGAAAAAGGAAGTAGAACTTTCAGAAGTGAAACCAGAAGTGGCTGAGGAAGCGCGAGGACTTTGTGGTGGGTTCGCAAGAATGTGGAGGGTTTGACTATGACAAAGGAGGAATGGGAATTCTGGGGAAAGGATGGGCAAAGTCCTAAAGGTGGGGAGGAGTAGGAAGAGGGTGGTGAACGTGGACATGGAGTAATTAAACTTGGCATTGTGCGAGGCACTGTGATGTTGTACTGTGGGAAGTAAGTTTGGGGAGGTGAAGTGACAGCCAGTCTTTGATATTCTGTCTTCAACGTGTAACTTGACAGTTAAGTACAATGTCTTGGAAGTGAGACTGACCTGGTTTCATCCCTGGCCTCTGCACCTGCTGTCACTGCAACATTTACAGTCACACTGCTCCTCAGACTCAGTTTTTTCATCTGTAAAAGAAGGGTAATAAAGATAGTCTACTTCATGATTTTTTATGTGAATATATGAAAAAAAAATCATGACATGTGCCAAGCCTATGGTAAACAGTACATGTTCTAGATAAATATTTTAATAATTCAATAAGGAGTTTCAGCATAGGTAAGGGTAAGATCAAAGTTGTGTTTCTGAGTGAATAAGGCGGCTTCTCAATAAGTCATTTATATGATGAAACGTGAAATATTGAGAGAAGCTAGCTGCGGAGAGGTCAGTCATAAGGTTAAGACTGGTGTCTTGGCACGGGCCAGAGCCCGTAGTACTCTGAGAAGTGCATTGTAAAGGGCAGGCACAAAATATCTGACGACATTAGTGAGCACCTCTTGGACAGGATTTAACTTCTGGTGTTGGACTTGTGACCACAGGGGGCGAGGGACGGGAGCATTTTACATCCACTATTTCCTGCATCATTTTTCATAAAATAAAAATGCCAAAGGGATAGCTTCTCTATGTAGGAATATATTTAGTTATGTTACTTTTTAATGCTGTTTAGATTTCTTCATTAACTATTTACCTTTCCTTGGAACTACTTAAAAGGCAAATTGAAAGATTATCAGTACATACAGAAGTAGAATATCAAGCCATCAAAGTAGAATGAAAATAGGTATTTAGAAAGTTCCCCAAAAGTTAGCCTGCTGGAACCTGGAGTCATAGTTCCCAGTGGGCTAAATGACTCAGAATCATTAGTCTATTCACATCACCAAGGATGTTTGTCTGTTCGTTTGTTTGTTTTGTTAAAAATAGTGGTTGGAAGGTAGCATGGTATAATCAGAAATGGAATAACCATGAAACTAATGAGACTTATGCTTAAAGGTCTTCACACTGGCCTCCTTCACAGTCTTGTTACTAATTGTGTGTTTACAATTTTCAATTATGTTTCCTAAAATTAGCTCCTAGTACTGTGTAGTGTTCAGGAACCTGCAAGATCTGCTTCATCCCTGGGAATAACTCATTCATTCTTTTTTTTTTTTAATTTTTTAAAAAAAATTTTATTTATTCATTTTAGAGAGGAGAGGTAGAGACAGAGTCAGAGAGAGAGAGAGAGAGAGAGAGAGAGAGGAGAGACAGAGAGAGAGAAGAGGGGAAGGAGCTGGAAGCATCAACTCCCATATGTGCCTTGACCAGGCAAGACCAGGGTTTTGAACCAGCGACCTCAGCATTTCCAGGTCGACGCTTTATCCACTGTGCCACCACAGGTCAGGCTACTCATTCATTCTTAACTTACTTATTTGATAGGTTTCAAACAGTTCAAAAGCCCCCTTGAAGTTTTAGGCAACCTTTTGTGTCCAATGCATTTGTCTCTTGAACAGGTTTATAGATTTTTATCTAGTTTTTCAAGAGATCCGAAAAAAACATTAAAAACTTTAAGAAATAAAATCTAAAGGTGGACATCAAGAGAAAGGTGGGCATGAGGAGAAACAGGACAGGGACATCAGATAGAGCAAGACATATTTAAAAGTTCCCCAGGTATTTCTAATGTGCATCCAAATTTGAACATCGCTATTCGAGCTACTACTTGTCATTCTTGAACTGTGTTGGAAGGTTAAAAGGAAAGAGTCAAAGTTTTGTAGTCAGAACATCTCACTTTGAATTCTGTGACTGCTTGGACAAGATATTTAACCCCTCTGAATTTTAATTTCTACATATGGAGAATCAACATAATAGTAATATGAGTCATGTTATCCAGGGCAGGTAACATGAGAGAGAGGTGAGGAGGGATACTTGAAGAATGGCTGAGTCACTAGGTATGAAGTTGTGATGGTCTGAGTAATTGTTAGGGTCAGGGTATGAGATGATGTAAATTTAAGGAAGAGAAGTCAATGATTAGATATGGTAATTAGAGAGAGGGATGTCTGAAGCAAAGATTATTGAGTGGACTAGACATTGGTGATGACTTGATCTAGGGTCATGACCATAGGCGTGAATGACTGAGTATACACACAGGAGGGTTTTGGAGATGAGCAAGGATGAAACTAATAGGTCAAGGAATTAGATTTCTTCCAAGAAGTTATTGAAATTGTCAAGAAATTGTCAGGAATGAAGAGGGATGATCTTAGATTCTGTACGAGATGAGGTAGTCACATTTATTATTACCATGCCAAGAATATTTTTTTCAGCATTCCCAGTTTTAGAAGTTTAATAATAACCTATAAAATAAATCAGCGACCTATATTGGTTCATTACTTCTCTGTCTCCTTCTCCCCAAACATGAGGTAAATGATTAAGATGTCATTTTAACCTCACCATTAATCAATCAGGCTAATTTTTTTTTTTTTTAGTAATATTATTGAATAAAGGGAAAATGATTTGGGATTGACTGTCAGTTGGTACAGCTGTCAGATTCTATGCAACACTTTCTCATATACCGTGGAGACTAAAATTCAACATAATACTGAAATTGCCTCTAACAGCTTAGCTGGTGAAAAGAAAACGATCTCGTTCAGTCACCGCTTTGCAGACTGTAGGAGGAAGCTCCTTATTAGTCTCTCCACTTCTTAGGTCTCTTAATAATGTTTTGCTAACTTGTAATTTTATAAAAGAAAGTGAAGTGGAGTGGAATTCTCCCAGGTCGCCAGAGCTGCTTGCTGACACAGCCGGTTTGGAAGGCCTGTCTGATCGAGCCTATTACAGAGATGTTTGCGCATCTGTGGACGGCTAACACCTTGCCCTCTTCCAACTAACTTAGCACATGAGCAGCTAATCCAACACGCACAGCTTCTATTTCTTAAGCTCTCTTTAACTTCAGGGGAGAATTTGCCAATTATTTCTTTCCCAGGAAGTGCCCTTCAACCCCCTACTGTCACCCACACTCTGATATTTTTAAAAATAATAATACCCATTGGTTCTTAAGTTGTTTACAGTCTCCGAGAGCTACATATAAGATTCTTTCCTTCCTGCTGTGCTATTTAGGACATTTTAATTCTTTAACTGTCCAACTCTGCCTGACATACTTACTCACCTCAGCCAACAAACTGCCCCCATGGGAAAACAATTGTGTATTGAACTCTGTCCCGTTTGACAAGTAATAAATGAGATCTTTAAAGAGGAATGACCAATGCTTTTTTGCTGAACATGGTACAAATAAATACAGTTTTAAATGCTCTAGGTAAAGTGTCTGATGTTTTAGGGGACTGTGAAGATTCAGAGATTTTCCCTGATAAAAGTGGCATAGCTTTATGAAAACATAGTTAAGTAGATCATTTTTGGTCACCAACATATTGCCAATGATGTATTTGATTTTGCTTTTTTTGTGAAGTGTGACAAAAAATCTCATTTTCATAAAAGAATTTACTGCCTATTATATAAAAATGAATTTTCATTTATACATAGTACTCTAGTGTTTTTCAAGTACATTGAATATAATACTTTGACTTACTTGACCAGAGAAATACTAAATGACCAAGTTTTTTTTCTTTCTATTTTGTACAGATAGGGAAATTGAGATTCAGGGAGATTAAATGACTTGACTAATTCACACTTGACATCCTTCCAGGATAAAATTCACAGCATTCTTGACATTTAGTCATTTTCTTTCTACTTCTTATTACATCATGCTGAAAATTCTAAGTTATCCCTACAGAGAGCCGTCATGCATGTAATGCTTATTATGTATTTGTGAAATTTGTGAATGCTAATTAGTAAAGGAAACCAGACATTAAGTGTGCAGATATCTCTCTTTATTTAAATAAATTCTGACATGAGGATTAGCAAATTTAAAAAAAATTTTTTTTAAAGCATGAATCATTTAATCAATATGCTACCAATTGGAAAGAGCACCATACCTTCTACCCAGTGTGGTTAGTACGTCCTTCTTGTTCCTTCTCTTTTTCTCTTGTAAACAAAACCAAAACCATTGCATACATTTGCACATGTATACACGTGCAAAAAAAAGCCTTAAAAAGGGTTTCATTTTGCATTTATCTACTTATCTCTAAGAGAAGGAATTATTCCTAACCTACTCTTTTAGTGTCCTTTATTCCTTTATTCACTCTGTCTCTAGACATTTAAATAACCTCCACAACAAGCCATAGGTATTCTGTTGTTTCAAATATTTATTAGTTTTTCAAAACTGTTTATTTCTGCAATATCAGCTACTGTTTTAGAAATTGAGGATGGATAATTTAAAGAAACAAAATAAGGAAGAGCTACGGTATATGGTGTCAAGGGGGGACTCTCTGTGGCTGATTTTCAGTAGATAAACATTTAAAGGAAAGAAGTGCCATGGAACAGTATGAGGGAAGAGCGTTTTATGCAGAAAGATGTGTAAGTAGAAAGGGCCTGAGGTAGAAGAATGTATGGGCTTTTAAGACTTACCTAGGGAGTCGTTATGGCTTTAACAGCTTGATCAAGGGTGAATATGGTTAAAAAAAGTTCTAAAGGTTATTCGGGAGTCAAAGTGTGTAACATATGTTCAAGTGTTACAAGAACTTCTAAGTGGGATTAGAAGCCATTGAGAGCAAGGAGGAGCAAAATAAATGAATATACAGTTTTAAGCTCTGCGAATACTGGGTGGAAAGCACCCTGAGGAAGGATCAGACTAAACTCCTTTGCTTTGGGCATGATTGTGGAAATCTAGAGTTGACTTTTGGGTGTGTGATATTTATAATCCATGTCAGATATCCAAGTGGACATGCTAAGGTGTGTTGGACTTTCTAATCAAAAGTTCAGTGGCAAATCTAAGCATTGGCTACTGGGTAGTGTATAAAGTTTCAAGAAAGAGAATAAGCAGAGTTAGGGAACACAGTCCATCTAAGGGCTGAGCTCTGGGTTAGTACAACATTTAGAGGCCACGACACGGTCAGGAGAGAATACACAAGTAGAAAAGGGGCCGACAGCCTGGCAGGCAGAAAAAACATGTGGAAGTCAAGTGAAGAAAGAAAAAGGAATCAAATATTTTGAGTGCGGCTGAGGTTTCAGGAAATGAGATTAGAGAATTAAGCTCCAGATTTGGCACTGTCCAGAGAAGGGTGATTTAAAGAGTCATTTGTTTTCAGTAATGGTGGGGAAAAAAAAGCTGATTTGAGAAGGGTGTAGCAGACAGTAAATGTGACCAACATTTGGAGCAGTTTTGCTCTAAACAGAAGAAGAGAATTGAGGTCGTATTGGAAAGGAAGTGGAATTGCAACTCTCTCTGTTGTTGTCATTATTGTTGTTGATGCTGTCATTGCTTCAGGTGGGAGAAATTCCAATGTTAGTGGCCTGTTGGAATTTTTCAAGTAGAATTAAAAACACACACACACACAATGCAATGTAAGAGGTATAGAGGTTTATTGTAATAGCAGATTCCTTGAAGAAATGGATACAAAAAGATTCTCTTGAGTGCCCTAGTTTCCTTGGACAGTCGCGGAGGCTTTTGATGAATTTTTAGATGAAGGAAAGCAGAGTGAGAGGTGGGGAGGTGGTAGATCTGGAATTGGATTATTAAGAATTTCTCTTATGATTGCTTCTTATTCTCAGTCAAATAAGCAAGTTCACCCACCGAGAAAGAACAGGAAGGATGATGCATCAGAGAAAAGGGAAGGTGTAAAATGGTGCTCACAGAATGTAGAATATAAATTCCACACTAAATTTCTCCTGAATTGGTTTTAAATGTCTAACATCAAGTTACTACTTGATCTAGTCTCAGCCTCTGTCTCTAACTTCATCTGCAACTCATCTCTGCTCTCTTGTCTACCAAATTGAATCTAGTGGCCCTTAATGGGGGGGGGGGTCCCACCATCCATCACATCCACGGGAAGTCATCTCCAACTTCAGAAATGCATGAATATAGTTCACCTATAGTCATAAGTTGAAGATTAAAAACATGATACACTATTTAGATATAAACATAATTTTTGACCAAATTTAACTTTCATTTCAGTTTAACACCCTATTAAATAAAAATAGTTGTATTCTGCTCTAATGTTATATAGCCTAATTAACATAATATGATAGTTATACTATGATGAATAAAAATTATTATTAAAGTTAAGAGCAGTAGAGGGATACACTGTGGTTCCTGTTATTTGTTATTATGATTGGTGGGGAATGCATAGTTTATGTAGTTAGATGACACTGGCAGTAAGAAACAAGCAGTGATATTAACAGATATATAGCAAATGAATCAACCCAGTTACTATGGTGCAGATGAATAAGCTTGTGGAATAACCTCTACCTCACTTAAACCCGATAGTTATATGAGATCAGTGCTGTTGTTTTTTAGTAGCTGAGATAACCCAAACTTAGGACAACTAACTTGGTCAGTGTGACACAGAAATTGAGGAATCAAATGTGATTTGATTTGAACATAGGTCACGTGAATCCAGTACTATAGATATGAGCGTGTAAAACTTAATAATGTTAAAATTGAGTCTGTTATCTGTGTGTAAGTATACATATGTGAGTGTAAGTCAGCTCTTCCCAAGCTACCTCTGTTTAGGAACACAAACTCAATCACACTTGGAAGAATAGCCATCTACCCCACTGTGCTGTGCAGACCTAGTTCCTGAGAGGGACACACACCCTATTCCAAGTACTTTTTTTTGTCTTCTTGGTTTCATTTATAAATCATCCTCTCATAATTTCCTTCTAAATCATAGCTATAGCTCTTCTTCCACATAGAAAAAAGGTGAGAAAAATAGAGTAAAATGAAAATAGATGATAACACTGAAATAGAAGTTTAAAAAATTAATGTAAAAAAGGAATAAAATGTATATAGAAAGGAGTCTTGTCTGGATAGCTCTGTTGGTTAAAGCATCAGCCCAAAGCATAGAAGTTGCCGGTTCAAACCCCTGTCAGGGCACATATAGGAACAAACTGATGTTCCTCTCTCTCTCCCTCTCCTTCTCCCTCTCCCTCTCCCTCTCCTTCTCCTTCTCTGCCTCTCTGGCTAAAAAAAAAATCAATAAATAAAAAAAAGTGTATGTAAAGTATGGTACATAGTAGAAAAAGCCTTATTCCAACAGCAAAGATTTCTCCAAAACTACACATGATCCTGAAACAAAAGTTAAAGAACAGATGTCAAAATTTTATTTTATTTTTTCTAAAATAATAGTCTATGAATATCAGAGGGATTGTTGAATGTTAAATGAGTCATAAAACATCCCTTCAATTCTATACTTACTTAATTTGTTTTAATCTATTCTTTGGAGTGACATTAAAAATGCTGTTTTTAGGACCAAATTGGTAATGATCCCTCCTCTTCTTCACTGTTGGATGAACACGTGTGTAAACATGACTTGCTCCGGAGCACTGTGGAGCAGTGGGTAAGAGCTCCGACTGGGCACAGAGTGCTGGGGTTTCATTTTTGGCTCTGCCATTTAATAGCTCCATGGCCATCTCTGTGAAAGCCGCTTGAGTGACCTGTGCCACATGTCTCTCATCTTAAATTGAGAGAATGACATTTTCCACCTCTCCGGATGACCTGAGGTTTAAAAATAGAAAGCAATTAAATCAAACCCTGGTCTATGGTAAGGTAAAGACTGACTGCTCATAGATGTGTGAGAATATCATGGGTTATCTTTGCTATTTTCTTTCTTTTTTTAAAGAAGAAATTTACTGCATAAAATACATTATTTAGGAAGATAATAACATCACTGGCAATCTTATGACTTATTGGGTTAACTGATAACTTCAGAACTTGTATTCTAGATAATCAAAAATGAAATCCAGTGGTCATGAGCATGAAAGTGTTACATGCATAGACACCTGCCAACCTTCCTCCCCTACCATCGCCCAGCCTTAGACCGCGTGGCGGCAGAGCCGGTGATGCAGAGCAGCACACGTGACTGATTCAAGGACACCTGGCCTAATTAAGAGTTGAACTTTGGTTCAAAACACTTTAAATATTTTTTTGTATTGATATAAGAGGATCAGAAATTTATGCAGAGGCAATGGCTTGTGCAGATTATTGAGTGAAAAGAAAAATAGTCCTTGGTCTTGAAAGACTATTATTTAGGATTTTCTGTTTAAAGAGATACTTAAATTAAAAATTTTTAAATTGATAAAAATGGGAATTTGTTCCCAAAACAATCCAGGTCATTTTATAAAAGGCAGCCTTATGCATTCTATATTTCAATGGAAATGCTTATATTCACTTTAGTTGTCTTATTTTAATAGGAACTTTGGCACTACTTGGATTTAGTTTTTCCAAATACCCAGAACATAGATAATTTATTTTCTATTATTTTAGATTATTGTATAACTGTATGAGCTACTTGTTAAGAAATAAACAACAAGAAAAGATCAAAACATGGAAAAATCACAGGCTTTATACAGGTTTTTTTTTTTTCTAACACGACTCTGACCTAAGTCTACCTTAAATCATTGCAGTGCACACTTTAAGTGAACTAAAAGGCCCACCTGGCTAACAGTAACCATTTCCACCTCCTTCTATGCTTGTTAATTCATCAGAACAGTTGTTTTTGTGAGACTGCCCAATGGTAATACTGTGTGTAGAGAAACACAATGGCTCTACCATTCTGTGGATGTGAAGCTCAGAGAAGTAAAACTCTACCTTCTTTGGACACCTGTAATGTCCTCTGAAGGTAAAGGTGAAATATCAGAGCTGTGTGCCTCTTAAAAAACTATCCCATCATTTTCAAGTTGTTGGGTCAGAGACCTTTAAATAGCAACACCACTCTCAAGTTTCTACCCAGATGTGTATGGGTCCCACTAACCTACGGACCTCAATTACTTTGGAAAGAAATGGACTTCTTCCAGTCCTGTAGGCACCCCATATCACGTGCGATAGAGCGGAAATGAATGTGTGCATATTAACTCCACAGAGTCGTGATCCCAGCTATGTGACTTTAGGTCCTGAGGGCCAGATAACAGCTGTGATTTTTGGTTCCCTCTTTCACCATGTTGGGATTATCAGATGTGACAGGAGCGTTATTCTGTAGACTAGGGAAAATATCATGAAGGCATTTTATATCTTTCCTGAAAATTGTGAATTCTCAACAACAACAAACATCAGGTTTTATTATTGTGGGACTTCTAATATGACATGTTAAGACATTGATGCTTCTGCCCTCTTTATTATTATTGAAAATAAATAGAAAGCCTTATTTTAATTTCTTAACCAAATATAGTTCTAGTTTCCAATTATATGAATATAACATGTAAAATGCCAGATCTTTAGGGCAAAGATACATATTTTATTACCTTTTTATTGTTATGATCAGATTACTGGGGAAATAAAATTCAGTGAAGTGAAGTCACACAGAGCAGCATTGCTCATATCATCTGAACCCATGCCACAGGGAATGCCGCAAGATTAGTGGACGGATTCCTCCATTAATATCACAGAGTGAGTGGAAGAGTGTGGGTTTTGAGACCAAGTAATAATTCCTTATAAGTTAGGTATATGCTTGATTCAGAATCTCATTTATTAATATCTTTAGCTTGGAAAATATCTTTGTCCTCTCTAAGTATTTAATTCAAAAGGATGCTAATAACTCATAAGGTGATTGTTGAGGCTCAGATTAAGGTAGTTGTGGAAAGTTGCAGGGAATCAAGACTGATTGTCAAAAGTGCATATAAACTTGTTAAATGAACCATTTTACAAAAAAAAAAGTGCTGACACTCAGTAAGCACCCAATTACTGCTGGTTTTCTGCTTACTTTCCCAGTGGTTTGTGTGTTGTGTGGGAAAGACCATCAGTGACAGTGATTCATATCCGTACAAACAAGTTCTTTACTAGTCATCTTTTTTTTTCAAATAGTGCTACTGCTACTAACTCTGCTAACTTACACATACACAAAGAAAAAAAGGGAAAATATGAAACCAAGGAAATGACATAATCAATCATCACTAAGAGTGCCATCAAGACTTAGGGTACCTTCTACACGTAAAGCAAGCCTGTAAGTGATAACATAATAACACTTGAAAGTTTAAGTCAGGTTGAAAGTATGTTTTCTCAACAAGATGTTGGTTTCTTTAGTGCCATTCTGGTATTATAATTGTGGTAAGTGCCTTCCATAATTCACAGCGTTGATCAAATGGCATAATATAGGCTAGAGTAAAGCAGCACCATGGATGTTATGTCGTCAATGTTTGGGGGTTATATACTGTCAGAAGATTGTCTCTTGATATAACACCTGCAAAACATCGACCTGTTCAGTGTGCTGTGAAGACTTCATGTTAAGTGTGAAGGAGATTCTAATATAGAGTGTAGGTGACATTAGTTCATTGCTGATCTATAGTATGGAAAGTGGATTTGATTGTTTTTCCCTCCCTCCCTGCATCCCTCCTTTCCTTCCTTCCTTTCTTGCTTGCCCTCCCCCTTCCTTTCTTGCTTCTCCTTTCTTCCCTCTTTCCTCCTCTCCTTTCTTCCTCCCTCCCTCCCTCCTTCAACTTCTCTTCCTTCCTCCTTTCCTCCCTCTCTATCTCTTCATCCCTCTCTCTTTTCCCTCAAAGAATAATTATCAGTGCTTTTATTTTTATTTATTCTTTTAATTTTTATTTTTTTAAATTAATTTTACTAGGGTGACATCAATAAATCAGGGTACTTATGTTCAAAGAAAACATGTCCAGGTTATCTTGTAAATCAATTATGTTGCATACCCATCACCCAAAGTCAGATTGTCCTCCGTCACCTTCTATCTAGTTTTCTTTGTGCCTCTCCCCCTTTTCCTCTCCCTCCCCCCTCCATAACCACCACACTCTTATCAATGTCTCTTAGTCTCATATTTATGTCCCACCTACGTATGGAATAATGCAGTTCTTGTTTTTATTTATTTATTTATTTCACTTCGTATAATGTTATCAAGATCCCACCATTTTGCTGTAAATGATCCGATGTCATCATTTCTTATGGCTGAGTAGTATTCCATAGTGTATATGTGCCACATCTTCTTTATCCAGTCTTCTATTGCAGGGCTTTTTGGTTGTTTCCATGTCTTGGCCACTGTGAACAATGCTGCAATGAACATGGGGCTGCATGTATCTTCACGTATCAATGTTTCTGAGTTTTGGGGGTATATACCCAGTAGAGGGATTGCTGGGTCATAAGGTAGTTCTATTTTCAGTTTTTTGAGGAACCACCATACTTTCTACCATAATGGTTGTACTACTTTATATTCCCACCAACAGTGAATGAGGGTTCCTTTTTCTTCACAGCCTCTCCAACACTTGCTATTACCTGTCTTGTTAATAATAGCTAATCAAACAGGTGTGAGGTGGTATCTCATTGCAGTTTTGATTTGCATTTCTCTAATAACTAATGAAGATGAGTATCTTTTCATATATCTGTTGGCCATTAGTATTTCTTCCTGAGAGAAGTGTCTGTTCATGTCCTCTTCCCATTTTTTTATTGGATTGTTTGTTTGTTTGTTGTTGAGTTTTATGAGTTCTTTGTATATTTTGGATATTAGGCCCTTATCTGAGCTGTTGTTTGAAAATATCATTTCCCATTTAGTTGGCTGTTAATTATCAGTGTTTTAACAAAGCTTTATTGTAGCAAAATATTCTATGGGAAATCATTGTATATATGAATATAGGAAGGATTTTCAGGATCCCACTGAACCGCATTGATCAATAGAATCTGTATCAAAGGGGAAAATCTTGAAAAAAGAGAATTGTGAACTTTCAGAAGCTACAATAAAACTTTTCATGTTTTTTTTTCTTGCAATTTTTTGAGACTCACTCTGAACAGGCAAGTTCAAGGGTATATGTGAATGAAAGGAAAGGTATTGAAAGAAAATTAATCGAACATTTATAGACCTCAATAAGGGATTTATTTTCAGAGGGGTCAATTGGCTGAGTTAATCTGCTCAGCCCTCGTAATAATGTGCTAGTTATTTATGATTCAATGTCTTTTACTTACTGGAAAACATATATCAAGCCTAAATAAAATCAATTCTGTTAAAATAGTTTACTTTCATTCCTGCCAAAATAACACTTCTTATGAATCATGAACATACTTTTGAGGAGTTTAAAAAAGCATTGTCAAAAGTGTAATTCTTAAATAAATAGCTTAAGATGTTGTAGAGCACAACATTGACATAGATCATATTAGGATCTTAAACAAGTGACAATCGTTTCTTTAGTATTTAAATATTCTGTTAGCACCTCAGATACTTTTGCATGAAGACTAAAAAGTAAAATTGATTAAAAGAAATCAAAGTGAAACTACCTATTCTGTATTCATTGTCTAAATTCTACTCTGTATGTTTTGAAACTTTTCAATTAGTTCTCTTCTTAAGATGGAATAGTTTCAGTATCAGAACAATTGAGGGTTATTTCTAGAAGCTAATGTCTAATGAATTGATTAAATTAGTAACCCATTACAAATCACTGTGGCCCTGGCCAGTTGGCTCACTGAATAGAGCATTGTGCAGGTATGCTGAAGTCATGGGTTCAATTCTCGGTCAGGGCACCTGCAATCAATGAGTGCACAACTAAATGGAACACCTAGGTGGATCAACGATTTGATGCTTCTCTCTTTGTTTCTCTCTCTCTCTTCCCTCCCTCTCATCTTTCCTCTTTCTCTCTCAACTCAATAGAAACAAATAATAATAATAATAAAAAGAATTACTGCAATAAATTTTTCAAAATCCCTTCTTAGACTTCAGACACATTTTGTGAGATGGAAGTTCTGCAAAGTCAAGTGAAAGGCAGTGCCAAGTGATAGTCATATTCACTTGTTAGTCATTAATGTTGCAAATAAAATTTGAAAATGAATTTAGTTTTAGTGAATAATACATTCCCTGGAAACGTATAAACTTACTCAGAGTAAACAACGACATCTCCCCACTTTCCTCGCTGCCCAGCCCCTGGTGATCAGAGTCATGCTTTCTGTCTCTGTGAGTCTGGGGTTTGTAGATTCCACATGGAAGTTCTGCTCTGCAGCATTTGCTGTTCTCTGTCTGACTTACTTCATTCAGCATAATTGCCAAGTTTCATCCACATTCTCACAAGGACACTTGGTCACATCCATATCTTGGCTATTGTGAATGGTGCTTAAATGAACATGGAAGAACAGCTATCTCTTTGAAAGTTTTCTTTCATTGCCTTGGGACATATACCTAGAAATGAAATTGATGGATCATATGTTAGTTCTATTTTTAATATTTTAAGAAGTCTTCCTTCTGTTTTCCATTGTGGCTGCACCAATTTACATTCTTACCAACAGTGCATAAAGTTTCCCTTTTCTTATTTTTCCACATTCTCAACAATACTTGTAACTTTTTTTTGCAACTTCTTTTTGATAATAGCTATTTTAACAGGTGTGAGGTGATATCTCATTATGGTTTTGATTTATATTTTCAACATGCTACTCAGAGAGTTTATAACTACATCTACAGTATTTTGAAGATTCATTTCCTAAATTCAAAGTTGCCTTAAAGTAACATTTTTGTCAATATTTCTGTTAGTAAACAACATAAGTCACTTTTTGTCCAGCTTCTGAGAGAAGTTTCCTTACTTTTTCAGCTTCTTCCTCTGACCAGTCAGAGCCAGGAACCTATTTTTGTATTATTTACCTATTTCTACATGATAAATCACTCCATGATTTAATGACTTTGCACAGTGATCTTGGGAGGGGACAAGTGTAAATGCTATTGTCCTAATTTGGAAGTCAAACAACTTCACTTACAGCAAATAATACAAAAGCCATAATTCAGAGTAAGAATTTTCTTGGAGGTCTCTTTTGGTCATGAATCAGAATGTATCATATCATCTAAACACCAGGAAGATGCATTGGAATGATGAGTGGTTCCATCCATCAATGAAGTTTTCAGGTGAAGAATGGATAGTTAGCACAGTTTAGAATGCGGGCACACAGGAGTTGGTTTAATATTTGATGCAAAATATTACTTGACTCGTATTTTAAAGCGACCCTTTGCACTGGGTTACAGTTTCTGAAATGCCACTACCTTGGGTTGCATTTGATGAAGGCTAATAATTGTTCCTCTGATAAAGTTAAATTATTTTAGAAGACTCTGGATGTTGACTGAGAGTCTTCTTAAACATTGAAGATTGCAATGAACATTGTGACCCTTGCTAGAACACATGGACTTTTCTAACCCTATTTGACTATAGAAGAAATTCACACACATGTTAACATCTTAGGTTTACACAGAGTTGGTTAGGATCAGTGAGCACATCCAGCAATGTCTGCAAAGCAGGTGATTGAAAAATAGGCAACTGTTTGGTGAGTCTAGAAAGCTCAATAGTCTTTTGAATAAATTGATTTTCAGAAAGTTTCTGAAAAAAATAAAGAATTATGTCATTTGCAGTCCCATTTTTTAAGCAACAATTTCCTGGAGTAGCCAGGTCATGGTCGTCTAGAGAGTGAGTCTGGCTGGAGATGGCTGTAGTTCTCAAAGTCAAAGCTGACTTAGAATTCCACCTCCCTGCTTTAGGAAATGTTGAGAAGAAGGCATAGACTAGTTTAGCAATCCTCATCCTCTCACTTTTTATAATTATGTAACATACTTTTATTTAGCATTGCAGTTTAGTTAGTGTTGCAAGAACTACTGCACTGTTTTTTCATAGTTTATTCAATTAAAGATGGATGCTATGAAATATGTGATGTTCCAGAAATAGTCTTTTGAGTAGTCAAGTTTAAGAAAGTGCTAGAATTTAGTTTACTCCTCTGAATTTTTCAAATTATGAGTTGAATGAGAAGCTCTGAAAAAGCCTTTTAAGCATTAAAGACCTAATTTTTAATAACAGTGTTAAATGATAAAATCATTGTGATTTTTATCCTTGTCACTTAGCATGTTCTACAAGGCAGTATAGTTCTGGTTTGTTAAACATTAATTAAAATCACAAGTTTAGTTCTTTCTAGTATTGATGATGCTTTCGTTGATGAATTATTCATGATAACTAAAGATAGTTTCATTGCTTGTTTTTTCTTTATTATGCATGTAGGACATCACTTAGAATTTGATCTTCCCCACATTAAACTCCACCTTTACTTCTCAGCCCTTTTTAATACTGTATAATTTTTCTTTTTTGAGAGGTGTCTTGAGTGACTTTATATATGTAATCATAGCAGTTAGTCCAACACTTCATGTTGTACAGTTCTAAGTTTAAGGTGGTTTGTGCTAATGCCAATCTGTCTCCTCTTGTTATGAATAATGGCATAACAAATCTAGCAACATAACCAAGAAGAAAGGATTGAAAGGCATCAAGTTTTAAAAAGACAATAATTCATTTTGTTCATTAGATTCCACATATGAGTGAGATAACATGGCACTTGCCTCTCTCTGACTGGCTTGTTTCACTTAGCATAATGTTCTCAGGCAAAATAGAAACAGACGCATACATAGAGAGCAGGCTGACAGCTGTTGGGGAGGAGATGTGTTTGTGGGGGCTGGGCAAACAGGGGAAGGGATAGAGCAAAACAAAACAAGACAAACTCATGGACATAGATAACAGTGTGGTGTTTGCCTGAGATGGGAGGAGGGATGTGGGAGGGGGCATGGAAGAGGGTCAAGGGGGGATAAATGGTGATGGATGAAGACTTGACTTGGAGGATAAACATATAACACAGTGTGCAGAGATGTGTTATAGAATTGGGCACCAAAAACCTTATGTAAAATTATGTTAATTTGTGTCACCTGAATAAAATTAAATGAAAAAAAAAGTATTGAATTTACCAAACCATCATTAGGCAATCTATTACAAAATGCAAATATACGCTAATGCAAACTCACTGCAGAGTGGTTGAGTCTTAGGAGTAATTCCAAAGGGATGAGTTCAGAAGGGGCTTTTGGAGTCTGATCTGAGGTCATTTCAGGTGGATCTTTCAAGGTGGACAAATGGTTGAGATTAAAACGCATGCCATGGTAGTTTGGAATCTATGCATGAAACGAGGGCATGGTGTTGAACTGAATCATCTGCTACTTCAGAAGTGATGTTTGCTCAAATGAGAATATTCTTATCTTCAAGAAATTGGTCTTTAGAAATTTCCCGAAGCAAACAGTGGACTAATTTGTTGTTTTGGAGTCATCCCTTTCCCAGACAAAACTTGGAGTCCCTTTGACACAAATAGCTTCAGTTCCCAAAGCCAGCTAAAGCAACCGTAATGCCTTTGTCTTGATTGACAAAGTGCTGTATAACAATCCTGTCCTATTTTTGCCCAAATTGTTGCTGAATCTCCATAGCTATTTGTTGACAGGACAATTAAGGAAAACTGAAGGGGCCTTGAGGGAAATAACATACTAGACACTGTCCATATGAAAATCTTCACCTCCTAAAAGTAGTTCTATATGTTATCGAATGTGACAGCAAGTGGGACCCTTCTCCATGCATTTTCCATTTTCCTCAGACCCTCTCCTCTGTTCTGAGCATGTTCATTGCCCTGTTGGCCCTGAATTGCTGTGCTCATCACAATTCTGTTCCTTTGGTGACTCTTCTGTCTGCTTTGTTCACTGGGTCATTTCCCTTCTGTGTGGCTAGTCAAGCCACTCCAAGTCATATAATTATTTTCCAGCAAATAGACTGTGGGCCAGTACTTAAACCCTGTGAGGTCAAGCTGGGGAGTGCAGCAGTGAGGTATTGATCATCCCTCATGTCAGTGGGTTTTCCATGCCTGTGAAGAATAAAATCTGAAAGCTCAACTATACTCATTCCTTAATGTCTTCCTTAAATATCCTAAATCACTCTGCTCTTCCCTTTGCTGGAATCCTGTAGCTTGGGAGGATGCACCCAGGGATTTAGAACTTGAGTCCACATTGCTTTGTTGTCTCTTGCTTCTTGCACACTTTAGCAGTGTTTCTGCAATGAGGTGTCTTGAGAACAGGGAATAAAAGGAAATTTTCTTTCAAGTCCCCTTCAGTACATGACTCAATGTAAACAGCATATACTTCATAGAAAGGTCTGCATTGAATCAGCCACTGATGCCGGGCTTACTGATTAAGGCGGCAATTTAAACTGCTTACTTTATTATACAAGAGCCCCAGGCACAGTGATGAGTGTTGTTCTGAAACGAAAAGGGTCCAGATTGTTCTTGCAATTGCCTCTCGGTGAATGACGCCGTCAGCTCTAATTCAGCAATCCTTAGCTTGGCTTGGCTATTCATGGTACTTATCATGTCTGTAGGGCATTCTCTATTATTTCTTGAGTAGCAAAGTCAGTATTTTAGGAATAAAAATTCACCTTGTAATTCAAAAAATGTGTTCTCCCAATCTTCAGGGACACGTCCTGCATTTTTTACATGCATCAAACACATCGGAATCATTTGGAAGTTACACATAGAAATGACAGATTGCATTGTTGAGCTGAATAACTTTAGGCTTGAAGCCAAATAGGAAGTGCCAGAAACACTGGGCTATCATAAGGGGAATGGAAGAATATGACACTTTTTTTTTTTAGCAAGGGATACTGGTAATGCAATAATAAAATAATAAAATTAAAATAAATTTAATTAAAAATAATACATTCTTATGAAAGTAAAGCCCCATTGACACACACTCTGCAGTGCAAACTGCAGCCCAGCACTATAATAAATTACTGATGGTATGTAAGGAAAAATTTCAACCTGGTAAAATGATCCCAATACTAAAAGCATTAGCTATATTTTCAAGAAGAGGAATTCTGGAGTTGGTACCATGCATCAGCTGCCGGTCTAGAAGTTAGGGTTACCAGAAGCAGCATCTTCTTTTAAATAAGCTTAAGTTGTTCACAGGATTATAGGATTTTGCAGTATTTCTCTTCATTGGAATTATGTGTCAGTGGATTCAGTCGATAACAGCATGAAGAGTATCTTTCTGTTATTTGTTTGTACTGTAATTTTTCTTCAACAAAATGACTTATGGGGTAATAGTTGAATTATTCTCTAACAAATCACACATCCAAAGAGCCTTTGTTCCTCCCTTCACCCTCTGTTAGCATGGTGTGATGTCACAGATAGAGGGGAGTGGTAGCCACTTTGACTTGCATCCCTTTTGTGCTTGTTTCCTGTCTAATCTAGTATTGGGCAATAACATGCCCTTGGTTTGCATACGATCAAATAGGGATTCTGTACTTCCAGTTTCAAATTTTTGGACTGGGCCATGGTTCTCCGTCTGCATCTCACATTCTGCAGCCTCCACTCAGTAAGTGAGCATTGGCGAGCACCTGTTACCTGTCTACAGGGAAGAGAGACTTGGGAGCTGGTGGACTGTGTAGTTCGGATGTTGTGTTTTCTCTGAGAGATGGAGCATGACCAGAAAGAAGCACGTTATTCTGATGCTGACTGGTGTGTTGTAATATAATTTTTTTTACATAAATCACAGGAATTAGAGCAGATTCCACAAGTTAAAAAGCATAGGCCCTGAAGAAACTGACTTTATTTAAGATGCCAGAGCTGCTCTCTGGGGGTCCTTTGGTCTTTTGGCCATTTTTCTGCACTTCTGATCAACTGGCTGTAAGTTCTAGCATTCCTATAGCTACCTTTGGGAAACCATGACAGTTATGATTATGGTTTTATTATAGGGAAAACAAATCAAGACCAGCCAAGTGAACAGACACACAAGGCCAGATCTGACAGGGTTTCCGGTGCAGCGCTCCCATACCTCTTGTTGTGGAACTAGGGCACACCACTCCCACGGTTGATCAATGTGCTCCCCAGCTTGGTGGTTCCAGCAAGCTCTAGTGGCCAAATCTTTATTGGAATTTTGTTATGTTGCATCTTTGATTAAACCATTGGATTTTGGGCTTGTTTAAAGCCCCAAACTCTGTAAACTTGGTCTTTCTGGTGACTAGCCCTTTTCTATCTTGAGGCACGTGCTTAGCATAAACTTACTCTGATAATGACTGACAACAGCATTCCTGTAACTTGGGAAATTCCAAGGATTTAGAGAACCAGGCACAAAGGCTGGTCAAAGTCTTTATTATGCAACAAAAATAAACCCTAAATGGATCAAATAAGGAAGGTTAGAAGAGAGGCCTAGGGACACTTGAAGATGAATAGGAAAAACCAATGGTGTATATGTACTCTCAGAAGACCCAGTTTCAAAGGCCAATATGTTTTCTGTATTTATAGAAATTATTTTTAAACACAAACTGTCACTGTAATTTTTATGGGAGAAGCCGGAGTAACAACTGGCCATCGTAGCTATTTAAAATTTACACATATCTCCAAGGTAAAAGAAGAGAGACATTTCAGAAGATGGGTATTTTGCAAAAGGAAAAGGTAATGAGGTAAAATATTAAATAGAACTTCAGTATCAAAGACTGTATAACACTAGAATGAGTTTTAAAACAACATTTAACCTGTAATCTGAGAATTATAGACTGTAGAAAGATTACTTGGTGTTCTTGTTCAAGTTTCAGGTTGGGGTACCCCTCCCATTCCTAGGCATGGCTTAAACAGATATAGGGTGAGCCCTAAAATCTGCATATTTTTCTACCAATTTCCAGAATTACTGTGATACACTTAATCTAAGCCATGCTTTAATAAATTCTAAGAGATTTCTAAGTTTCCCCAAAAAATGAAAAAAAGAAAGAAATATTGTATTATACAGGTCTTTTATTGATTTGAAAAGTAATGGCTTGATGGGAATAGATTTAAGACAAATAAATCAAATAGACATAAAAAAATAAAAAGGAGAAAATAATTTTCTGTATGTTCATGAGTATATTCCTTGTAGCTGTAGCTTACTGTTGCCAGGAAACACATACCTAAGCTTTGTATTTTTATGAGAAAAAAAAATAAGGCTTTGCTGGATTTATAGGTGGAGTAAAAATATTAGCAAATGATCTTATATGTAGGTTGGCCTAACTAATTGTGCTTAACATTAGGTAAACTTAGTGATCAGTTACCAGCATGTGCCTTGATGGGTCAGGACAATCCATCATTTCAAACCTTTCAACAGTGTTTCCTGATCATTGTTCTGGTTTGTGGTTATTGTGGTCGTCCTGTCTATTTATGGGGCCAGTACCTACAGAGAGAGCTGCACAGAATGTGCACTCTTGATAGGACACACGCGAAGGCTAATATGTTCTTTTAAAAAAAAAGAATCAGAAGTTATCCTTTAGAAAGATAAGTAATGACAGTACTCCTGGAAATTATCCTTTGGTAGGTAGAAATCAAAAAATTCTATAAAGTGAATATATTTTAGATTCAAACCTGAGAGAAACATACATTATGAAGCAGTACCTTTGGGAAACAGATCAAGTATCATATGAGTGTATAGCAATAGATAATATCATAGCACCAGTAGAATTCTCGAGTGAGATTAGGCAATAAAACAGTTCCAGCTTAGCAAATGATACCGTATTCATAGAGACGTGTTGTAAAAATGATAGAAGATTTACATGCCAGTCTTTGAACCAGAAATTATGCTAAGTGAAAGCAAAATGATTCAGAATAACTTTTGTAATATTTTGTAGTGATTTATATTCTTTTTATATCTTTCTGTCTCCTGGGTTACATCATTCACTCTCCTATCAATATTTCATAATGAACCTAAAGATAAATTGTGCTATAGACAGAGATTCTGTGATAAATTACATGACTCAAAACCAATATCCTCAGTAGAATAAGTAACTAGTGCTATTTTTCAGGCTAAAAGATGTTGTGGGGAAAAGATTGTTGTTGCTTCTTGCTTGAAATTCTGTAAGTCAAGTAATCAGTGGTAAAATTGACCCTTTATACTTTACATGTGGACATACCTTTACATTTAAGTTTGATGAATGTCACTGGCTCTTGGAGAAAAAATGAAAATAAACCTATTGTTTTAGCACCACTAATTAAAAAAAATAGGTCCTCAATTGAAGATATTATTTTTCTCCCATAGAAAAATAAACAAGCATTTCTCCCAATACGAGAAATTGTGCACGGTATTTCTGATGGTCAACAATGTCCTTCTGAATCCTTGCAGGAGTAAGACATTCACAACTTTGTAAGCAAACTCGTTCCATTGTTGGACAAGATAGAACAAGGGAAACATATTTCATATCCTCAGTCATGGTGCTCTCCTTGTCCTTTTTCTGTGTTCATTTTTGTTGTGATTTCTGACCTAAAACAGAGATAGGATCTTTTCTCCACTTCTCACTGGTCTATCAAGGATGTCTGTGTGGCTGGTCTCAGTTTGGTGTCTCTCTGAGTATAACAGCCTTGAAGTTAGCAGCGTAGCCCCTGGACCTCCTGGGTTTTCAGCCAAGTTCCTTCATTTTCTGGCCCATTGACTGTTAGCGGGTTATCTTGCAGCTTTAAACCTCTGTTTCCTATCCTTCAAATGAGAATTAATGACAGCACTTAACATCTTTGGAATGTTGTTTGAATTGACTGAGATAAAAAACCAAATACACACACACACACACACACACACACAAAGCAAAAACTAAAACAATCCCCGGCATGGAATATGAATTTGATAAATATTAGCCTCTGTGGTTATAATCATAAGTGAGCTCACATTTCATTCAATAATATTATAAGAAATACTTTTGATACCTTAAAAGATAACAATAAACACTACTCATATTCATCTATATTTATTCAGCTATCCAATTCATCTGATTAGTACCATATTAAAACATAAAATGAGTTATGTTATTCTTCATTTGTCTTTAGTGAATAGTTCTTACCAATAGCCTTTGACTGACTTTTTTCTCTAAGTGCCTCTAAATAATCCAATGATGAGTTCTCAGAGGATGTTGGAATTTAGCATTAAGCATATAGTTTGCAGATTTGTCTCACATATTGCTTTATTAAAATTGGAACAAATATATGTAATCTCATGTTTCTTCCAGTCTCTCATCTCAGAAGTCCATCCTGATCAATGTTACCCCTAAATTCAGAAGAATCAGAGAGTACTTGTATCAAAGAACAGTTAGATTGAAATACTACTACATTGGCCTATTATCATAATATGGAACAAGTATTTTATAACTAAATATAATTTTATGAGACAAGTTCAGAGAAATTCCACTTTTAACAAGTGAACATTTCAAAATCAAACGTTAGTTAAAACCTGTAATTTTTAAATCATCTCACAATTTATCAACATTCTTTTTCTCTTTAGACTAATTACCTCAAAATTTGGTTCCTCTATTCTTTTCTTGATTATGTTATTTTCTTTAGAATTATCCAGAGGTGGAGATTAACCTCCTCCACTACATTACCATTTTCTACTCAAGGAATGATTGCAATATTATGCAAAATGGAAATTACCAAAAATAGTTGAAAGACAGAGAGGGTGCTAAATAATGTATCCCAAATCACTCCAGATGTGGGTCGCTTTGAAATGCCAAATGCATGGTTTTGAATGCCCTATTAATATATATTTAATGGGTTGATGAGCTATATTATTACATAAATTGTGACTTGTCTGATGCATTCTTCCACTTCAGTTCTAATTACAACATAGTCAAACTCCTGATTAGTCATTGTAATGAGGGCATGGATAGCAGAGATCAACAAAATTCACAGACTTTACCCACATTTTTAAAAAACGAATAGTTTTGACTTTTGTTGGTTACAGTCAACCTTTATATGCCCACCATATTCTCTTTTTTAATTAAACTCATTGTGGTGACATTGGCTAATAAGATCACATAGGTTTTACGTATATTTCTATGATACATGATCTGAATATGGCATTGTGTGCCCACCACCCCGAAGTCCATATCCTCTTACCTTCTATCTGTCCTTAACAAAGGCATAATGTAATGAACTAAAATCTGTGACAGGCATATATTAGCTTACATCTTGTATTTGATAAATGGTACCTGAATTTTTAAGGTCATACCAGAAATTTGTATGCCCTTGCAAAATGACAGGGACATTTGAAGTAAAATGAATATATTTCAGTTATTATTCCTTTGTATACTGATGATGTGTAAGAACGTGGACTTAGTCAGCACCCAGAGAAGTCATAATGATTATTCAGAACACATTCATGATGTACAGATAGATTTTTCTTCTTACATCAAGTAATAGATTTGGATATGTCCACATCTGTGCCCCAAAATATTTCTTCTTCCTCTTGTTTAAGTTGGTTGATCATTGAGGTACAAGCTGTAGTTCCAACTCCAGAGTGGACCCTGAGATATGGGTAACAGATTTAAAGTAAATAAGATAATTATAAAAGTGTCCACATCCTTCTTCCGTTTAGAAGTGGACAGCAACTGAGAATAAAAAATAGCCAACAGCTGCAATTTTAATCCAAATATTTTTCAAGGGTTAATACCCAACATTTGGCAAATTCTTTTAATAGCCAGGAGACCAGGCAGGCATTAGGAGGTTAGCACTGAGAAATGAGCTAGTATGTATGCTCAGAGCTCAAGTTTTCTGAGAACCGACTCTCATTATTTCAGGACTTAGGCCAGCGACATTGGTAGCTTAAACTAGATGGCGGCAAGAGTGTTTACAACAAAATGTGCAGAGGCTGCAAATCTGGTTTTTTGTTTGTTTGTTTTACAAGAGTTTATTATGTAGAATCAAGTCCTTTCTAAAAGAAGCAGCCTTATAAATCCCAAATGATGCTAAAGCGATTTAGCAAGAATTATGCTTTCTGACACTGTCGTGGTTTAAATAACTACCTCTGTTCTGCTTCCCAGCTAAAGAAGTTAAACTGTGGAAGCAGAGAATAGAATGGTGGTGGTTACCAGGGACCATGGGAGAGAACAATAGGGAGTTTTTCAATGGGTGCAAAGATTCGTTTATGCAAGATGAATTAGTTCTAGAGATTGGTATACACCGTAATGCCTCTAGTCATTGTACAATAGTATGTAGTATTTGTTCTATGCATTTAAGATTTGGGTAAGAGGGTTGATTTCATGTTAAGTGTTCTTACCACACACATACAAAAAGGGACACAGGAAACCTTTGGAAGTGATGGTTATGTCTATTACTTTGGTATGGTCATGGTTTCATGAGTATATGCATTTGTCCAAACACATCAAATAGTGTACATTAAATATCTATAATTTTGTGTATCAAAACTAAATTAAAAGCCTTTTGGAAGAAAATGAAGTGATTGTAAGTAGGTGAGATCAGCAAGGGTAAAGAAGAACCTCGAAAGTATCTACGAGCTAGAAGACATCTTGCTATTGATTTGGATCCCAAAATGCAAAATAAAATAAAAAGAATATTGGCCATGCTTTTGTTTACCAGGCCATTAAAACCTGCCATGGCCTTATAAAAACAAACAACAATAACAAAAAATGACAACTATGTAAAAGAAACTCAGGAATAAACAAATAAACACAAAATGCTCCCAGTCTGGCTGAGAAGTGTTGGTACACACGCGCCCATCCGTCCCGTGTCCTAGCACAGAGCCGGGGCACTCTGCTCCCACACTGAAATCTCTCTGCTCAAAGGAAGAACAGTCTGTAGGGATTTGGACAAACCTTTCACAGCTGTGCCTGCATACGATGGGCTGGTGAGTACAGGGATCTCCAGTAAAAAGAAGCATGCAGAAGTGTCTTTCATATAAACTGTGTCCCTTAAAAACACAAGTCTTCCTTTCCGATTGTCTTTTTCAGTTGCTTCATTGAACAATGGGTAGATAATTTTTTTAAAGTTGAATTATTGAAGATTTCCCAAGAAGTTTCAATGAAAGGATCGGGATGTTCAAAGAAGCATATTCTGAATCACAACATCAGTCGGTCCTCTTCCCTTTGTGAGTCTATGACTTCTTTAGGAATGACCTCTGACGGAGGCCTTAGGTATTTGGTATATGTAGAACTTGCTCCAGAAATTTAAAGTATGATGCTGCTTTTTGTTTTGCTGACAAAATGAGCTAGGAAATTATTCCCTAACTTCTTGTGCAGTAGAATCCTGAAATATTTGATCCTGAGGAAGATCTGGTCACTAGCACAGGGTAGGGGGTGCTGTCTTGAGGCGTTAATGCCCTATCAGTGGTGGGAAGATTGCCACACAGGAACCGTGACTGCCTTTGCGAGGGAAAACATATTATAGCTATCGCCACAGTTTGTGGTCTAAAAGGCCACAGTAGATAAGCAGATATGCAGTACAGATGCAGTGTTAAAAGTTCACGCTAGTAAAAAGAATGGTTAGTAAAACATAAAACATTAAAACCAAGGATAATTCTCCTTGGTTTTAATACCTCTGTAGTGTGTGATATTAAAAAAAATTAAGGGTGGATTAGCTCTGAGTTAATGAATCCCCAATTCTGAGTGAGGGTCGTCAATCCGTGGGGCTTGAAGCAGCTGTCAGAACTAGAGCGCGCAGCCAGAATGCATTCATGCATCCAGAGGAGTCGGTAAACAGAACAGGTATTGCTTGGACATAATGGTGTAGTTGACAAGCATTTAGAGAGAAAAACATCCAATCAAGAAGCTCATGAAACATGAGTGTACAGTTGTCTGTTAAAATTAGAACTTCAGGTCAATGAGGAATGATTTGGGGCGCGCGCGCGCGCACGCGCGCGCGCGCACACACACACTCACACAAACTAAATATTATTCTTTTATCTCAAGTTTAACTATACACTGCACAATTTTATTTGATAATTCTGTCAACGACCCTTTTCTGCCCAAGTGCTGGTTATCTATTGGAAAAAAGTGAAAATAAATTCAGCAATCCTAAAAGCCTTTGAAAGTTATCTGTCTAGAAATTTATGATCCCTAAAAAGGCTTGTCTTTGTTTTGAAAAGTTGAGTGACTCGTCTACACTTAGAAAGGCTGAGATGCTAATCTGTTCATTTCCCCCCCGCAATCTGTACTGTCACCGCCAGTGCCGACCTAGATCAATCTATGTTGCCATGGAAACCCTTTACATATAAAATCTCACCTACACACACAAAAATATAATATATACATGCACACGTATTTAAATATTCATAATCACATCGTGAGGAATTCTTAATGATGCTCTGTGCTAAGCAATAAGATGGAGAGACATTCCACTTGCTTCACATACACTCAAGTGTGGTTACTATTTGCTTTTGGCAGATAGAAAGACAGATAGGAGAATAATAGAAAAAAATACCTTAGTCTTGTCTTTTGCTCCATGGATAAATACATCATAATATACTGTCAATCAGCTGATAATTCTCCTTGGTTTTAATACCTCTGTTAGTGATGACCTTCTTATCATACAAAGGTCATGTCTTTTCATGGACTTGAATTGGCTCCATATTTTAGAGAACTGCTATTTTGCTATTTCCTCCTGTTTTCCCTGTTATATTTCCACACATTATTAATTACTCCTACTATTCTGTTCTAATCAGCCCTCAGCACCTGCAATCTAAGGACCTTATGTTAAAGGCATAGAGAGCAGATAAGTTAACATTCATTGTGTAAATTAAGTATCCAGATCTACAATTTGGGAACTAATGGTGCCTTGAGGGTCTTCAACATACCTCCCTGTGTTATTCATAGTGATTGGAGCAAAGTAGACAGAACAAAAGGGAAAATCAATCATCGTGATCCGCTTTTAGTCTAAATTGTGATTTATTTAGCATAAATTTTCCTCATTGGTTTGACTTATAACATATTTTATTAAAATATTTGTCTTAACTGATGAGTATTTTGATGCCCGTTAGATTTCGCATCTGAACCAAGTCCTCCCCATGCCTCACTACTGCCCCCTAGTCCTGGCCTTGATATTGCTGGAGAGCTATGCTCAAGAATATATTTTTTTACTTTAGTTTAGTGACTAGGTGTGCATTTTCTTTCCCACGATTAAATGCAGCCATGGTGTCTGTCGTAGACCCAACACCATAGTTAGTTAAGGATGTAATTTATATATATTTTTTCTTATGCAAGTAACCGATGTGCAACATTATGTTGTTACAGGTGACACTCATCAGTATGTGACACTTCTTTATACTTCACTTCCGACACAGTTAAAAACTTTGTTTTGTTTTTTTATATTATCAGTGCTGTCATTTTAACATAAAGAGACTCTTTTAGAGGGTGTGTAAACTGAGTTGCAAATTAGCTTTAAGGCCAGAGAGGCATTGATTTAAACATCACTTATGACTGAGTTTTTTTTCTGAGACACATTATGATTGTGACACATTTTAAAAATTGAGAATGAAATATTAAAAAAATAATTTACTGTATTTTTGTTAGTCTTCTGTGGCTCTTTTACTCAGCACAAGTCATATTATAATTAGATTTCACTACAGTGATTTTTCAAAAGCACACCATTAGACTTGAAAACTGAGTGGGAGTCCAGTCTGAATCAAACCTATGGTTCTAAACAGATGCCCTCATGAATCAGAAGAAAATGAATAATTTCAATACTGTGAAAAATGACATTGTCAAAAGTAGGGATTCAACCAGACAGGAAGAGGATTTCTGGTTTCCGCAATCACGCACTCCAGCCAGTTCAAGACTTCAGAGAGGAAGCATCGTGGAGCCAACTGAGGGCCTGAGAAATAGAGGGTTAGCAACCCAACAGAGAATTTTTAATTTTAGTGTTAGGACTACAGTGAGAAATTTACAAAGCAAGAAGGTGGGGACTTAATTAAGATGGATAATGAGGTCAACTACGTTTTTGACTAAGGCTTAAAATAACTTGAAAGTTATTTTTAAAGTTATTTTAGACCTATAGATGTGATTTCTAGAAATCTTCCCGAAGGGAAAGAGTTAAAATGGGAAAAGAAAGGCTGACATTCTTCTCCTTGTGCTCTATGTACAATAGTATAAAACATACCTTAGTTTCACCCACTCTCCCAAAGCAGGATATTTAATTTTTAAATATATCTGTGCTCTTCTCTCTGGTTGGGTTATTTTAACTCTCCACTTTTCCTTACTAACTCTGTTTATTCAGAACTGGGTTCAATTATTGTCCGTGCCAGGAATCCTTCATGAACTACTCCGTCCTATGCCACATTCTTGGAGATTACATTTTCATCCATGTTAAGTACATATTTTTGACTACCCCTTCCAGTGAGTATGGATGTTCAACAAAATACCATATGCGGGTGCTACCTCAATAAGGAATGTACCTACCTATATAGTTGAAGTTTAAAAAATTTGGCTCTCAAAAGAAATTTCCATCGTTGTATTGTTGATATTTGGCTCTGCTGACTAATGAGTTTGCCGACCAGTGGTAGACCCCAAGTTCATCAGGGGCAAGGACATGCTTATTTATTTATCTTTTGCATCGGCAACAACAAACATCCTTATTGAAAGCAAGAGAGTAATAAATGTTTCTTTAACTTTCTCATTTACTTATTCATTAATTTGTACCATTTAAATTGTTATTGAGAGCATACAATGGGCTATATGCTATGTTCAAGAAGAGATAAAGGTTCTTCTGGACCAAGACCTAGGGCCCTCCAACTTGTAATGAGAAGAGTGGCTTATTGAGTGGTCTTTACTGTCCTAAGATATAAGAAGATACAGGAATAAACAAACTGACTTTCTTCCCCTCATGGGATTGGGGGAACAATAATAATAATAATGTTGGGTGGTACAAGTTAAGAGCGTAGGTGGTGACTATTTTATGTAAGGTTGTCATGAAAGTCTCCTTTGTTATGATAACATTGAGTAGGACTTGAGATATCTTGGGAAATAGTACTATAGGCAGAGAAACCAGTAACTACAAAATCCCTAATTTGAGAGCACTCTTGAAGTATTTGGGGGGGGGGGGGAGAAAGCCAGTGTAATTAGAGCTGAGTCATCCATGGTTTAAGGTCGACACAAGGTCAAATGATGGTTGTGGTTGGAACTGGAACATTTGATTTAGTACCTTTTGGGCTCTGAATGTTATGGTGGTTTTCATGCTGAGTAAGATGAAAAAGCTGGATTTTGAGCAGAGTCACAGCCCTGTTGACTTTTGTTTTGAAAGACCATCTTGGTGCCAAATAGACAAGAAAGTAAGTGAGTCTCTGAGGACTGCTTGCACTCTGGTGTTCATCTCTTCAGACACCTAGAACCCAACCTGAATGGGATGTGCTAACTACGGATTCCTGCAGACCTGCGCTGGGATCTGAGACAACCCAAGGACAGCCTGTATGGCCTTGTCCTCCATTTTGCAGCATAATGTTCACACTTGGTTTCTGTTGTGTGTTTAATATTTAGCATTCCTGTTTCAATTACTGCATGATTTCTCTCTCCTGATTGCACTCAGACTGTCACACCATCATCCTCAGGTTGCTCTGCATTTTAGGCTGTGCACAGGGTCTGCCTTGGGTTTCAGGGTCTCACCGAGATTTTGGTAAACCTGCTTCATGATTGCTGTCTAGTTCTCTTCCCAGGGGGCACTAGGGAAAACTTGGGAACAAGGAGAGGCTTCCCACCATGCATTATGTCCCTGATCATGAATCACCTTCTCTCACTGGTATTTTTGAACATTCCTTTGCATGACCTCCCCCTGCCACCCCCAAGAAGGCTTGTTTTCCTTTTCTGAATGATTCCTGGTGGCTCAGATGTGACTTTTCCCTACCTATCCTAGGCCTAGGGTATATATTACACTGGGATTCTATAACTTAGATGCTCAATCTATGCAGTTTGGGCAAATTGTCAAGAAGTACAAAACACACACAAATATTTTGAAAGAATTCCATCTGAAATATCCATCCCAGGCATGCTTTGCTTGTTTTTGTTTGTTTGTTTGCTTGTCAACACAGAGGCAGAAAGCATACAGGACTGATGTTAAGGGCAAACCCTATTCTCCCAGAGGACCCAAAATAATCAGCCTGGTTACAGAAGGAAGTTTCACAAACTATACAAAAGATTAAAAACAGCCTTGCTGCATTTTTTTAATAGCTCTTGGGAAGCTTTTCAAAATGCTTCCTCTCAATCCTGATTGGTAAACCACCCATGGGGAATTTGAGCTCTAACACTCTTCAATATATTTGATCTGTTTGTGTAGAAGGCCAGCTCATCTCAGTAATGGGCCAGAAGTTCTTTTCTTACAGAAATTACTGAGCAGCTGAATAAACATCAACTTCCAGAGCATTTACCGTAGATGATAATGCAATTACGGTCATTTTTCCCATTTCATCCAATATTAATGGATTATATATCTTAACAAGGAAAGTGTTTTCATTTCTTTGTATTAACTTTGACCTTTATGATGGAAGAAGCACAGAAAAGTTTACTGCCCAGTAATTTTAGTAAGTAAAATTCTAAAGGAATAAAATTATTTCAATATATGGATATACACATACACGTATGTTTGTGTATATGTGGGGGTATGGGCAGCTATGGGAAATGTAAGGTTTAATTCAAAGATTTTTTTTAATTTGTCACTTTGAGTTACATTCACATGAAACCTATGCTCTACAGTAAGTGATCCCATTTTTTAATCTCTTGAGCTCACATTTTGACTCTTTTAAATGATACAGATATAAATGAAAATCTCCGGGAAATTCTATATTGACTTTTGTTTTCATTGCTCTTATGGGAACCTATCACAGAGAAGTTTTCTAAATAATATTATATATTAATAGATACTGCTGTATTTTTTCCCCAAGTTTTTATCTCTAGATAAGACATGAATGTATTATCTTATAGAGACAAGAATAAATATCAGTTACCATGTTAGGGTCAGTGATCTATTCCTTTTTTAAAAAAAATTTTTTTAATGTTTATTTTATTGATTTTAGAGAGAGGGACAGGAAGGGAGAGAGGGAGAGGGAGACAGGAGCATCAATCTACTCCTGTATGTGCCCTGACTGGGGATTGAATGGGTAACCTCTGCTCTTTGGGACAATGCTCCAACCAATTGAGCTATCTGATCAGGGCCAGTGATCTGTTATTAAATGTTTCTTTTCTATGGGTGGCCTCATGGGTAAACAAGAGTTCAGAGGCTCCTCATAATGATGATTCCAGGAGCCTCTATGAATTCCCTTAACATTTTCAGACTCTCTGAAGCTGTGAGACCACCTCATCTAATGCCCTTGAATGACATACACAGGCTATATATTCACTGTAGAATACACACTTCATACAACACAATTTTTTTAAAATGAGAGAAATATAAACTTTCTCTGATAAGAAATCCTTTCAAAGACAAACAGTCAAAGGGAAGAAATTTGTCGATTAAGCAGTAGCTATGACTGCACAGGCACTGTTCATTTAAGCCATTCTGGCAGAGTCAAAGACATTCTAAAAAAACTCTCAAAGTCATAAAAATGATTTCTGAGATGTGAGCAAACTCTCCTGTAGTTCTCTTCTAAATAAGAAAAAGAAGGAGAGAGAGACATAGACAGAGAGAGAGAATGGGGAAAGAAAGAGGACAAAAGGAAGAAAAAGATGTTTTTAATAGTTTATTTTGTTACTCTATTAATCACCTGGCAGCATTTCTATTATTTTCCAGTCCTGAGTGACCCTGAATTTTTGAGTCTGTATTATATATCACGTAAAAGCACAGACACCTTCCTATCGCTGGGATCCCAACAGCACATGTAGTGATGGCTCAGGGAGGAGAAGAGGGTCCACGTGACTTGGGGTCTCAGCTGTCTGAGCTATTTAAGGATGGGTGCATTGTCAGCAGGCCGGACCATTTGTATTAATGGCCTTTGTGGACAAAAATAGATAGAAGGTTGGAATCTGGGCAAGTTGAGAAGCGTTTGCGAAGAGGAATATTTATAAACAAAGCGGGCAGATTCAAGTGAAACCCACAGGCCTGTGTGGCTCCAGCACTTCTGGTCTGAAGGAGCAAGGGGTTCAGGCAGGTACCACAAAGTAGAGGGAAGAGGGCTTCCTGAGAGGAATGAGGAGGTCTGTCCCAGGGGTGGGTGTGGGCATAGTTCACAGCCCCCCTCTGTGCCTTTCTCCAGTTGGTGGCTTTCCTGTCCCTCCTGAGAAAGCCCCGGGCTGGGGTTACTGACCCAGGATCATTGGCCAGCACCCAGGGCATGGAGCCATACAGAAATGGAGACATTTGGATATAAACTAGGGGCATGTGGTAGGTACTCAGCCCAGCTAGAAACTGACAAGGAAGAGAGAACCAGAGAAGAGAAAGACATGGTAAAAAAAGTAAGGTTTTGAGGGGACAATGCAGAAATGTCTAGTGAATCCCAGAATTCCTTGCTTCCTTAGTTTTATTGTTACCGTTGTTGCTGATGATGTCATTTCCTTGAATTGAGTCTTTTTATATTTTAAGTGGAAGGCACTTTATAGAACATTTTTGTTTTGGTATTGCTTGGATCATCTTGAAATGCTTGTTCTAGTCACTATATGGGGAAATCCCCAAGTTGTGGAAACATGTATTTTCTGTAACTAAACTCCAAAAGCACAGACAAAGCCAAAAATACTCTAAGGTTACATGTTCATTATGCAGGATTTTAGAAGATTGACTCAGTGTTTCTTGCTGCATAGCAGATGAAGCCCAAGTGTAGTGGCTCAAAACAACAATAACTTAGTATTTGTCGTCATGCCATGAATGGAGTGGTCAGTTCTCCTGTCAGGTGGTGGAGCTGAGGTAACACACATGCTCTGATCACCTGTGGGCTCAGCAGGACATCGTCTCTCACACGTGGTCTCATCCTTCTTCACTCTAGCTTGAGTTTTGTTACAGAATATATACTGCTTTCTGACAAGGAATATTCTGAGAGGACAAGCACAGATGTGCAAGGGTCTAGCAAGCCTCAGTTCACACCATTTCTGATTGTGTCATTGGTAATGGATGCTTATGGCCAAGCCTACAATTAGCGCAGGAAGGGCTCTACATATGAACACCACTGATTGTGAGCTTTCAATGTAAGACTTTCAAAAGCATGCTTTTAAAATGACATGACATTTTTTCTTTAAACCATAGCATGCTTTGCATGACCGTCACACTGATGTACACTTGCTATGCAAAAGCAAAAAAAGAAAAAGATAAAATTCTTGACTTCAAGTACTTTGCTATGAAGGACCTGGGGACCCCCAGGGAAGTGCTGTCATAGAATTAAACATGAACTGTAGAAATCTGAAGATAGGGCTCCAAACTCTGGGGATATGGGTGATGGAAATTTTATTTATTATATTTGTCTTTTGGGGGGGAGACAGAGCTCATTGTGAGTATAGAAGGAATAGAATTATAATATTCCAGGGATGAGAGAAAAACCGGGTGATGTGATTGTACACAACGTGTTTGAGGAATTACAAGAAGCTCCATCTGGCTAGGAAAGAGAGTATGTGGAGAATTGCAGAGCTGGTAAGGGGGAGTCAGTCCAATTTGGAAACTGTTGGTAATGCCCAGCTTCTGTGTTCTCTTAGACGTCTGGTAGCCAAAGACAGTGTGGGATCCATGGGATCCCCATCGGCTGCGAGAGAACACACAGATTTATCACAGGAGACAAGGGCAAGCCCGGTGGGAGCCAGGCATGTAGGTGTTGTGTTCACGACGAGGACAGGTCAGATCGTCGCAAGCAAGAGCCACCATCGCGACAGGAAGACAAATTTTAGTGCCAGGTCAAAGGCCTGAGGCAGAGGGGCGACACTAATCATAGAACCAGATAACAGAGCAGTGTGGTTGCAGTCTGGATATTAATCACGGCTGCAGAATTGACTAGGGACGTGTCTGCTTCTTGTAAATGTCTCTAAAACTTAGGCTCCTCGTCATTAATTTGGGACCGGTGATAGCTGTTTCAGACTACTACTGCAATAATCATCGCATAATGTGTAATATATTAAAGTATTAACTGGAGTGCTTGCAATATAATATAAAAATTATATAATTATATATTAATATATAATATTAATATATTAATATTATATATTAATATATTTATATAATTATATAAATGTAATATAAAGTATTAAGTGGAGATGGTTAGTAATTGGTAGTGGTTGATATTTTTATCTACTTGATGTAAAAAGTAATAGGTACCTCACTGGATTTTTTTTAAGATCATAAATTCTAATCCTTAGGAATAACCTACAAACTAAGCACTTGTTATACCTATAATGTGTATATAAACAGAATGAGTCTTGTAGACATTTATTCTTTGTCCAAATTTGTAAGATGAGTTAGTAAAATATCCATATTCAAAGGTCTTCCTATCTTAAAAAGCTGGTAAATATTAGAGTCTGTCACAATATTGATGGTGGTATTGAGAAAACAAGACTTTATTAAGTGAATATTATAGGGTAAATATGAATGGTGTCATTGTTAGCCTACCTGTTCTCTGTAAGTGGCCAGGTCTGTTTTTACCAGCAGGATGCATTAATAAAACTGGCACACAGAGTACAGGGAATGTCAATGGGACAGAGTGTCCCTGGACAAAGAAACTATTGCTTTAGACTGTGTTAGGGTTAGGGTATCTGAACCTTCATAAATGTAAGTCTGAGTCATCGGGAAGCTTACAACAGCCTGGGGAAGACATCCCTGTTACACCTTGCCTGCGTCTCTTCAGACCACCGTTTTCTTGCGCATTATACCTCAGCCATGCTCTTTTATGTGAGAAAAAAAACAAGCTTATTCCTCCATTATGTCTTTGATGTCGCTGCTCTCTCCGCCTGGAGGCCCCTTCCTGTGTTTGCATGGATAGTACCCTTCATTCACATTGCAGCTTAGGTGCCACATCCCCTGCAGACTTTCCCTTGATAAGTGAATGTGATGGCACCCCTCCGGTCTCACCCGCAAACATTCTTTCACTTGGTCCTGCTGAAGACGTATTGTGTCTTCATTGTACAAATCGCTACCTGAAATTCATCTTGTTTAAATGATGTGTGCTTGTTTCTTAGTGCTTGCTTTTCTGTATTAGAAGATAGGAACCATGGGATCATGGCTATGCTTGTCTTCCTCTTTGTATCTTGCACTGAGAAGCATGAGCATTTGACATAATCACAGTAACAAAGAAACACTTGTTGCATAAATGAATGGGTTTCCAGTTTAGCTGCTTAGAGAAAAAGTGGTTATAATGGAATCACTTGTGGTGTGCTGTACAGCAGGGTTTGGGAAACGTCCCATGAGGGACCAAAGATTAAGTACTTCAGGCTTTGAGGGCCACATTGACTCAAATCTACCATTGTAGGAAACTGTGCCAATAAAACTTTATTTACAAAAGCAGACAGTGGGCCACAGTTTGCCAAATCCTATTATAGACTGTAGAAATTATCCCCTGATATTTGTGTATAAACCAGATGTGTTGACTCATCTTCAGGTGCGGCAGTAGCTGTGATAAATTTGCACACCATGAATTTTTTTCCCTTCCCTTTTGTCTAATTCCAAACAATCACATTATATCTAATGTTTTTTAATGCAATTTATTGGATTGACACTGGTTAATAAAATTATATAGATTTCAGAACTGTATATATATGTAAAATTTAAATGACCAATTTTGTAAACTAGATTTGGTATCTCAGAAAGGAATATGTTACTTGTTTTTTGTAAATATTACACCTAATAAATGAGTGATAGCTACAGATAACATTGAGACAACATACTGTAGTCTCTCTTTCTCTTTCTGTTGTGTGTGATGTCCTATTTTAGCTACCAAGACAGTTTTTTTTCCCTATATTTTCTTCGAGGTGTTACGGTTTAGAAGATGTGTTTAAACGCTCAATTGGAGCATTCACAGTACATTAGCAGTAAGTCATACCCTCAGCGGACACAATTTTTCATTCGTAAAAATAGTCAATGTGTTAATTTTTTTTTGCCTCCCTCTACCTAGCTTTATGGTTTTTTTTTTAAATGTCAAGCTTAATAATGTCACAGAACAGTGAAATAATTGAAAACATTATTTCACCTCATTAGAGTATATGTCATATCAGACTCAAGAGTCATAATTGCCATCTTCTGCTTGACCTGTGAAAGGAACACAGCAAATATAATAATTGAAGATCCCAGAACACAACAGTTTTAGTTTGTTCCTGATTAAAAGTTATTACAATTTTAACATCGGATAGAAATATTAATCAAATATTATTGAGTGAGGTTATTGATTTAATAATAATTAACAAGTTAATGTATATACATTGAAAATCCTTGCTCCAAAATTTTACTGTTGCTTCTAAAATCTTATGCGGGTACCATTCGACTTATCTTCACGGAGACTTTATTCATCCTGGTGATTGACGAATGTGACTTTGGATGCCACTTTGTCACACCGCTAAATGTTATCTTTGACACCAGGATGCTTATTTTTTATTCAGACACTTTACATATGGCTTTTATTCTTTGAAATTAAAAGAATATGTCAGTTGATCCTGCATATTATTCATATTTGGATGAGAAAATATTCTCTAGGTAAGATCCTCAGGAAGATTGATTTCTTTTTACTGAAAACCTGTTGTTTTGCCAAATAATTTTTTCATAGGTCCATTAAATAGTCCATTAAATGGCAATAATTCATATGCATTTCAGTTAGGACTTCAATCTGCCAGATGGTTTATAGCACAGTTGACTTCAGACATAAACATTTGTCATCCTAAATCTTGTCATGAATCTCCTTCATGCAAGTATTTTCTTTTTTCTTTCAGGGATCAGTTAGTTACACGGTCCTAATTCTTTACTAGGTACTTCTTCTGTAAGCGCATTAGTTTTCCCTAAATAGTTTTACAGAGTAAACCCAGAGTTTCCATGAGAACACACATGTATCCTTTAAGCTAACTTTATTCTACTTGTACAATAAATAACTATGACCTCAAGAAGGCAGAGATATGGGTGATACAAAGAGTAAAATCCCTTTTTTAATAAAAAAGCTCTGTATGGCTAACACTAAATCCTTTATAAAAATGTCACAATTAGGGAAAGATCCTTCTTTACTCAGGGAGCAGCCAGTTATAATAACCTGACATCAGCTAATAATACTGTAGAGTCTGAGGTGACTTTTAGGCAAGGTCAATGTTCAGAGTCTTACTGCCTGAACATTCAATGTCTGTAAGAGCAAGTACATAGGCAAGTCAGCACTGTCAATGAAACAAAATGAATTTTAATGAAGAATGAATATTTTTTTATTCTAAATAAATAGCAAGTAAATTCACTCTGTTGAAATATGGTTTTATTAGAGTTCTGAGTTCCAGATGTTAATGTATACAATGCCACATCATGTTAAATATGTAACACCTCCTAGAGAATGTGTAATTGGTAAGTTCATAGTCTTAAAGAGTATTTTCTGAATCAATGTATTTTATGACAAACATTATATGTGTCTATTTAGAAATTTTTTGATGAATGAATAGAATATGTATTTACAAGAGGTTTAGAGACATGTGGTCAAAGAGATAAGCAGGAGTAAACTTTGCCCGTGCTCTGTGCACCAGGTAGCTTTTGTTGGGAGAAATTGCAGCACTAATCCTCCAGGTTCCCCAGACGTATTATGGAATATGCATATCAGCTGATAAAATAATCATACATTTTAATATTTCATAGATGCATACAAATAAATGCCGCATAATGGAATATTTTAATAAACTTCTGCAAACATTTTTATCATCAATATTTAGCACGGATTTTTCAATTAAAAGTTTTAAAATGCCAAGTGCAGATTTAAAAAAAAACTTTTAAAAAGTTTTTCTTCAAGCTATGGACTCTCCAACTGTACCTATTCATTAACTATTATTTGTTCTCCAAGGTTGCTGCCATTATTTCAGCGTAACTTTACAGATTAGAGTTCTCCAAACAAACATTTCTGTATTCCTCCTCCAATGGCATTCTGGACATTTTTGTTTCTATTCTACTGGAAGAGCAGGGAAGTTTGAAGGCATAGTTTTTTCACTACATTCCAAAATTGTAATCCTATATGTGGAAAATTTTTTGAAAAAGAAAGAAGTATTAAGTTGATCTTACTATAGTTTTTTTTTTAATGCTACCCACATTACAAGTGATGTTATTGACAGGGGTGACATTATAAATACTTAACAATATTCTCCTATGACAGAGCTACTACTGAATCAGAAATAACACTAACTGTAATCAGTGTGAGTAGCTATATTGTGTTTAGCTGAATTACAGCCAGAACTAACAGACCCAAGCACATAAGTTCAATATATCACCTCTAAAAATACTGGTGGTTATGAGAACTGGTACCCTTGCAATGACACAAAATGTTTCTGCTTTTTGTTTGTTTGATTTTTTTTTTGGTGAGATAAATGTTAAATTCCAGAGACAGAAATCAGGCATGATTACTAATTCTCTCCACTTCTTCCCTTTTTAAGTTGCAAATTAATAACTTGGTACTACTTTTGCCTGTTCTATGTGTATCTCTCTTCCTTATTAAAAAAGAATACATCTGTAAACTTTTAACATATGGTTAATTTTAAGCTTCTGACTTACTTGATATTAGTTGCTAAGTTGGCCTTCAGAGTATTTATTTTGAAATCATAGGTATAATTCAGGGAAAGGATTTCCAATATCAGAATTACTCTTTTTACCTATTTAACTGCTAGTCTCTTTCTTTTTTCTAGAGGACATTAAGAATATGTAGTTTTCAGAGTTCAAATTATATTATTGATGGTCAAGTACAATGTTAAATAGACAAAAATAATTTTAGAAATATAACAAAATTAAGTAAAGAAAAATTCTTTTGCAATTTCTTTTGCATTTCCCTAGCTTTATTGAAATATTAACATGTCACATATGTAAGTCTAAGGCAGTGGTTCTCAAAGTGTGTGCCAGGGCACACTGGTGAATCCTAGAAGATTTCCAGCAGCACCCTATGGTATTCCAGAGAAATATGTGCCTGTTAGGGATTAAAAAACCAATGGGGTTTTTGGAATTTAGATTTTAGGGGGACAGAGGTGTGGGAAATTGTCTGTAAGCTGACAGTCTGCCCAAACCCCACCTCACTTGCCTGATTAGGTTGCAAAAGGCTGTTAAACTGTGCTGCTGGATTGTTTACACTACCCCCCATGTTCCCCGGAAAGAATGGAGGCAAATTTCTTCTATCCTTTGTTAGCTGTAAAGTTAAAATGATATGTATGGTGGGAGTTTTCTGCACTCAACACAATTAAGAGTAAAAAGAGAGGAATTCTTCAATGTATTGACAAGGAAATGAGAGTTTGCCCTTCAAATATATGCCCAAACATTGAAGAAATCGCCAAGATAAATCAGACTCATGTTTCTCATAAACTCAAGAATAAAAAAACTTAACATATTTGTACCAGGACCTGCCGAATTTACTAAATCTTACTAAGAATGTACCTATATATATAAAAAGATAATTTTTTGTCATTTTTTTTTATTTTTAACCCCTCTTTTTTATGAATTCTAAAAAGCATAACTCAAATAATTTAACAAAAATGTTTTAATGACAGAATAAATTTAATTTTTCATATTTATTTCATTTAATTACCATTAAAGCATGCTTGGATTTTATATTTTTTTCTTTAATATTTGATTTAATTATTATAACATATTTCTCAGAAATTTGTATATAGTGTTCCTACAATTATTTGTAGAATTTTAAATGCGCCCTGACTTCAAAAAGTTGAAGAACCACTGGTCCAAGATGTATGATGTGATGCGTAAGTACCACACATACGTTGCAAAATGATGATCACAACAAGGTTACTTAACACCTCCATCTCAGCTGGGATCACTTTTAAAGTAAATTATGAGAAATATAGTTCAGTATGTTCCATTTAGTTCGGTGTTGAACTCCTATGACTGAATCATTGAGCCATGGATAGCAATCACCCACTAAATGATAAAACAAATCAAAAACGATCCCTCCTCTACAGGCCAGACATCAATTGTGTTCTTTGTGTCTAAAATATGTTAATGTGTATGTGTACAAAGTGGTTTCAAAACCAAAAAAGTAAATTGATCTTTATGATAGCTGTTTACCCTCATGTCCAGACCGTTTATTATGATTCACATTTAAAATACATTCATTTAGATATTGTAGATCCTAGAAGTATGTTTACAGTTTCAAGCACTGCATTATTGGATTTCAGAGGCTGTATAAGCTTTAAAAAAGGAGGTGCATTACATTCAATTCAGATTCTTTATGTGGTAAGCAAATTTTCAGAACTCACAAAATAGATAATAAAATAAAAAGGGCTATCATGTATTGCAGCTTATCCTCTAATCTTAAATCAGATACAAAGAACTATTTTAAAAAGTCTATACAGTGATCAACTATTTATGTGAACATCTATATGTTACTGAAAGTAGCATTATTAATTTCTTTGAATAATTCGCATCTTCAGAGACAAGAATGTGGAAATAAAGTGAGGAAATAAACAGAGAGACACATTTTACTAGAACTTACAAGTAACAGATTTCTTTTTATTTACTCTTTATCCCATCTCCAAGGAAGAATACAATACTTCCTGCTTTTTGTATTTATCTAATGAGTTTAATTTCACTGTTTTTTTCTCTTATTATAGTTGCTTGGGAGTTACTTTATTTGGTACTAAACAGAGTTCATTTGAATTTCTAATATCCAATGTCTTAGAATTTCAGTTTTCCTCGGAAGAATTTACAACACATTTGGACACCTACATACTCATTGATCTTTATAGGAGGAGAGAGGTGCAGAGGCTTGGGTTTGCAGCCTCTCCCTAGACTGTCCGTGGCTTCATGATGCTCCTATCAAATATTTATTTATTGGTTTATTTATTTATTTAAATGAATTTCTTTTTTTTTTTAACTGGAAGCAAAAGATTTCTAAAAGCAACACCCTCCCCAGCTCAATATATCCACTTCCTCTAATAGCTCTTTGGTCAGAATAGGATCTCTGAGGCTCCGCTTACTACAAGGGTATCTGAGCAACAGGGAACATGTTCATGGAGGTTTCCACTGGAGAACAAACAGACGGTTCACTTAGGACACACAACATGCCTGACTAGGCCGTGGCGCAGTGGATAGAGCATCGGACTGGGATGCGGAGGACCCAGGTTCGAAACCCCGAGGTGGTTGGCTTAAGCGCGGGCACATCTGGTTTGAGCAAAGCTCACCAGCTTGAGCCCAAGGTCACTGGTTTGAGCAAGGGGTCACTCAATATGCTGTAGCCCCACAGTCAAGGCACATATGAGAAAGTAATCAATGAGCAACTCAGGTGATGCAACAAAGAATTGATGCTTCTCATCTTTCTCCCTTCCTTTCTGTATCTCTCTCTTTCTCTCTCTCTCTCTCTCTCTCTGTCTCTCACACACACACACACACACACACACACACACACACACACGCAAAAGAAAGAAACACAACACTTCCCATCTTGATTGACTCCAGCCACTGATCAAGTCAGGGACACATACCCTCCCTCCTGAACATTTCTGCTGACCCCTCAATCTGGCTGGGCATGCCATTCTGTGCTGCTGTGTTATACTGAGCTTATCATGTTATTTCTAACAGTAAGTTATGAGAACTCATTCGTCAGCATTTTATTAGACACTGAATGTCGTGAGAAGGCTGCTGTTAGTAATAAAGAACTAAAGTTAAGCACACATTAGACATGAAATAGTCACTGCATCTGTGTTTCCCAGAAAAGCACACAGAATGAGGAATGGACAAACGGCTGTTTAAAATACTTAGAACACTGTAGGTACTTACACATTTTAGATTCTTTCTTCTTTGGTTTGTCTCTTTTCTTTTTTTATTTTCCAAATTAGCAAAACTTGGAAACAAACATACAAACAAAAAGAGATTTGGAGAACCCAAATTTTTTTTCAGTGGTATCTGAAGTAAATTGAATTCAGAAATCAGATACATTCTGGGTTTGAGTTCTGGTTTCAAATCTTACTGAAGTGGAGAATAGACCTAGCTCATAGGGTTATTATAGAGAGTAAATGAGATAATTCATTTTAAATATTGGTTAATATCTCTAAAACCAGATAAATAATACATACATGTGAGGCCTTTTTTAATTAAAAAATTTTTAAACTTTTAAGACAGATGTCAATGGAGGCAGACCCAACAGTGTGAATGAAGAGTATACAATTTAGTCATAATTACATTGATATTAGTTAATCTAGGAAACCTTACTTTCTGAGTTTTTTTAAAACCTTATAATGGTGAACCACTGAACTGAGGGTGAACTCAGGATAAAGATCAATGATTTATATTTACATGGTCAAGTTAGAGAAGAATAAATCCTGAGGGTTAATCTATTCTTGGAGTTTTATATTTACTGTATTTATAACCTGAACAAAGCAGTTGAAAATGTGCTCATCAGTTTTGCAGACAATACAAAATTAGACGTTTGTTAAATGACTCCGAAAGTGAGAAGTACACTTTTAGATGAATTCATTGTCAAATTGTAAGTTAATCTCTTTTTCCTTAAATTTAAATAAATAATAAATTTGTAACAACATTTTTTTTTTAGGATGGAAAAGCAGAACAAACTCAGAGTACGGGCTAATTAGCCAGTCCAAGTGCAGAAGAAATTAAAGACAAAGTCCTGAAGAAACAGGAAAACTGTGAGTTAACAATTGGTCTGTTTTGAAACACACACCGCTTTAAAAAGTGAAGTTTAAATATGTGTTGACAGCACATTTTTCCGGGAATATTTACGTCATTAATTTAAATTTGCTTAATTTCGTTAACATTGTCTCACACAGTGAATCTGAAAATGTTAAATACTTTCCTTCCTTAGCCTGGAAGCAATATGCATGAATTGTATACGTTCTTACTGGTTTAAATTACTCAGTCTTTCTAAAAATGACTTCACCTGCTGACATCTTAATTTTTCTCTCTTCATTCTGTTGCATATACTCTTGCTAATATTACCCAAATGCTCACTAAGGAAACCTTTTCATCATTTTCTGTATTTGTTTATCTCTTGAATGAATATTGGGTTCATTTGGCAGTATTCTGACCCAGCTGTTAGAGAGAGGGTATTAATTAAAGCCAGTTTCTAGTAATAATGAATTTATTGCATTTTGTGATAGGTTGTAGCTCTAAATCACAGGTTTTTCATGGTACCATACAACTTCCTAAGAACATTTTGGGAATGTAGAATATGCTATCATCGTTGCAATAACAGGGGAGTCTGTTGGCAGTGATTAAAGGATGCACAGGTAAAATAGGGTTGGTGATAATCCTTCACATGGTTCAGTTGCTGCAGACTAATTTTAAACACCCTCCAGAACCATCATCTATGTGAAAAAAAAACTTTCTTTGAATTATGAACTTAGAATTAGAAACCTAACCCTTTTTAACATATAAGCACAAATAATTTTTTGTTTTCAAGTTACACTAAATTTTCAAAGAACGTGGTAATTATTTACATCAAGGGAGATTATATTTGATTTTTGTTCCATAAGATTCCGAAAGCTGTGCACCATTTTATGAAATAATGTTGCAACTACAATATGACAGTACCATGCATGAGTTGCAGATAACACCATCTAGCCTGTCAGCATTTGTCCTTGTCACATTTATGGTGCAAGCAACTGGCTACTTCATTATGTTTCCTAATAAATCCATTAGTGAAATATGTATTACTTTACAATAAAGTACTTTTTATTTCATATATAATAGTGATATAATTATATTAGTTTAAAAGACATTTCTGTCAGTCATATCATCTTTAATTTGGTTTCATAAATGCACAGTTTTATAGAATTCTGTGATTTTAAGAGATTCTGTTGAGACTGGGTACTGAATGTAGGCTCAGACAATGCTGTTTTTAGTAGGCTTATTCCTGGGATGTCCTTGAGGTATCAATCACCCCTGTTAATCATTAAGTGCACCCTAACTTGGGTAATCTGTTCATAGAAGACGGGCCTTAAGCAGGAGCAGAGGACCTCTGAGGCTTTGAGGAGATGGAGAAATTTGAGATTGTTTCTATTATTGGGGATACGTTTTTTTTCTACTGCACAGAAGCAGATAGAACTTTGGGTAGGGAAGTTGTTACATTATGGGCTGCCAACTAAAAATCAAATTAAATAATCATTTATTGTTGGCTGTGCCTATTTACCTCTTCTGAATCCATAAACTTTAGTAGAGCTTAGTGAAACTTTAACTGTCCTGAAATATATTAAGAAAATGATCTTATTTGCAGGTGTGGGGCAGCTGGTTTAGGGGGAGGAAGTGTTTCCTTAATTCCAGTTTACACAGCGGCAGATTTCAAAGGTGATTCTTAGAGAACAAGGAAGGACCAACGAGGTTCATTTTTTGGTCCGAGTTGTTCATAGTTACTTCCTCTGTTTACAATTTTAAGGAGTCCACTTTGGAAATTGTCAGGGAGGAAGCCAAAATACTTAACGTTTCCCAAAATAATAAATGCAATATGAACAGCCCTGTCTTCTAAGTCTGTCCCATCCCGGCTGTTGGGACACGGCTATGCTCGGTCTCCATCCGTAGAGTATTTTCTTCCTGTCATACTTTCCAGTCGTTTTCTAGTGTCAGTTTACTTTCTCCCTGTGATGTATCCTCATCAAGAGAAATCTTATGCCCCTGAATTTAGAATCGACAGTCTAAACAGTGAAGACTCCTCAATGTAAATGCACTTGATCTTCAGGGAGAGTCCAGAGAGCATTATAGAAAGAACATCTGGAACTCAGCCTTCTGTATGACCCGCATTTCAAGGGAGAACCAGGGTGAGCCAAAGGGACTCAGGGTGACTGTCCTGGGAGTTGGACAATCAGCTAAGTGTCACGTCTCGCTATTTGGAGAGGAAGGTGTGAGAACGGCAGTCCTATCACCGTCCCTTCACATAGTGGCCTTGATGGGAATTTCATTTCTCTTTTGATCACATGTTGGTTTTCTCTCTTACCCCTTGCCCCTCCCCCAAAAATTACATTTTCTTGGCCATAAAGTTACTTCTTAACCCAGGTTGGGTATATTTTTTACTGACCCAAATTTGAAAGACCTTTAAGTCAAGCCCATTTTTCAAGCCTCTGTCTGTACTCTTGTACATTCTGACTGTATTCCAATCTCATTACAAGGAGAAGTAATTACACTCTATTAGAAGTCATAATATTTTTTACAAGTAACCAAGAAATTGGAAGTGTCAGCACCAAAGCAGCTATCAGCGGAAGAGCAAACAATTCAGTTGTGTCCATCTTCAGTTCAATGGAAATCACAACTGAGAAGAGAATGAGAAATATTATTACACAGCCCCGTAGACTATCCTTTGCTTTGCATGAGGTCTTTCTCCCGGGGAAAGACCCCAGATGCTCCAGGGTACCAGTAACACAAAGAAACCATAAGCCTTTTGTAGTTCTTGCAATGGAATTCTCCTTGCCGAGGAAGTATATTTTAATATGCATCAGAATAGCCACGCTGACGGGTCAGTACAAAGATGTCTGTCCATGCATGAGGGGAGGATGGTCCGGTCCAACACATTTTAAGTGGAGCCAGAGTGCTTCTGCCGGTTTCCTCCCACATCCACTGCCATGTTATTCCATGACACTCCCATGCAGACTCCTTATACAGTGGTAGTTTAAGTTCTAGTCTTCACTTCAATATTCTCTTCTCTCTAGTTAATGCCTCTGTTGGTGGCTGGTGTGTATGGATTGAGGTGCGTTGACTTAAAATCCATTTCTGTACTTTCAGCAAAACCTCCCTCTATAAACCTATATCTGCCTCTCCCACTCGCTCCCTGGCCTCTGAGTCCCGGGTCTCAGGAAGCTCTGCAGACAGCGTAAGACATCTCCATTGTTGTCCCCTTGTGTATAGTATGGAGATCCATCCTTTCTTGTTCATCAATCACCAATGTGCCAAAAGTTTCCTGTACAAAATTCAGTGAACTGATGAACTGATGCTCTCTCTATCATTTTTACTATTCCGTCCTTCCTCCTTTTCTCTCTCCCTTCCTCCCTTCACCTCCTTTCCTTTTCTTTTTTTCTGTCTTTTCTTTCCTCTTCCTATTCTTCCGCACCCCTTGCCTTTCCTCCTCCTCCTTCTGCTTCATTCTCTACTAGCAACTAATTGACAGATTCTTGAGTGAACAGAAATAAATCAGATGATCAACTCTTCATCTTTGAACATCGATTTATTCTGAAAAGCTTTATTATAGAACTTATTCCTTCTGTATTTTTTATTTTGTTATACAAAGAAAGTAATATTGGGTGATATAACACACGACAATAAAAAAAGAAACTGCTGGATTTCCTTAGATTTCTCTCCTGTAGTCTCTTTTTCTCTTTCTTCATTTCCTGAAGTCTACATGGGAATATTTCTTCCTTTCTGTTGATTTTACTCAGCCACACTTACCAGACATTGTTCTCCTAGTCATTTTTCAAATTCTGCATATATGTTTGAATTCCTCTTGAAGGAGCATAAGGGCTATGCATCTTTTCCATGTTCAAGTGCATTTGCCATGTCCAAGATGACCAGCATATATTCTGTTTAATGGGACAGAGATATAGTGGGACAGAAGTACTTGACATGGTATAACAAAAGGATCGTTCATATGGAATGGGACACCTTGGGTATGAGTGTGTAACGTGCCATATATGTGATCCTGTGTATTTGGGCCAATGATTTAAATTCTCTGAAACTCACATTAATGATTTGTGAAATAGGGCTTAGAATACATCCTCGCTGGCTATTGTATGAAATACCTTTAGAAGCCATAAAGGTGCATGAAATGTACATTAATTAAAAACTGAAATAATTTTATGTCAACATTGTTTTCACCAAACAAATAAACTTCCTACCTTGTTCATAAGAAATAGACCTTAAGTTTTTAAAAATGCATTTGATAAATCTTTCTTTGCTAGGAATCCATTATTTAAATTTGAAAGTGCTTCCTAAAAGAAGGCTTGAGGGATTGAAATGATTTCCCTCTCATCTACTGTGACAGGTCTGTAAATTGTTGCATTGATCGGCGGGAGTTCTATGTATTCTATAAGCTATTTGATCAGACAATACATACCTATAAATCTTGAGGGTATTTTAAAGAGAAACACCGAAAGCCTCTTTCATATGTTTACTGCTAGGATTGTTTTGTTGATTAATTAGGTCTTCAGTGTGGACTTATTTTATTTCTGTGCTCTACCTTTCAGAGAGTAGCCATGGTGGAGTTTGCCTCTGACGTAGATGAAACCATGTGTGTAACACCGTGGTGCGGAGAGGCAGAGTGACAATATTTCAGCTCAATGGTTTTCAATTAATCAGCCCAGGAGGAGCTGATAGGAATTGAAAATTCATAGGTTCAAAGAATATCTGATGAGTTTTGACAGAAGGCCTATTATCTACTAAATATTTTTAGCACCTAACTTGGATACCATGCAAGAAATTACTCATCATCTGAATCAAATATTGTGAACTTATTAACAACAAGTAGTGGAGATTTTTATGATACTTCAACATTGCATAATATTATTGCTATGTAACTTATGACACAAGTGTCAAGAGGACAACTTCAAGAGAGTTATTTATTATTGCTAGTACAGGCTAAAGCTTAATAGCATTATTGGTCCAGCAATAAATTGACTTGACCTAAGCTTTATTAAATGTAGTGTCATCACCTACTACCCGTCCTTACATTTTTAATTGCATTTATATCACCTGGCCAAGAGGATGCAAACATTTTCTAGAGCCCAGGACACCAGACCAAGCCACTGAATAACTCTATAGGTCACACATGGTAGCATGTCTTTCAAGTATCGTATAATGTTTTCAAAAGTGTAGAAACATTTCAAATATTATCCATGAAACTTTGAATAAATTGGTCCTCAATGATATGGGTTTGTTTTTGTTTTTTTGTTTTGTCCATAGTTTAGTTGAACAGTGTCACTGTCCAAAGCTATACAACAGGGGTTGGGGACCTATGGCTTACGAGCCAGATGTGGCTCTTTTGATGGCTGCATCTGGCTCGCAGATAAATCTTTAATAAAAATAATAATAACGTTCAAAATATAAAACATTCTCATGTATTACAATCCATTCATTTTCTACCGCTCATGTTCATGGTTGCAGGTGGCTGGAGCCAATCACAGCTGTCCTTTGGGACAACACCAAATTTTTATTGGATGATGCATAATGTACACAGGTCATTGTATGGCTCTCATGGAATTACATTTATTTTTTATTTTTTTTATTTTTTATTTTTTTATTTTTTTATATATAATTTTATTTTTTTAATGGGGTGACATCAATAAATCAGGATACATATATTGAAAGATACCCACCACCCAAAGTCAGATTGTCCTCTGTCACCTTCCATCTTGTTTTCTTTGTGCCCCTCCCACCCCCTATCCCTCTCCCATTCCCCCCTCCCCCCCGTAACCACCACACTCTTATCAATGTCTCTTAGTTTCACTATTATGTCCCACCTACGTATGGAATAATACAGTTGCTGTTTTTTTCTGATTTACTTATTTCGCTTCGTATCATGTTATCAAGATCCCACCATTTTGCTGTAAATGTTCCGATGTCATCATTTCTTATGGCTGAGTAGTATTCCATAGTGTATATGTGCCACATCTTCTTTATCCAGTCATCTATTGATGGGCTTTTTGGTTGTTTCCATGTCCTGGCCACTGTGAACAATGCTGCAATAAACATGGGGCTGCATGTGTCTTTACGTATCAATGTTTCTGAGTTTTGGGGATATATACCCAGTAGAGGGATTGCTGGGTCATAAGGTAGTTCTATTTTCAGTTTTTTGAGGAACCACCATACTTTCTTCCATAATGGTTGTACTACTTTACATTCCCACCAACAGTGTATGAGGGTTCCTTTTTCTCCACAGCCTCTCCAACATTTGCTATTACCTGACTTGCTAATAACAGCTAATCGAACAGGTGTGAGGTGGTATCTCATTGCCGTTTTGATTTGCATTTCTCTAATAGCTAAAGAAGATGAGCATCTTTTCATATATCTGTTGGCCATTTGTATTTCTTCCTGGGAGAAGTGTCTATTCATATCCTCTTCCCATTTTTTTATTGGATTGTTTGTTTGTTTGTTGTTGAGTTTTATGAGTTCTTTGTATATTTTGGATATTAGGCCCTTATCTGAGCTGTCGTTTGAAAATATCATTTCCCATTTAGTTGGCTTTCTGTTTATTTTGTTATCAGTTTCCCTTGCTGAGCAAAAACTTCTTAGTCTGATGTAGTCCCATTCATTAATTTTTGCCTTCACTTCTCTTGCCATTGGAGTCAAATTCATAAAATGCTCTTTAAAACCCAGGTCCATGAGTTGAGTACCTATGTCTTCTTCTATGTACTTAATTGTTTCAGGTCTTATGTTTAGATCTTTGATCCATTTTGAGTTAATTTTTGTACAGGGGGAGAGACTGTAGTCCAGTTTCATTCTTTTGCATGTGGCTTTCCAGTTTTCCCAGCACCATTTATTGAAGAGGCTTTCTTTTCTCCATTGTGTGTTGTTGGCCCCTTTATCAAAAATTATTTGACTATATATATGTGGTTTTATTTCTGGACTTTCTATTCTGTTCCATTGGTCTGAGTGTCTATTTTTCTGCCAATACCATGCTGTTTTGATTGTCGTGGCCCTATAATAGAGTTTGAAGTCAGGTATTGTTATGCCCCCAGCTTCATTCTTTTTCTTTAGGATTGCTTTGGCTATTCGGGGTTTTTTATAGTTCCATATAAATCTGATGATTTTTTGCTCTATTTCTTTAAAAAATGTCATTGGAATTTTGATGGGAATTGCATTAAATTTGTATATTGCTTTGGGTAATATAGCCATCTTGATTATATTTATTCTTCCTAGCCAAGAACAAGGTATATTCTTCCATCTCATTATATCTTTTTCGATTTCCCTTAACAATGGTTTATAGTTTTCATTATATAAGTCCTTTACATTCTTTGTTATGTTTATTCCTAAGTATTTTATTTTTTTTGTTGCAATCGTGAAGGGGATTATTCTTTTGAGTTCCTTCTCAGTTGTTTCATTGTTGGCATATAGAAAGGCTATTGACTTCTGTATGTTAATTTTGTATCCTGCGACCTTACTGTATTGGCTTATTGTTTCTAGTAGTCTTTTTGTGGATTCTTTGGGATTTTCGATGTATAGGATCATATCATCTGCAAAAAGTGATACCTTTACTTCTTCTTTTCCGATATGGATGCCTTTTATTTCTTTGTCTTGTCTGATTGCTCTGGCTAGAACCTCTAGTACCACATTAAATAAGAGTGGAGAGAGTGGACAACCCTGTCTTGTTCCTGATTTAAGGGGGAAAGCCTTCAGTTTAGTGCCATTTAATATGATCTTAGCTGATGGTTTATCATATATGGCCTTTATCATGTTGAGATATTTTCCTTCTATACCCATTTTGTTGAGAGTCTTAAACATAAAATTGTGTTGTATTTTATCGAAAGCCTTTTCTGCATCTATTGATAAGATCATGTGGTTTTTGTTCTTTGTTTTGTTGATATGGTGTATTACATTAACCGTTTTACGTATGTTGAACCATCCTTGAGATTCTGGGATGAATCCCACTTGATCATGATGTATTATTTTTTTAATATGTTGTTGTATTCGATTTGCTAGTATTTTGCTTAGTATTTTAGCATCTGTATTCATTAGAGATATTGGTCTGTAGTTTTCTTTTTTTGTGCCATCCTTGCCTGGTTTTGGTATGAGGGTTATGTTGGCCTCATAAAATGTGTTTGGAAGTATTGCTTCTTCTTCAATTTTTTGGAAGACTTTGAGTAGAATAGGAACCAAGTCTTCTTTGAATGTTTGATAAAATTCGCTGGTATAGCCGTCAGGGCCTGGACTTTTATTTTTTGGGAGGTTTTTAATGGTTTTTTCTATTTCTTCTCTACTGATAGGTCTGTTTAGGCTTTCTGCTTCTTCTTGACTCAGTCTAGGAAGGTTGTATTGTTCTAGGAATTTATCCATTTCTTCTAGGTTGTTGAATTTAGTGGCATAAAGTTTTTCATAGTATTCTACAATAATTCTTTGTATATCTACGGTGTCCGTGGTGATTTCTCCTCTTTCATTTTGTATTTTGTTTATATGAGTTCTTTCTCTTTTTTCCTTGGTAAGTCTTGCCAAGGGTTTGTCAATTTTGTTGATCTTTTCAAAGAACCAGCTCCTTGTTCTATTAATTTTTTCTATAGTTTTTCTGTTCTCTAATTCATTTATTTCTGCTCTGATTTTTATTATCTCCTTTCTTCGGCTGCTTTTGGGTTGTCTTTGTTCTTCTTTTTCTAGTTCCTTAAGGTGGGAAGTTAAGTGGTTCACTTGGGCTCTCTCTTGTTTGTTCATATATGCCTGAAGTGATATGAACTTCCCTCTTATCACTGCTTTTGCTGCATCCCATAGATTCTGATATGTCGTATTGTCATTTTCATTAGTCTGTATATATCTTTTGATCTCTGCACTTATTTCTTCTTTGACCCATTCATTTTTTAAAAGTATGTTGTTTAGTTTCCACATTTTTGTGGGATTTTTTTCCTCTTTTTTGCAGTTGAATTCTAGTTTCAAGGCTTTATGATCAGAAAATATGCTTGGTACAACTTCAATTTTTCTGAATTTGCTGATATTGTTTTTGTGGCCCAACATATGGTCAATTCTTGAGAATGATCCATGTACACTGGAGAAAAATGTATACTCAGTCACTTTGGGATGAAATGTCCTGTAGATGTCTATCATATCCAGGTGCTCTAGTGTTTTGTTTAAGGCCACTATGTCTTTGTTGATTCTCTGTTTGGATGACCGATCTAGAGCCGTCAGCGGTGTATTGAGGTCTCCAAGTATGATTGTATTTTTGTCAGTTTTTGTTTTAAGATCAATAAGTAGCTGTCTTATATATTTTGGTGCTCCTTGGTTTGGTGCATATATATTAAGAATTGTTATGTCTTCTTGATTCATGTCCCCTTAGCCATTATGAAATGGCCATTTTTGTCTCTAAGTACTTTTCCTGTCTTGTAGTCAGCATTATCCGATATGAGTATTGCTACACCTGCTTTTTTTTGGATGTTATTTGCTTGGAGTATTGTTTTCCAGCCTTTCACTTTGAATTTGTTTTTATCCTTGTTACTTAGATGAGTTTCCTGTAGGCAGCATACAGTTGGATTTTCTTTTTTAATCCATTCTGCTACTCTGTGCCTTTTTATTGGTGAGTTTAATCCATTTACATTTAGTGTAATTATTGATACTTGTGAGTTCCCTATTGCCATTTTATATCTTGCTTTCTGTTAGTTTTGTGTCTTGTTTGATCCTTCTTTTTCGTTTTTCTATCTTTTGTTTTTATTTGGTTGTATTCCATACATCTTTCCTCTGTTGCTATCTTTTTTATCTCATGTGCTTCTGTGGTGGTTTTTTCAATGGTGGTTACCTTTGAGTAATGAAAAGGGTCCCTACCCTGTTCATTGTAGCAAACTATTTTGTGAGTACTTTTGCACTCCATCGTCCTTTGCTACTGTTAATCTCCGTCTTCTCCCCCTCTTTCTTTTTGTTGTTGTCACAGTTTAAATTTGGTTTTATTGTGTTCTTCTTGGAGCTTTTACTTGTGGCTCTGTTTTTTTTTGTTCTTTGTATCTGATTGGAGAACCCCCTTTAGTAATTCCTGGAGTGGGGGTTTTCTGATGATAAATTCCCTCATCTTTTCTATATCTGTGAATGTTTTTATTTCTCCTTCGTATTTGAAGGATAGCTTTGATGGGTATAGTATTCGTGGCTGAAAGTTCCTCTCTTTCAGGACTTTAAATATTGGGGTCCACTCTCTTCTAGCTTGTAGAGTTTCTGCTGAGAAATCTGATGATAATCTAATGGGCCTTCCTTTATATGTTGTATTCTTCTTTTCCCTGGCTGCCTTGAGAATTTTTTCTTTGCTGTTGGTTTGTGTCAATTTCATTATGATATGCCTTGGAGTAGGTTTGTTGGGGTTAAGAAAACTTGGAGTTCTGTTTGCTTCTTGAACTTGAGGCTTTAGTTCTTTCCACAGGCTTGGGAAGTTCTCATCAATTATTTGTTTAAGTATGTTCTCCATTCCATTTTCTCTCTCTTCTCCCTCTGATATACCTATTATTCTTATGTTATTCTTTTTGATGGAGTCAGATAATTCTTGTAGGGCTATCTCATTTTTTTTAATTTTTGAGTCTCTTTCTTCTTCTCTCTGTTGTGCCTCAAGTTGCTTGTCTTCTATTTCACTAATCCTCTCTTCTATCTGACCTGTTCTATTAGCTAAGCTTGTTACTTCGTTTTTCAGCTCGTGAATTGAGTTTTTCATCTCTGTTTGATTTGTTTTTATAGTTTCAATTTCCTTGGACATATATTCTTTGTGTTCATGGAGTTGTTTTCTGATTTCCCTATATTGCCTTTCTGTGTTTTCTTGTATATCTCGGAGGATTTTTAGGATTTCTATCTTGAATTCTCTGTCATTTAGCTCCAAGGTTTCCAATATATTAAATTTTTTCTCCATAGATTTTTCCTCATCTAGCTGTGTTACCTCTCTTTCTTTTGTATCCATGATATTCGATTTTCTCTTCCTTAATGGCATCTGAGGGTGGTTTTGTTGATAGTATTAATGAGATTTAATAAAGAATAAAAAGTTAAAAAAAATAAAAAAATAACAAATCAAAAAGAGTTGTTTTTTTTAAAAAAAATTAATAATGAAATAAAGAAAAATAAAATAAAATAAAAATTTTTAAAAAAGGAAATTATTCCCCCCCTCTTTTTTTCCTCTCCTCTCCTCTCCCCTCTTTCTTGAGAAAATCTTGTGGTGGACTGTGAGTTATAACAAACAATGCCTGTGATGGAGGGCCTGAATTGGGGAAAAGTAATAAAGGGGCAAAAAAGAGAGAAAGAAAAAAAAAAAAAAAAAAGGAAAAAAAATAAAAGAAAAAAGAAAAAAAAAAGAGCGTATGGACCCACAAAAAGCAAATAAGGAAAAAATTTGGGTCAAGAATAAAATGATTTGCTTTTAGGTGTTGGTTTTCTAAGAGATATGATGAGAGGAATAAGAGGAAAATGTAAAAATGGGGGGACAAATTAAAAACTTACTATTGTATTTAGTGGAACAAGAACTAGATAATATGGAGAGCCAGGGATGGGAGCACTTCTAGTGAGTTAAAAAGGTGAAGTAAAAACCCCCCAAAATGCCACAAACATAGGTTTGAGTCTCAGATAAGATAATTTGTTTGTTATTGAGGTTTGAATGAGAGGAGATGTAAAGGAGAAAGGAAGAAACTAATATAGAGGGAGAAAAGAAAGAGAGAGAGAGAAAAAAAGAGGGAACCACTAAAAGAAGAAAAAAGAAAGGAGAGAGAGAGAGAGAGTTAAGGGTTTTGGAGTGCAACCCTCATAGAGAGAAAGGAAGAGAAGAGAAATGATAATGGGAGATGTAACACTTATGGGTAGTGTAGTTCAAGGAGAGGAGAGAGTAAGACCGGTAGAGAGTTAATCGGCCAAATTGGAGGAGGAAAAAAAAGTCTCAAGAATGAAGATAAGAGAAACAAATGAACAAATATAATAAAATGGGATAGGTTATAAAGTCTGCAGATTATTCTTGATTTTGAGAGGTTATCTTCTTGCTTTTTCTTTTCTCTCCCTCTTCCTGGTCGGTGACTCTGTACCCCGTGTTCTGCCCCTTTGGCACGCTCAGGTAGAGGTTTGCAGTTGATAAGTCTCTATGGCAATGTCATGTATTGTGCTTTATTCTCGTTGGGAGTCGAGGCTCATTAGCATTTATAGGCTCCGACAGTGAGAGAGTCCGTGTTCCTGGAGCCTTTCTCCTAGTCTTTCCTTCCTCAATTAGTAGCCTGATAGTCCAGGTATGGGGTTGCTGCTGCCTCTGCCTGGATAGTAAGAGGCTCAAATTGCTGGCAACTCCCCACTCTATTTCCAATCAGCACAGGGCTCTGGGTAAGGCTCAGTCAGTCAGAGCTGCTAGCATAATCAGGCGGGCTTTCCGCCCACTCGAAGACCTCTGGCTCTGCCACTCTATCCGGTAACACAAGCGGGCGCCCACTTCCGGGGCGCTTGGAGGAAACTCTCACTCACTGTCTGCAACCAGGATATCTGGCCAGCAGTCTCACGCTCTGAGTGAAACCCCCAACCGCAGGGAAAAGTTGCAGCGTTGGAATTGAGTCTCGCTCCGTCCCCGTGTGCGGCTTTTGCAAGGCGCTGGGGTGGCCCGAGATTCCGCTTTTGCCCACACAAAGGCCCCTGACTCTGCCCCTCTCTGCGATAACACGGGCGCGCACTGCCGAGGCACTCGGAGGAATCGCTCACTCCTTATCTGCGCGCGCAAACCAGGATATGAGGCCGGCCGTGGTTCCCTCTGAGTGAAACAGCCTCCAGCACGGAAAATCTCCACCGTTGGGATTAGTTCTCACTCCCTCCCGTGCGTGGCTTTCCCAGGGCGCTGGGGCTGCCCAGAGACTCTGCCCTCAGCCCACAGAAAGGCCTCTGACCCTGCCTCTCCGTGGGGCAACACGGGCACCCACTTCCGCGGCTTAGGAAGAAATCTCTCTTCCACTAACTGCGCACCGACCAGGAGACCAGGTAAAATGGCCGCTCCGCTTGTCTTTCTTTGTTTGGGTTTGGCGCGAGTGTTAGCTTGTATTGCCCGGGTTGCCACAGGATCAGATTTTCCTCGGCTTGGATCTCTGAGCCACAGCCTGGTTCGGCCGTTTTTGCTGCGGGGGCCTGGATCTATTCACCCCCTTTGCCCGCCTCAGTTTCTATATTCACAGTTACCAGAGAAAGCCGCCCTGTTTAGGTTAGTGAGGAAGGCGGAGCATTTCTTACTCCCTATTTCCTTCGGGGTTTGGTTATATATTTAGCCAATTTTTCACTCAATCATACCTTTGGGTGTATTGCGAAGAATCTGGAAGCTCCAAGTATAGGTTTTTCTGTTTCTGGTTGAAGATCTTGTTGAGTTTTGGGGGAGATTTATCGGTATCGCTTCCTACTCCGCCATTACTCTCGGAATTACATTTTAAAATATGTGGCATTCATGGCTCTCTCAGCCAAAAAGGTTCCCGACCCCTGCTATACAATGACCCTTCCTTTGCAGGGAGAGGTGTGACTGAGATATCACTGTGGAAGGATGGTATATTTCAGGGCGGCATTGTAAATAGCTCCTGCACTGGATTGCCCCAGCTGTCTGGTTAGTTTGTAATAGAGGATATTCTCAAGGAAACTGGGAGACATATGTAGAAGGTGACATAACTGTAGTCATCCTGGGTCCTCAAATAACAACATGGCAGAGGATGCTGTCTGTTTCTGTCAACCACCCAGTAACATTAGGTGAGGGAGAAATTAACCAGATTGGGTCATTAATATGTTGTAGCGGACCTATTATAGGAATTAGTTTTACCCTAACTAACACAATCCCAAAAAAACAAAGAAATAAAATAAAGTATGTGAACATGTGTCAGAATGTGACAATCAGCATGGTAGGTGGTGGAAACACCCTGGACACAAGAGCCTATCCTCTGATAAATTATATCAATGTCATGTTATAGGTTATTAAACACAGTGAGATAAATGACCTGGAAAGTAAACATACTATGTTTTTAATTAAAAATAGATTCTATACATACAGATGCTGGTATATGTTTACATGACTGAGGCAACTTATTATTAATGACTCCCTCAGGGTATAGGAGAGGGGGAGAGCTGATGTAATACATTGAGTGCTTTATTAAAAATCAGTAATATAAAGCAACGTTCCAATGGTTCAACAGTATTTGTGCTCTTTTGTTTTCCTATTAATCCTTGTGGGACTTTATTTTTCTGCAGTAGACTCTCTTACAGGCATGTGGCCTTGGAAGAAAGAAGTGAAAATGAGTAACGCAAACCTGTTTCTGTCTGTTCTTATTCATGTGTGTATTGGCTTTAGGTAATTTAGCTAGGACTCATTATTTGGCAGAATTACATATTTTCTTACTAAATATTGTTTAAACCCTGACAAAATCTTAGTAGGATGTTATTGTTAAGATCAGAGCCCAAAGAATATAGTTTAAGTTTCCGTAGGTGGAAAAGGCAATGCATCTGGACACGAGCAGCTTTTCTTTGATTAAGGAAAGATAATTCAATGATAATAATAGTACCTTCTATTCATTGCATGAACTGCACGTACCCATAAAATCGCAGTTTTATAGTTAGCTGGACGTAGTATATAATAGGCCATGTTGTGAATAGTAAGATTCTAAATTAATGCTTTTATTTATACTTTGTTGCATGAAAAGCACATTTATTTCCATAAAATAAGTCAGCCATTAAAAAGAGGGCTATATTTAACTAGTTTTACAATATATATTTGTACGTTTTAACAGACAGCGGAATGATATTTTCATTTAAAATACATAAGTGGTATCTTCACTTTTCAGTGGAAAATCTTGCCTTTTTTTTCTTATTTTCCTGCATTTGTCTTTGTTTCTAATTAGCGTAGCTGTATAAAATATCAATTTAGGATGGGCTCACTTTGTCATTATGGTAGCTGTAAAACTCTTTTAAGGTGATATTTAGAACCTGCAATTGTATAAGAAGATTTTTCAAGAAAGCTCTCGAGAAATAAGATTGCAATTGTTATTTGAATTTTTTATACACATAGACTCCTTCCCTGTTTTTTTGTTTGTCTTTACCAGTCCTTAGAAATATCTAGTTTGTATTTCAGAATACAAATGCTCAAGTGATTAAAACCGTCTGCTATTGTAGATATGCAGTATTTTGTTTAGATAAGCATGTTGATTACATTTGTTGAGCAATACAGTTTTATAGAAAAAAAATAAGAATATACCCAAGGATATACAAAAGATTATAAAACACCCAGAGTTATTTCATATTCCACATAAACATCTTAGAGCATGTTATAGATTAGAAATGCTTAGTCACAATATATTATGTTTTAAATCAGTGCTATTTTTGATTGAAATCCTTTTTAAAAATAGTAAACAAAAGTTAAGTTTTGCAAAAATATTAGGGAAAACGTCATAAGTTTTTGTTTTAACAAAATAAAAGTGAGCGCTCAGTTAGAGGTAGCGCCTATCTTGGGAAACAAACATCTCCACATGATATATGAATTTTTGCAATCATCAGTATTTGATAGTGTTTTTATTGTCATGCCAGTGAGAATACCAAATGAAAAAAAATTTTTTTAAGAGAAACATCCCTAAATGTCAGAGCAAGTATTGTGAGTGAATTTACTTTTCTAAATTTCTGAAGGCCTTTTATTTCAAAACCAGATTTTCTTGTAAATGGAACAGTAATTTATGACTTACTGCTCCTTAATTAGCTTAGAACTTGATTTTCTTCATTGAAATGAAAGGAAACAAGCTATTAATTATAGGCTAAGACCCAAACTGATGGGAACATCAATAGTTTTACTGCAGTTTTCTCAGTAACTCCCAGATCATAAAGCCTTGCACATGCATTCTGGAGGTGGGACAAGTTTTATGTCCAATAACATAGAGACAACACATTGATTGTGTGTTATGACAGTATTAAAATCAACTAGGGAGACAGCTCTGGGGGTAAATGCTCCAATAAAGTTGAAATTCTGCTACATCAACTTATCCTTTCTTACATTAGTAGCCCTGGCTGTTTGGCTCTGTGGTAGAGCGTCGACCCAGCATATGGATGTCCTGGGTTGGATTCCCAGTCAGGACACACAGGAGAAGTGACCATTGGCTTCTCCACCCTTCCCCCCTCCCTTCTCTCTATCTTTGTCTTCCTTTCCTGCAGCCATGTCTCAGTTGGAGCAAGTTGGCTCCAGAAGCTGAAGATGGTTCCATGGCCTCACTTCAGGTGCTAAAAATAGCTTGGTTGCCTAGCAATGGAGCAATGGCCCCAGATGAGCAGAGCATCGCCCCGTAGGGAGCTTGCTGGATGAATCCTGGTAGGGGTACATGCAAGAGTCTGTCTTTAGCCTCCCCACTTCCAACCTAAAAATAATTAGAATTTAGACTATTTGAGCCATTGTTATTCATATTAAAGTAATATATTTTGACTTTAAAACTCTAATATTGCAGTTTTCACTACAGACTTTGAGTTATTTCAAGATGGATATTGTAAACTTAGCAATCAGAGTCAATAGCTCTTTGATCCATTTTATTACCTATGGATTATTGCCAATACACTGTATTCATTTATCTTAGAATGTATTTATTGTGAAACTAATATGCATCATACACTTCTCTGAGGAATGGGGGTATTGCTGGGTACTGAGGTTAAGGGAGAGAAGATAGACTCTGGTGGGTTTGGCTCATGAGATAATATTTGGAGAGAAGGCAGAGTCCATAGGTAAGTAGGTGAATTTGGAAGTGATAACTTTGGAATATTCTCAGCTGAGGGTTATTTTCCTCATTATAATTAGGAAAAAAGCTCATCATTTGAGAGTGTTCTAGTGAAGTAATGCTTAGGGGAGGTGGTAAGAGGGTAAAGGGGGGACAAATGGTGATGGGCAGAGGCTTGACGTGGGGTAGTGAACACACAATGCAGTGTACAGATGTGTTGTAGAATTGAACACTTGAAACCTATATTATTTTGTTTACTATACAGTTGACATAAATTTAATATAAAGTGTTTAATTCTTATATTATATAAAATATGTCACTTATATCAATGTGATTAATTCTTAAAAATATACTTTACTGGGTATTGGTTTGTTTTTGAGTTGAGGTTACTCTGCATGTTTTGCACTTATATCGCCAAGTGAACAGATATCTTTTCTAGAAATGGAACTTCTGGCTCAATTTTCTCATATAAACTAAATACAGTTATAAAAAATAATACCTACCCCTTCGGGATGTTCTGATTATTAAACGAGCTGTCACATGTAAATTACTTATTTTTATGAGTAATACCTGTGCCCTGCCTTGTTTATGTCTGTTTCATCAGAACTCTGAGATAGAGAGAAGGTGGTCTTGTCTATGGCATCTGAAAAGTTTCTCTATTGCTGCAGTTCAGTCTGCGTCTACTACCATCGAACCAATCCACATAAATATTGATTTGTAAGGAGAGGCCATGACTTGTCAAGTACCAATTGCTGTTCTTTAAGAATGTGTGCCTTGCCCCTGCCCCCTCTCCTGCCCCCTAAGGCACAGCCCTGGAGTGGGGATTGGTGGATTTTTTTAGACTATTGTGTTTGGCTGGTGGAGAACAGTTTTCAGTTGCGTGACTAAGATAGGCTACCCTGCTGTTTTAAAGAACTTTTCTGTGTTGCTAACACATTTTTACTGTTAAATACTTCCTCACATACCAAATACCTGAGGGGTTTTTATTTAAGTTCTTCATGTTTATTCATGCCCTGGCTCTCATAAGCAGAAGCTCGGAATCTTTATCCTCTTAATGATTTACTTGATATTTAACCGAAGGGATGGAAGCTCTGTGATTTTATGGGTATGAGAGGATTAAAGTGCCTCCCACCAAGTCCCCACAGGTATAAGAGATAAAAGATACACTTGGAGACTGTATCTCAGGAGGATACATTATTATGGCCCATGGAAAATAACAGATAGAACCAGACTAATTGGGATTAGAACGCCGGCCACCATTGTGACAGATAATGCCAAAAGCACAAACCCGGGAAGAGGAAAATACAGAGATGATGAAAGGAGTGTATTCACATCATAAAAACAAAGTTGATGAAATTCTAAGCACATTGGCACAATTAACAAAAACATCAATTTTTGTTATGAGCCTCAGTCTCTCTCAATGAAAATTTAAAGTCCCTGCTAAGGTTAAAGATAAGGACATTTTTATCGGTTATTTCTTGTTCATTTTCATTATTTATTTTCATTAATAATTTAGCTTAATTATTTTAATATATTCTGATTAATCATGTATTTACATTACTCATTAAATATAAATACTTAAAATAATGAGGACACACCTTCAACATTAGTAATGTATTCTATATTAATTGACTGTTTAATGATTTAGTAAATCTGGAATTTGGGGGTTATTAAATAAGTATTAAATATTATTTTATTACAGTTGTAAATGTGAATTATATAGATGGCTTGATACTATGGGAGTATAATATTCAAATAATGTGCTAAAGAAAAAGACACAAAGTTAAAACATTATTAAATTACATATAAAAGGTATTACGTTCTTATGCTTAACAAAATGCATGTGGTCGACAATTTTTTCTAGTCTTAAAGACAAAGAAAACTATAGTAAGTGTTGTGTCCCATTGTTTACATGGGTGTCAAATGCTAATTTTAAACAGATTATCAATCAAGAGTCATCTGTTGTGTGGATGTTCTCTCAATAGTAATGTTCTTTTTTAATATGAAAAATGCTCACCCTTAGACCATAATTATACTGAATTTTACTACATTCATGTGTATTTGTCACTAAGATGGAAGATCTTTCTAGAATATAATACCCTTGATTAACATAAGTTTTCTACTTCAGATCAGTGCATATTTTTCATATTGGTAATTACGGAAATACAGAATACTCTATGTGGATTCCCTTGCAAATATCTAACTTAGACTATTTAAACTTGTATGCTGTTAGGTATCTCTGGACTCCAGTTTATCATATGAAAATGGGGCTAAATTGAGCAGTCCTACTTTCCTTTCTAGATTGTAAAGTGTCTGAATTTATACAATAATGTGCAAGAGATCTAACTTCATAAATATAATTAAACATTTATCATATATTGTTTTAAAATATGCTCTTTGGGAGGAGACAGTGCTCTGCAAATAGTTCATATTTCTATGCAGTAGGGTTTATTGCCCAAAGTAAGAGGTTAGATGATTAAAGAGCAAACATGAGCTGGAAGCGAGAATAGTGAGTTGCTCCTGAGATATAGAAAATATCACCTCCCTGCCCTTACTGACCCCAAGGGTGATGGAAATTGAGGGGCTTCCCTTCCCTGGAGGACTTGTTTGTCTCTCAGAGCCCAGTTCTATTTCTCTATGGAGAGGAGGAGGAGCAGATGTGACCACTTCCCTCAGCTGTGACTGTCATCACCGCGGGATTCCTCTCCTGCGGGGCAAGCCCAGAGCGTGCACAGGGTAACATCCCCTTGTCCCATGGCACTGGGGTGCAGGGAGGTGGCGATGAGATGCTCTGTGCATAACCCACAATTTGCCCTTTGATCCAGAGTCATTGTGTGCTTTATCAGGATAAGCAAGTAAATATAGATATAAAACCTCAGCAATACTGAATAAAAATGACCTTCGCATGTCTTGAGTGTCTTTTCTTGGCCTAAAAATCAGGAATTTATTTTTGAGTTTCTACAGAAAAGTTTTTGAGCCCCTAAAGGTGCAGGTACTGTGCTAAGTTCTTGTACATATGTTGTCTTCATTCGTTTGATGCCCTGAGTTTAGTGAGCCTGCTCTAAGATTTAAGATCATGATTTAAATAATGCAATAAAATTTATACTGATTTCTACCATTTCAGCATAAATTTTAGACCATCATAAGCATGCTTATCACAAAAAAAACATATGTTTAAAATGTATTATTTATATCTGTCTGTATCCACATTTAAATCCTCTGCCTTCAACTAAGTAACACGCCAGAGGTTTCTTTCTTGTTTTTCTTCTATACCATAACCCAAACTCCATCAGCATGCCAGAAACATTTTCACTAAGAAATGCCATGGGCTCATAAACAAACAACAACATAGGGAAGAGTCAGCAGGTGTGTGGAAAACAAACTTGTTAATATTCAAACTGGTGGGCTTCATGGAAAATTTAATTTGAATGCGTTATTAGGATGGAGCCAAACAATTTTCAAACATTGCGACATACCTTTTGATGAACTCCACTGCATTCATGTTATTTGAAATTTTCACTGGTGCTTTGCCCCATAAATTGAGCATGCTTTAGTTTCCAGAAATCAAACACGTTTAGGGGAAAAATAATGATATGGATACATGCTTCTGAGTTCTCTAGATTAGAGAAGGTTGGTGTGGCTACACTAATGATAATTTGACATGTAGCCTACACACTTTTTGCTAGTTTGATCCTCTCCATTTTAAGAAGGAACGTTGAGTCATAAGCAGTAGAAACATCTTACAGTAGAACCATGGCTGTCAGTAAAATGAGCACAAGTTCAATATAAAATTCTTAGTTATTCATTCTTTTTTACAATATATAAATTGGTTATAAAAAACTGAGAAATTTGAGGGCACACAAGCAAACCCACAAACCAATAACATACATATCTCCCTCGCCCTCTCTGTCGTCCACGTGAGTGTACAGCTGGGCTGCAGCTTGCTATCTACTTGTAAAAGCAGCCATAAGTCACAAACTATATTTTCATATAAAATTAGAAAGAAAATTTACAGTCGATAATAGAAAAAAATTCCCTTTCTCTGGGTAATTATATTCACCATCTTTATAAAATAAAACTTCAGAAAAATTATCCTTGTCAAAGTTTCATTTTTTTTCCCTCCACTCTAGTGACTTGCTAACAACTAACATTGTTATTTTCCTTCATCTAATTTAATAAGGAACATTAATCATCCATTAGTTGGTTCTTCAGCTTAATGTTATTTGCCCGAGTCCACAAATAAGACAGCTATGGCTTGAAGTTGTTAGCATTGGAATTCTATTAGGATATAGCATTTATCTTGTCCCTTCATATTAGTTCAGTTAATTGCATTTGATTTTTTATTATTCTATTTAATGAAAAATATACACTGTTCTATGTTGGGCCAGCCCTAGGCAAAATAGTTAAGCAAATTATGTGTGTTCAGTTTCTCCCTATGCATTGTTCTTCTCTCATATTTAGGAAGAGTCTCAGACAAAAAAAAGAATGATTGATTATAACATTAGCTTTCAAGCATCATTGCAAGTCAACATCCTGAGAGTTTGGGATAGCTGAATCCTCCAGAAGACGGATGTCTGATGCATTTGAAAATTGATTGGCCACAAATGGGTAATAACCTAAATGAACTGAATTTGCTAATAATCTGAATCAAGACACAACCTGATGCTCATATCAATGTATGAGAAGTCAAAGGTAACAATGGAGGGAATAAATTAAACGGTTGCTGTCGTAAATTCGATAGGAAAGCAGACTATATGAGGGAATGAGTTACCCATTAATGGCAATATGGTGGAAAATGAACCACGAACACTCACTCCTTCCATGGGTACATTAAAATTCAGTTTTTTATTGTCACAAAAGAAAGAATTTTCAGAAGCTATAAATGATACAAAAGTAGGGAATCTGTGAGGTAATCAGGCATTGAGACAGCTTTTGCTAGAGATTTTCTACTGAGCGGGTTGGGTTGGGGGTGTCTCTCTTTTTATGGGCCCGAATCCTATTCATGACTTCATTACCTCCCCAAGACCGTGTGTCTGATACCATCACTTTGGGTGTTAGGCTTTAAGATCAACGCTTTAGGGAGACACTGACATTCAGTCCACAGCACCGGGAGATCCTGCTTTGCCTACTGCATGAATTAGGCTAGAAAGGCAACTCCGAGGCTGGCTCGCAGTGGGGCATTTAGTGGGAGATGCCCACATAGAAATGAATTCTCCAATTTTGAGTGTCTTGCCTTGTTTTGCTTTTTAAAATTTTACTTTCTTATAGCTTGTTTCTACTAAATGCCACCGGAGATCAGATTTTTCCTGTTTTGCCATAAAGATGCGCAAGCGAAAAGTCCGCAGGACTCACTGTCATCCCCGGCCCCCAGTCACCAGCTTTACGGAATATTTGAACCATGCTCTTCTTCTCAGAAAGGTTTGCGAAGTATCATGGGCCATCAAACAATTCCTTCAAACGGATTTGCTGGTCTCGTAGGGAAATCAGGGAATTGTCAGGTCTCCATTAGTTTCCTTTTTGACAATGTTGCCTACACACATACATGCACGCACATGCAAAGGGAACTGGCCCTTCCCTCTGAAACCGTAGCTCCATGGCAGTTCTTTGGCTTTGTGTTTGTGTATTTACACTGACTATTGTTTTATTTGTTGCTTCAAACTGAGTAACGCTTATGATTTCCAAAATGTGCAGATGGGAATGCAATCCAATACCATCTTAACGTGGCGTAGGGCGATTTTGACTTCTCACACTGCACTAAAGTGTAGCCATTTTGTGTTGTATAATTTTATGCAGTGGACTTTTTTAGGTTCATTGGGTTTGCAGTGCTTTCTTTTTTTTAATTTTTTTTTATTTATTCATTTTAGAAAGGAGAGAGAGAAGAGAGAGAGAGACAGAGAGAGAGAAGGGGGTAGGAGCAGGAAGCATCAACTCCCACATGTGCCCTGACCAGGCAAGCCCAGGGTTTTGAACTGACGACCTCAGCATTTCCAGGTCGACGCTTTATCCACTGCGCCACCACAGGTCAGGCTCTGCAGTGCTTTCTAACCTTACATGCCCACAGATGCATATGTGTGTGCAAATAAATGTTCCTATTGTTTACATGTATCCTTCACAGTAAAAACTTACCTACTTTGATTTTCATTGTGGGTTGGATTTTATTATTTTAAAGATGTTCCTAACTTTAGTGCTATCAAGTGTGGTACTCAAAGTAGAATTAAGTAAAAAAAAAATTCTAAGGATCAATTTTAATTTTATCTTTATTTAACTTTTTTTTCAGAGACACCTTCCATTTTCTGATGCGGTTTTTCTCAACCTCTTTTTCCTTATCACTCCAAAGAAGCAGCTTTTAAAAATGTTTTTCCTAATCGTGTCAGTTATGCTCAGGAATGCTATTTATGTTGCTCATGTATTCCAGCCCTTTGGAGAAACAGAACCCACTGTAATATCGGAGATATTTTCACAATTCCCTAACCAATTTTCACTTCCTATGGTTGACATTACTCTTTGTGCAAAAGCATCCTAATATTTACCCTAGAATTGTCTTTCCAATGGCACTTTCAGGATTGTCACATGGAAAAAATGATTTTATGCTTCAGACATTTCCATTAATTTTCTTCTTTACAACGGCTTTGGTCTAAAAATACTTGGAAGTCATCCCACAACAGCCAGGCATTTACAGTACAAACATATTACCCTATCTCGCTAAAATCCAAAGACATCAAGTTTTAAGAAATAGCTCAATATACAAGATAACTGAAAGACACAATTAACACACATTTTTAATACAGGCACCTGGGAGTAAAGAAGTATAGATAGAGACATGCACACTGATATGCTACTGTATAATTTTATAAAAATCAGATTATATTATTCATACATTTTCTTCTCCTGTGGGTCATGTGTGTCTCTTATCTATCCTTCTGTTAACGGCAAGTTTTTATGTATAAATTCGTAATAATGTATAAGGTTAGCAATCCTTACTCTGTATTACATGTTCCTAGTCATATTTCCCAAATTCATTTATAAAATCTGACAGTGCGGAGAAATGTGGGGCCCCTTCTTACTAAAATATAATTAAGGTAATCAATCTATTTCTGTGGAACTGCTTATTTTTGTTATATTTTGCTTTTCCAGTTCTAAATCAGGTAATTATTGATCCATATTATATTCTGCATGGTCTGATTTTGCACCTTTGAATATTTAATGCAACTGACAATCATTTTGGTTTATGATGCAATGGTAGGAGTGCCTAATTTTGTGCTCTGGGGTACTTTGAACAAACTTTGTTGTGGTAGCATATTAGATTCCACTGTTTTCAAAATGATACAAAGTATTGGCAGAGTATTTATCAAGAAATATTCTACTGTACTTGTATTTGTATTGATTCATTCATAAAGCAGTATGTTTGTTTTGTATTTATTTTCCAAATATTTATTAATTACCTATCATGGGTATTACCGATTGTGCTGTAGATCATAAATTTATAGACTGAATTAAATGTAGCACTAATGGTTGCAGTGTATATAACTTAGCCAGAGGCCAGATCTGTGTACAGATAATCACATTGCAACTTGATACTAGTTTCTTACTTATACTGCACAGTAAACAGGCTAAAGAGTATTAAAATTACACAACTTATATAGCATGTATTTAACAAAAATTTAACAAAAACTTAAAAAAATTTGGTTGTGCTTTTTATGATAATAAAGCATTACTCAAATATTTATAAAAGCAACATTTTTCATAAATTAGGAAATTTCAGAAAATCTATTAATTGTGATTATCAAAATATCACAATAGGTATTTTCAAGATTATTTTAGACTTTTTCCTACCTGTAGAAATATTCTCTAAGTATAATCTGATCTCAGTATTATAGTCACTTGTCCTTAAATCTATCTTTATAAGAATCTTTGCACGGAAATGGCGCCGTGAGCAGCGTGTCCGACAGCTCTCCCCTAAATCACAACAAATTTATCAACTAGAAACAGAAAAATTTATCCTCGGAGCATTCCGGAGTTCCACACAAACTGATAGTGAAAGGACTGTTATCACTTGAATCTGAGAGACGAGGGTGTGGAGGAATCTACCACAGGGATGTTCTTTCTTTTTTTTTTTCTTTTTTTTTTTTAAATAAATTTTTATTAATGTTAATGGGATGACATTAATATTTCAGGGTACATATATTCAAAGAAAACTTGTCTAGGTTATCTTGTCATTAAATTATGTTGCATACCCCTCACCCAGAGTCAGATTGTCCTCCGTCACCCTGTCTAGTTTTCTCTGTGCCCCTCCCCCTCCCCCTAACTCTCTCCCTCCCTCCCTCCTGCGTCCTCCCTCCCCCCACCCCTGGTAACCACCACTCTCTTGCAGGGACGTTCTTTCAAACCGCAAGGAAGTGCGCCTGTGGTGAGTCAGCCCATATACTTGGGAACCGCGAGCCGCCGCTAGCGGCCGACGCGAGCCGCCACTGCAAGCGGCCGCCACGAGCCGCTGCCACGAGCTGCTGCGAGCAGCCGCGCGCACGCCCGGTCCGGTTGAGCACCGCTGACGTTCCCAGCGGCCCGCACACTGCGAGTGGGGGTCGCCGGCCACCGGTGCCCGGAGCGCCCCATTCACGCGCGTGCCTTGGGCATTCCACGTGCCCAGGGCGCCCTGCTGGCCCGCACACCCAGGGGGCTCAATTATCCTATGCCTGGTGCGGTCCAGCCGCCAGCGGCGGGGCGAGCAGGAGAGGCTTGGGAGATTCTCTCCGTGGGCGGGGCACCTCACCCAGCCATTCAAGCTAACAATCAAGCGTTGGGGGAGGGGCGCGCGCAGGCAACCTAAAATACCTTCGGAAGCACAGCTGCGACCCAATCACTGAAATTAGCTTAACCCATAAAATCTGCGCACCCTCGTTTCTAATTGATAAGATCTCTCTCAGTTCAGCGATCCAAGACAAGAGGCGTGATATTTTTTAGTGCCTCTCGCTAAAGGGGTGGGGGCAACTTCTGATTGATAGAGCCTCCATATTCAGGGATAAACGCTAACAAGAAGGACTTGGCAGATAATAAGGTCTATACTACACTAGTCATAAGCAGAGACTAGTGCCTCTTCTTCCCTGCAAAAACAGGCTACAAAGCATGGAAAGCCTGGGTTGAGAGGTCCAACTAAATGATAGGCGCTGAACAGTCACCTTGACAACAATTGACTCCCACCCCCGCCTGATTACACTGGAGGCCCTGACTCTCAGAGCCTTTCCCAAAGCCTTGCACTGAGTGGGGATAGAGTGGGGATTTCCCAGCTCTTTGAGCCTCTTACTCCCCAGGCAGAAGCAGTTGCAGCCTTATAGCTGGATCACCAGGCTGCTAATTCAGAAAGGGGGGACTAGGAGAGAGAATCCAGGAAAGCAAACTCTCTCATCGTTGGACCCTGCAAACGCCAACAAGCCTTTACTTCCAGCAAGACTAAAGCCAATTATATGACATTGCCATAGAATCCCATCAACTGCAAATCCCTACCTAAGAGTGACACAGGGGCAGAGCCTGGGGTACAGAGTCACCGACCAGGAAGAGGGAGAGAAAAGAAAAAGGAAGAAGTTAACCTCTCAAAATCAAGAAAAACCCACAGACTTTACAACTTGATCCACTAATTTTTTTTTGTTCTTGTTGTTGTTTGTTTCTTCTATCTTTTTGCCTTTATTTCCTCCACCTCGGTCCTTCTATTCTCTGCCCATCTTATGCTTCCCCTTTCTTGAACTACACTACCCATGAGTGTTGCATTTTATTTTTCTTCTTCATCCTCACCCTTTAAGGTTATACACCAAAACACTTAACTCTCACTCTCTCCTCTTTTTTTTTTTTTGTCTTGCTTTATTTTGTTTTTTTCTCTTCCTATTTTATTTCTTCCTTGGTTTTTCTCTTTTTCTTATTTTTTCCTTTCTATTCGTTTTTTCTTTTCTCATTTTGCTTTCCTCCCATATAATCCTCAATCACGAACAAATTAGTTAATTTGGGACTCAAGGCTTTTTTTTGGCTTTATTTCTCTTTTTTGCTTTTGTTTTTATTTTTTTTTCTTGTTTGTTTATTTTTGTGGCATTTTGGGTCCTCCCAACCCAAGGTCTCCATTGTATTTAGTCTTCGCTCCACTTAATACAACAGATTTTTACTTATTATTTTTATTTTTTCTTCTTTATTATTCTTTTTTGGTCCTTTTTTCTGGTTCCCTCTTATCCCTCTCATTATATCTCTTAGTTGACCATCACTTACAAGCAAATCATCTTATGCTTGTCTAAGATTTTCTTCCTTTTTTTTTTTTTTGCATTTAGTAGGTCCCTACTCCCTTTTTTTTTGCCCCTTGAACTCTTCACCCCAAATCAGGCCCTCCATTATAGGCACGATATTTCCCTGAGGAGGGGAGAGGAGGGAAAGAGAAGAGAGAAAAAAAGGGGGAAATAATAAATTATTACTGTTTTTTTTTGTGGGGTGTTTTACCTTTATTTTTTTTATTTTTTATTTTTTTTTACTTTTTACCCTTTATTAATTCTAATTAGTGCTATCAATAAGACCACCCTCAAATGCCGATAAGAAAGAGGAAATCAAATATTATGGATACAAAAGAAAGAGAGGTAACACAAATAGATGTGGAAAAATCTATGGAGAAAAGACTTAACATATTGGAAGCCTTGGAGCTAAATGACAGAGAATTTAAAATAGAAATCTTAAAAATACTCAGAGATATACAAGAAAACACAGAAAGGCAATATAGGGAGATCAGAAAACAACTCAATGAACACAAAGAATATATTACCAAGGAAATTGAAAATATAAAAACAAATCAAACAGAAATAAAAAACTCAATTCACGAGCTGAAAAACGAGGTAACAAGCTTAGCTAACAGAACAGCCCAGAGTGAAGATAGGATTAGTGAAATAGAAGACAAACAACTTGAGGCACAACAGAGAGAAGAAGAAAGAGACTCAAAAATAATAAAAAATGAGAAAGCCCTACAGGAATTGTCTGACTCCATCAGAAAGAATAACATAAGAATAATAGGTATATCAGAGGGAGAAGAGAAAGAAAATGGAATGGAGAATATACTCAAACAAATAATAGACGAGAACTTCCCAAGCCTGTGGAAGGAACTAAAGCCTCAAATTCAAGAAGCAAACAGAACACCAAGTTTTCTTAACCCCAACAAACCCACTCCAAGGCACATCATAATAAAGATGACACAAACCAATGACAAAGAAAAAATTCTCAAGGCAGCCAGGGAAAAGAAGAGTACAACATATAAAGGAAGGCCTATTAGATTATCATCAGATTTCTCAGCAGAAACTCTACAAGCTAGAAGAGAGTGGACCCCAATATTTAAAGCCCTGAAAGAGAGGAACTTTCAGCCAAGAATACTATACCCATCAAAGCTATCCTTCAAGTAGGAAGGAGATATAAAAACATTCACAAATACAGAAAAGATGAGAGAATTTATCAACAGAAAGCCCCCACTCCAGGAAATACTAAAGGGGGTTTTCCAACCAGATTCAAAGAACAAAAGAAAACAACACCACAAGTAACAGCTCCACCAAGAACACAATAAAACCAAACTTAAACTGTGACAACAAAGGAAAAAAAGGGGGGAGAGGATGGAGATTAACAGTAGCAAAGGATGATGAAGTGCAGAAATACTTATAAGATAGGGTACTACAATGAATATGGTAGGTACCCTTTTCATTACTTAATGGTAACCACCCTTAAAAAACCACCACAAAAACACTTGACTTAAAAAAGGTAGCAACAGAGGAAAGAAGTATGGAACACAAACTAACAAAAACAAATGATAGAAAAACAAAAGAGAAGAATCAAACTAGATACAAAACTAACAGAAAGCAATTTATAAAATGGCAGTAGGGAACCCACAAGTGTCAATAATTACACTAAATGTAAATGGATTAAACTTACCAATAAAAAGACACAGAGTAGCAGAATGGATTCAAAAAGAAAATCCAACTATATGCTGCCTACAAGAAACACATCTAAGCAACAAGGATAAAAACAAATTCAAAGTGAAAGGCTGGAAAACAATACTCCAAGCAAACAACACCCAAAAAAAAAGCAGGCGTAGCAATACTCATATCTAATAATGCTGACTACAAGACAGAAAAAGTACTCAGAGACAAAAATGGTCATTTCATAATGATTAAGGGGAAGTTGAATCAAGAAGACATAATAATCCTTAATATATATGCACCAAACCAAGGAGCACCAAAATATATAAGACAGCTACTTATTCACCTTAAAACAAAAACTAACAAAAATACAATCATACTTGGAGACCTCAATACACTGCTGATGGCTCTAGATCGGTCATCCAAACAGAGAATCAATAAAGATATAGTGGCCTTAAACGAAATACTAGAACACCTGGATATAATAGACATCTACAGGACACTTCATCCCAAAGCGACAGAGTATACATTTTTCTCTAGTGTACATGGAACATTCTCAAGAATTGACCATATGTTGGGCCACAAAGACAATATCAGCAAATTTAGAAAAATTGAAATTGTACCAAGCATATTTTCTGATCATAAAGCCTTGAAACTAGAATTCAACTGCAAAAAAGAGGGGGAAAAACCCACAAAAATGTGGAAACTAAACAACATACTTCTAAAAAATGAATGGGTCAAAGAAGAAATAAGCGCAGAAATCAAAAGATATATACAGACAAATGAAAATGAAAATACGACATATCAGAATCTCTGGGATGCAGCAAAAGCAGTAATAAGAGGAAAGTTCATATCACTTCAGGCCTATATGAACAAACAAGAGAGAGCCCAAGTGAACCACTTAACTTCACACCTTAAGGAACTAGAAAAAGAAGAACAAAGACAACCCAAAAGCAGCCGAAGAAAGGAGATAATAAAAATCAGAGCAGAAATAAATGAAATAGAGAACAGAAAAACTATAGAAAAAATCAATAAAACAAGGAGCTGGTTCTTTGAAAAGATCAACAAAATTGACAAACCCTTGGCAAGACTCACCAAGGAAAAAAGACACAGGACTCAAATAAATAAAATCCAAAATGAAAGAGGAGAGATCACCACAGACATCATAGATATACAAAGAATTATTGTAGAATACTATGAAAAATTATATGCCACCAAATACAACAATCTAGAAGAAATGGATAAATTCCTAGAACAATACAACCTTCCTAGACTGAGTCATGAAGAAGCAGAAAGCCTAAACAGACCAATCAGCAGGGAGGAAATAGAAAAAACTATTAAAAATCTCCCCAAAAATAAAAGTCCAGGCCCAGACGGTTATACTAGTGAATTCTATCAAACATTCAAAGAAGACTTGGTTCCTATTCTACTCAAAGTCTTCCAAAAAATTGAAGAAGAAGCAATACTTCCAAACACATTTTATGAGGCCAACATAACCCTCATACCAAAACCTGGCAAGGATGGCACAAAGACAGAAAACTACAGACCAATATCTCTAATGAATACAGATGCTAAAATACTAAACAAAATACTGGCAAACCGAATACAACAACATATTAAAAAAATAATACATCATGATCAAGTGGGATTCATCCCAGAATCTCAAGGATGGTTCAACATACGCAAAACGGTTAACGTAATACACCATATCAACAAAACAAAGAACAAAAACCACATGATCTTATCAATAGATGCAGAAAAGGCTTTTGATAAAATACAACACAATTTTATGTTTAAGACTCTCAACAAAATGGGTATAGAAGGAAAATATCTCAACATGATAAAGGCCATATATGATAAACCATCAGCCAACATCCTATTAAACGGCATTAAACTGAGGACTTTCCCCCTTAAATCAGGAACAAGACAGGGTTGTCCACTCTCTCCACTCTTATTCGACGTGGTGCTAGAAGTTCTGGCCAGAGCAATCAGACAAGACAAAGAAATAAAAGGCATCCATATCGGAAAAGAAGAAGTAAAGCTATCACTTTTTGCTGATGATATGATCCTATACATCGAAAACCCGAAGGACTCCACAAAAAGATTATTAGAAACAATAAACCAATACAGTAAGGTCGCAGGATACAAAATTAACATACAAAAGTCCATAGCCTTTCTATATGCCAACAATGAAATATTAGAAAACGAACTCAAAAAAATAATCCCCTTCACGATTGCAACAAAAAAAAATAAAATACCTAGGAATAAACATAACAAAGAACGTAAAGGACCTATATAATGAAAATTACAAAGCATTGTTAAGGGAAATCGAAAAAGATACAATGAGATGGAAAAATATTCCTTGTTCTTGGATAGGAAGAATAAATATAATCAAAATGGCCATATTACCCAAAGCAATATACAAATTTAATGCAATTCCCATCAAAATCCCTATGAGATTTTTTAAAGAAATGGAACAAAAAATCATCAGATTTATATGGAACTATAAAAAACCCCGAATAGCCAAAACAATCCTAAGGAAAAAGAATGAAGCTGGGGGCATTACAATACCTGACTTTAAACTATATTATAGGGCCACGATAATCAAAACAGCATGGTATTGGCAGAAAAATAGACACTCAGACCAATGGAACAGAATAGAAAGCCCAGAAATAAAACCACATATATATGGTCAAATAATCTTTGATAAAGGGGCCAACAACACACAATGGAGAAAAGAAAGCCTCTTCAACAAATGGTGTTGGGAAAACTGGAAAGCCACATGCAAAAGAATGAAACTTGACTACAGCCTGTCCCCGTGTACTAAAATTAATTCAAAATGGATCAAAGACCTAAATATAAGACCTGAAACAATAAAGTACATAGAAGAAGACATAGGTACTAAACTCATGGACCTGGGTTTTAAAGAACATTTTATGAACTTGACTCCAATGGCAAGAGAAGTGAAGGCAAAGATAAATAAATGGGACTACATCAGAATTAAAAGTTTTTGCTCAGCAAGAGAAACTGATATCAAAATAAACAGACAGCCAACTATATGGGAACTGATATTTTCAAACGACAGCTCAGATAAGGGCCTAATATCCAAAATTTACAAAGAACTCATAAAACTCAACTACAAACAAACAAACAATCCAATAAAAAAATGGGAAGAGGACATGAACAGACACTTCTCCCAGGAAGAGATACAAATGGCCAACAGATATATGAAAAGATGCTCAGCTTCATTAGCTATTAGAGAAATGCAAATCAAAACTACAATGAGATACCACCTCACTCCTGTTAGATTAGCTATTATCAACAAGACGGGTAATAGCAAATGTTGGAGAGGCTGTGGAGAATAAGGAACCCTCATTCACTGTTGGTGGGACTGTAAAGTAGTACAACCATTATGGAGGAAAGTATGGTGGTTCCTCAAAAAACTGCAAATAGAACTACCTTATGACCCAGCAATCCCTCTACTGGGTATATACCCCAAAACCTCAGAAACATTGATACGTGAAGACACATGTAGCCCCATGTTCATTGCAGCACTGTTCACAGTGGCCAAGACATGGAAACAACCAAAAAGCCCTTCAATAGAAGACTGGATAAAGAAGATGTGGCACATATACACTATGGAATACTACTCAGCCATAAGAAATGATGACATCAGATCATTTATAGCAAAATGGTGGGATCTTGATAACATTATAAGGAGTGAAATAAGTAAATCAGAAAAAAACAAGAACTACATGATTCCATACATTGGTGGAACATAAAAATGATACTAAGAGACATGGACAAGAGTTTGGTGGTTACCAAGGGTGGGGGGGGGAGGGAGGACATGGGAGGGAGGGAGGGAGAGAGTTAGGGGGAGTGGGAGGGGCACAGAGAACTAGATAGAGGGTGACGGAGGACAATCTGACTTTGGGCGAGGGGTTTGCAAAATAATTTGATGACAAAATAACCTAGACATGTTTTCTTTGAATATATGTACCCTGATTTATTAATGTCATCCCATTACCATTAATAAAAATTTATTAAAAAAAAAAAAAAGAATCTTTGTGAATTCAATTATTTTTTTAGAAATGTAATCTCTTTTGATTGTAGTCATATTTTTCTCTAATCTTCAAATATTCAAATTTATTTTAGTATGCTAAGAATTAATAATATTAAATCTTTTTAGTTGTAAGAATTATTTAATCTTGAAAAGGAAACTTTTTTAAAACAGGAATTTATTTTGGCAAATAACTTTTTTGACACAATATAAAAGGAAAAATGCGAGGAAAGCCACATTGCAATAGGTTTATAATGTTGGTACATCAAACCAAGGGAAATGGCAGAAAACATTTTGATTGGTGAGATTCAAATATGCATATTCTAATAGCTTGTATATAGTTTTGATCTTATCCCAAGCACAGTAGATAGATAGCTCTACTTTGAATTTCTATATTTAGAAAGTAATTTTTTTTTGCAAAAATATGCTGTTAGTTTGAAATTAAATTTATGGTGCCTATAACAGATCACTAATGCCTATAACAGGTGGACACACTTTCATAATATAGCAGATTTTACAAATCCACAGGCTAGTATTCAGGAACAGCAAGGCTATATTTTTTTTATTCATGCAACCAACTCGCATTTTGTTTTTTGTTGTTTTTTTTTTAATATTTATTTATTTTATTTTATTTATTCATTTTTTTAGAAAGGAGAGAGAGAGGGAGAGAGAGAGAGAAACAGAGAGAGAGAAGGGGGAGGAGCAGGAAGCATCAACTCCCACATATGCCTTGACCAGGCAAGCCCAGGGTTTCGAACCGGCGACCTCAGCATTTCCAGGTCGACGTTTTATCCACTGCGCCACCACAGGTCAGGCCCAACTCGCACTTTGGAGAGGTGATCTCACTGAATCTCAGTTGCATCATTACTTAAGTGGCACTTTCTGTCACTCCTGATGTTAGAATTAATGAGGCTAAATCACCTCCTAAAATTTTATAATGAGGCCCTGGCCGGTTGGCTCAGCGGTAGAGCCTCGGCCTGGTGTGCAGGAATACCGGGTTGGATTCCCGGCCAGGGCACACAGGAGAGGTGCCCATTTGCTTCTCCACCCCTCCCCCTCTCCTTCCTCTCTGTCTCTCTTCCCCTCCCACAGCCAAGGCTCCATTGGAGAAAAGATGGCCCGGGCGCTGGGGATGGCTCTGTGGCCTCTGCCTCAGGCACTAGAATGGCTCTGGACACAACAGAGCAATGCCCCAGAGGGGCAAAGCATCGCCCCCTGTTGGGCATGCCGGGTGGATCCCAGTCGGGCGCATGCGGGAGTCTGTCTGACTGCCTCCCCGTTTCCAGCTTCGGAAAAATGAAAAAAAAAAAAAAGTAAATTTTATAATGAAATGATGTGTCATAACCCAGTGCTGCTTAGGAAAATGAAAGTATTGATAGGTGTGCCATGAAGGAAGACAGAGTATTTAGACCTTAGACAAGGTCATAGTCCAAGTCAATGAATGCCCCAATCAGGAAACCAGCATCCAAGTGGAAGAACAGACATGGCCAGCACCCCCGCATAACTACCCTTGTGTCTTCCTCAGTCAGCATTGACCAGCTTTGAGATTATACTTTCTCACCATTTAGCAACACAGAGTAGTGTAACTTGCGTTAGTACTTATTTAATGGGATTTCCGGATACATTGTCCTATAGTCACTCAATTGTTGATCATTCATTTTCATCAAATAGTTCATGGTGCAAATAACAGAAGTTTGTCTATTACACAGTAGATGGGAATTTGGTATTTTTCTTTAAAGATTCATCACAATCAGCGCTGCCGTGAGCATCTTGCTATATAACAAGTAATAAACATATGTATGCATTCCTGTTGGGACTATGTGTAGGAAGGGAATACTGGGTCATGGGGTTCATATATGCTCAACTTCAGTGACTAGTGCTGACTCATTTTCCACATGACGCTACCAGTTCCCACTCCCACTCGCAGTGAACGAGGACTCTGAAGACTCCTCATCCCCAGTGACACTGGGTATTTTCCCACCATCAATTTTTGTCACCTGATCACTCTTATTTTGGGAGAAAATACTATGTGTTGGCTGATTTGACTCCTCCATCTAAAATGTAGGCTTCATGAGAACGAGCAGTTTTTCTGTGGAGTTGAATCCTACCTACAGTCCTTGAAAAGTGACTCGCACTTGGTATGTCCTCAAGAAGAGCCGTTGAATGGCTGAGTAAATACACAGCATTGTACTTGTGTTTCTGTATGCAGAAAGACTGGGGGGATCTAATGATGTCTACCTTACTCGATCTTCTCCATTGTCTTTCCTCTGAGTGCTCTCTAAAATATGATAAAAATTGTACACGTATGTCCTCATGAGAACCACTATCATCTTTCTTACGGTTAGTGTGTCACACTTTTTAGATTGTCTCATCACAAGTAAGTAATATCCACATTATTTGAAAAAAAAATTCTACATAATATTTATTGTGCCCATTTAAAAAAAATGATCTAGACTTTTGCTGACCTATTTCATCTCTTCTAGAGCCGTAGCATAAAGTTATAGAGTTTTATCTGTCAGATCTTTGACTTTAAACAGTGATTATCCTGTTTCTTACCCATAGAAGACATAATTCTAAGTTTTGACAGGTAGAGTAACCCAGAAACTTGCTCAATATTTTTAGTCTGTTCTTGTCAAGTCTTAGAATCACGCATTGTGGGAGATGAGGCAGCATTCAATACCAGCCTCAAGCAGAACCTTTTACACAATATTTAGCAAGCAAAGCTCAGGATTCAGAGAACCAAGAACTTTCATTAGAATGTGTTTCGCTGTGCACTTGTGAGGTCAATGTATTGGATTTCAAGTGAAGACCAAAATTTTAACAGGGTCAACTAGGCCAGGGCTAGATTGCCTATAAAAAAAAGTAAAATCAACTCAAGGATAAACATGACTCATTTGCTTTCCATTTCCAGTGCCATTGTCCCCTTTCCCCATTTGAGTGCTGGAATATCATGTTCAGACCAACCTTGAACCACATACAACAGATGGCAGCTAGGAAAGATTTTTATTAACGTGATAATGCGAAGTCCTTCAGGTTTACTAAAGCATTATGCCATCCAAAATAGAAATTAACCTTTCTTTTTATCATTACTTCAACTCCCATATTCAGGAGGAGGGGAAAAGGTATTTGTGCAGCTAGCTACTCAGCTGCAACAACAACAGGAAGGGACTTCATGTTCCCAGATGACAGTGACTTTTTGGGGGGCTTGTGCTGTGTGCTAGTCATCCTAAGGTGACATCGCTTCTCTGTGCTTTCATGCTTCTGATTATGCAAGCCCCCCACCATCCATGGAGGAGTACAGAAGGTACATTCAGTCCATGTATTCCCTTACAAACCCATTTCTTTTTAAAAATTTCTATTCATTCATTCATTCATTCATTCATCATTCATTCATTCATTCATTCATTCATCCATTCATCCATTCATCATTCATTCATTCAGTGAGAGGAGAGGGGGCAGAGAGACAGGCTCCTGCACTGCCCTGGGAGACAGGATAGAACACTAGAATACATTTCATAGTATTTAACGAAAGGAGCTGACATGTACCTGGGAGTCATGGGAGGAAGCAGGATAGGAGGGTGAAGATGGCAGAGGAGAAAAGGGAAGGGAAGAAATACACAGGGAGGGAGAGACGGAAGTGGGCATTTAGAATGTTTTGGAGACGCTGCCAAGCTGTGACCTACAGCCCTTATCTCACAGCCTCTTCCCTGCTATGAGCAAGGTGGAGTATATTAAGCAAACAACCACAGGAAGGCTTTAAGAACCAGGTCTGGACTGTATGTCTGGAGATATTTTAATAACATTAATAACTTTTATGAGACACTGTAAAAGACACCACAGCGAGAATTGCATCGTTAAATGCTTAGCAGGTTTGAAGGCCGGCCCGTTATCTCCATCTATTAAGTCAACAGCCACAAAGGAAGACCCTCGCCACCATGCCGAAACACTTACTGCAATTAACATCATTAAAATAATTAAATACTGTATCAAGAACATCAATTATTTTAATGCTGTCCAGTCAAAATGGTGACTTCTGTGTTTTGCCTAATTTGGCCAGTCAGTAGTGCAATGGGTCACTTTCTTTAATCTCAAAAGACTCTTCCTGTGGTTTCTGTGCCAGCTCTAGCACCTGCTTCCCTCTGATTTCATGATGTCCCTTCTAGCTTTCTTTCCTCTTTCCTCTTCTCTCCACTCTACGCAGGAGTCCATAGAGTACTATCTCAGTTAGTTCTTTGTCTAATAAGGGCTCTAAAGTAATTTAATAGAATCCCTCAGATGTAAACATAGCATATGCTGACAGCACCCATGAACACCTATGTAAATATGGCTGCTCCCACTCAAACTTATTAAAGAAATAAGAATTCTCTTTGCTGGACTTTCCCACAATTGAATAGGAGTTAAGTAAAATTAAAGGTAATACTATGTTGTCAAAAAATGTACATTCAGTCCATGTATTCCCTTACAAGCCCATTTCTTTTTTTAATTCCCATTCATTCATTCATTCATTCAGTGATAGAATAGGAGGCAGAGAAACAGACTCCTGCATGTGCCCTGACCTGGGAACGATGTCTGCCCCTCTGGGCATTTCTCCATTGCTCAGCAACTGAGCGCTTCTTAGTACCTGAGGTGGAGGCCACCTTCAGTGGTCGGGGCCAACTCGCTCCAATTGAGCCATGGCTGCACGAGGGGGAGAGAGTGAGAGAGAAGTGGGAGGGGGAGATGAGGAGAAGCAGATGATCGCTTCTCCTGTGTGCCCTGACCGGGAATTGAACCCAGAACTTCCAACATTCCAGGCTGATGTTCTACCACTGAGCCAACTGGCCAGGGCCTATAAGCATGTCTCTTAAGTAACATACCTTAAGATACTAAGTTGTTTGCATATTTTGACACTGCTCATTATTAATTGTCTATACCTCATACTGCCTGTAAAAATAACAGGCTTCCCAACAAAAATATATTGAACAAATCAGTGTCATGCCATCACACACACAACTATTCCCAATGCAGCAGGATTACTAAAATACTACCCCAATAGCAGAGTTGTCTAAAATCAGGAAGCCTACTTAGCATAGTGTTTTTTAATATTTAGAAATTGCTTAAACTTAAGAGTTAGTTAAACTAGTACTATGAGTGAAAATTAGTTGTGTAGCACCAAACACATCATAACAACGTGATACTTTCTCCTATAGGTAGTAAAACTTCTACCATTCAATATATATATATATATTTAAAATATATATATATATTTAAAACTAAAATTATTATTTAGTATGGTAGAAACCTAACTAAGGTAGGACCAGTCCACAAAACGGATTAATACCACAGAGGGGAGAAGGGAAGGAGGAAGCATTATTTTTCATCCCACAGGTGTATATAGTCTATTCCCACTAAAAGCATTCCATCAAGGACCCTGGCTAGTTTGCTCAGTGGTAAGAGCGTTGGCCCAGCATGTGGAAGTCCCAGGTTTGATTCCCAGTCAGGGCACACAGGAGAGGCACCCATCTGCTTCTCTAGCCTCACCCCTCTCCTTCCTTTCTACCTCTCTCTTCCCCTCCCACAGCCAAGGCTTCATTGGAGCAAAGTTGGCCAGGTGCTGAGGATGGCCCCACCTCAGGTCCTAGAATGACTCTGGTCGCATCAGAGCAATGGCCCAGATGGGCAGAGCATCGCGCCCTGGTGGGCATGCCAGTTGGATCCTGGTCAGGCGGGCTCATACGGGAGTCTCTGTCTGCCTCCCTGCTTCTCCAGAAAAATACAAAAAAAAAAAAAAGAAAAATTCCATCAATGATATGAATGTCTTACTAGAAAATGAATAGAAAGAAAAATATATATATACATATTTTATATATATTAAATATTTATTTATTTTATATATTTATATATATATATTTAGTTTTTTAATGGCTTAAGCTAGAAGACTTCACCAGAAGTACAGCAGAATGGTCAAGCAATGAGTATTTAAATCAGAGCAGCCTGGCATGCCCAGAAGACATCCTTATCTTTCTATCTAGCCTTTGGCTAAATTACAGAGTGATGCACATTTACTCGCAATGTCTTAAGCTATAAAACTGGGCAACCTCTGTGAAACTCTGAAGAGGACAATATTTTATTTTGAGCTTAACAAATTAAAGATTAACCTGGGCCATCTGGGTCTGTAATAAGAACAAATAGCAGAAACATGGTTAGCAAATATCAAAGCGCCGTTAATGGGATGTCGCAAACATAGCTGTCTATACATGCTGTAATTTACAGACATTCTCTAACTCCTCTGATGATACATTTAATTTATTCCATTAGCCCTTTATTTTGGGACAAATTTTCTTTCACTTTATCAATACATTCCCAAGGAGTACAGAATAAAGTTTTGTATATAAAACTGGGGGATCCATTGATTGTAAAGTAACACAGTGAAATGCTCATCAATTTGCTACATACAGTTTTTCTCTTTCAGATTTATTTAATACATAAAAGTTATTCAAGTGAATTATAAATTTGATATTTCAGGTTTATCCACCGTCTATTAGATTAGCTTGGAAGGATTGAAAAAGAAACCAGTTACAGGCATTTTTCACAAGATAACATTAACCATATGAAATATTTCCAGAAAGGCTACCTATTTTAAATTACACCATAGAGTCACCTGTTTATTTTACTATCTCTTTTTTTACACTAGTAATTTTTTTTTCAGTTTTATACCACATATTTTATTCTTATTGTCAATTTAAAGTACTATGTAAGTGAAAAGATGAAAATGAATGCAAGGAAAATGCTTTTGTCTACTGCAAGTTGATAATGAGCTGCTTATGCTTCCTAGGAAACTATCCCTACATTCTTGGTTTTGCATTTGGTTCCTACTCACTTCATTATTCCATAAGGTTTTATAAAATAAAAGTTGTGTCTCTGTGTGTGTGTGTGTGTGTGTGTATCTAAAAATCACTGTTACGAACTTACCATGTTGAAATAAAAATATTTTAAGGTGATAATAAACTGACTTTAAAATTGCTATCCTAATGGTTGGTTGCAATGAATGAACTCCAAAATGAAAAGATAGAATTTAATCATAGGAGGATTCTTTTTAAAAGTTAGGCAATGTCTTTATGCAAGAATTTATTAACATTATTTACAGAAATCAATTAAGTTCCTAATCATTCAAATTACCTCATACTTCAGACCCATCATTTTACAAATATTTCATCAGCCACATACTCCCCTCCATCGACATTTTTATATACTTCCTCCAATTAAGCCTACCTTTCATCTTTATCAGTAGCTGAGAAATATTCCTATTGTAAACTTTGTCTTTTTCCTGTACAGCCCTAATTCCTTCCTTAACTCATTTCATTGAATAAAATCAACTTAGTATTTCTATTGTTGGCAGATCCTAAATATCATATATTTTATTTGTGCCAAAGTAAACAGTTTTCCTACATCTTCTTTTACTCTATCAGTAAATAATTTGCTTCTCATTTCTTTATAGAAGCAACCTTTGTTCCGAATACTTGCATTTAATTCATGTGCCAAAATATAAGACTAGGATAGACTAGGATGCCAGAATGACCTAGAAATCCAGAAAGATCATTTTGTTTGTACTTTTTGTATCTAGCTTTATCAAATACCAGATGGTCTGGAAAGGTAAGATAATGCTAATGAGTCTCAGGATATTACATGGCAATTAGTTTAGCAACCAAGGTCAAACTGCCATTGTTTGGTTCAACAAAAACAGTTTAATTCATAAATAAGATCTTTTTGTTGTTGTTCCCAGAAAAGAAGAAGGAAGGGAAATATTACTAAGAAAAAAATATGTATTTTAAACATATTTACTATATTTTTAGCAGGATTGGGTTGTCCTAACTATGCACATTCCAAAGAAAGGTGTGGTCTTTGCTCAGCTCCTAGAATCTAATCTTTATGGAGGGGTCCCTGGGCCATACTAGAGTGTTTACAGTGGCAGTGTGATCTGTGAATGGAAGCTTGGGTCATGTGGTATCAGTTTGACCTTGGGAGAGGCTGTAGACTGAAAATCAGTCACATGTCTAGACAGCCATGTCGACATGGCTGACCCCGATTATATCCCTGGACACCAAGGCTTAGTAAGCTCCCCTTGCTTGGCAGTGCTCCATCTTGTTGTTGTTACACATTACTGCTGTAACAATTAAACACGATCTGTTTAGTTCCACTGGTAGAGGACAGCTGCACACCTGTGCCAGCTCTCTCTTGGGACCTCACCTATGTTCTTTTCTCCATTCCTGATTTTAGACAATAGCCATGAGTATAACAGCTTTTCTGGATTCTCTTAGTCCTTCCAGGGAATTATGAATCTGAGAGTGGTCTTGGGGGCTCTCAGTGACATGTGTCTTTTTGTTTCTTTTCTCTTCCTTACTACAAGTGAAGATAGAGTTTGTTGCTTGTTTATTTGTTTTCAAGAATAATGGTGTGTAAATGCTGTACAGTAAAGAATGTGAGAATTCGTGACAAAGAGGAAGTGCCAAGCAGATTCTGACGCCCTTCTGTCATTCACGATTGAAAGCAAGTTACCAGCTGTAGGTTTTGCAGTGTAGCTACCATTCATTTTCTTGAGGAAGATCCCTGTACTTTGAGATTGAAGATTATTTAACCATTTTACTGCAGGTGTTCTACAGGAAATGACCTTGGACCATTAATCTTTCCTGTTAAGACTGCCCTGCATGACCTCTGTGAAGCTTAATTCTTCAGTGGGTTTCCTGAGCCCCAAATGCATAGAATTTTTCTGCACATCTCCTAAAACTTTCCTGCCCTGTGCAAGCCAGGTATGTTCTGTTACTTACAAGCTCCAGACTCTTAACCAACTCAGGTGTCTGTTATTGTCCTCATGCCAATCACAACAGTGAATTCCAAATAATTCTACATGGATTATCAAGGGTCACACACACTGATAAGAGATGGAGTTGACGCTTAGAAGGAAATCTCCTTATTTGAATGTGTATATACTGTTTGAGCTACTAGGCCAAGTTCCACAGAGCTGTCAAGATAGATAAAACAAGTTTTGCTGTAGAAGATGTCACATCCCAGAAGGTAAGGTGAGAGAAGTAGAATTATGATTATACATGGACCCATGGGTGTCAAGAGGATGAGAACATGAGACCTATGCTTCATTGAACTATTGACCAAGGCTTCACACCTGCTAGTCACAGAAGTGAGTTCATTTGACCAGTTCCACAGAGCTTGTAATTAGTAGAATTAACCAGATTCACAAGAGTGTGAACTATGCTCTGTCTCACACCAATAATTATGCTCTTTTTTTTATGACATCAACTTATTAGCAACTTGATTGAATCCAAATTCTATTATTTGATGACCCTTTTTTATAACTTGTGTATAGCTTAGGAATTAAGACTTTTCTAGTCATTGCACAGAAACATTCAAAAGCTAATTTGTTTTTTATTTCCCCTCCTTTTTCACAACATAGACTTTTTCTTACCATTATCCATTCAAATATAACCTCACCTTCAAATTCCAGCTCAGGATTGACTATTTATGTTCATATTTCCTTTAACAGTTGTTGATTTTATATTTACGAACTTTGGTATTTTAAAATGCATTTTGCTTTAATGGTTACTTTATTTAATATTGGCATTATTAAGTTGGTTTTATAACTTCTCTGATTCTTTGCAAATGCCTATTAATGACCAATAATATTACATAAAAAACAAATAATAAAGGCATAGTATAAATAATAAGGTACCTTCTATAGATGAAACATTTATAGATTAGTTTATATATTAGTACATTTCAAATTAGTACATTTTAAATTAGTACATTTTAAATTTAAAAATTTAAAATGACAGATATGTTCAATGCAATACAATCTTATTTGAAATTTGTTAGTATGTATTTAGCTACCACAAAGAGAAATAAAAATAATATGTCTTCTCCTCTAGTTAGAATTACTGTATATGAAAATGTGTCATAATAAGATATGACATACATTGTTAAATATTATTCTATTGGCATATGAGGATTAAATGTCAATTAGACAAATTATATGCTTTATTTTATTAAAAAGAAATAATTCTCTTATATAAGAAGAGTTGGTAGTGTAATGATGATTACAAAACTCATGACTTTTATAAACTACAAAGAAATTAAAGTAAGAAAAACACATGGAAGAGAAATGAATGTGCATTTGTAATGTCCCCCAGTCAGCATTTCAAACAGAAAACAGAGCCTCATTTTTACATGGACAGTGCATGCAACTTTTGCCAACAATGCAGGATAGATCAGTCACCTTTCTTCAGAATTCATTTTTTGATAAACCCCTCATAAATATGTTATGTTTACAGGTGCAGATGAAATTTTAGTGCACACCAAATCCTACATTATTAAAAATAACTACAAACTGGGGAAAAACAATAGAAAAAAACAAAATGTAACAACAGGCCAACAGAAATATTGTATTCATTTAGATGGTGACATACAACATATCCTTGAAAATGAGTGAACTCTATCTAAATATAATAACCTGGATTAAACACGATTCTAATGCAAAGTGAAATACAATACAAAATGCACTTACTGAATAATTCCTATTATGCTAAGTTTAAAAACAGGCAAAACTAGACTTTAGTATTGAGGGGTGTATACTTAAATCTACATTCAACATATTATCCAACTCACTTAATTCTCATTTACTTTGCACTTATTTTTGCAAAGCATTGACTCTTAGAAACTTCATTGAACATGCCTTTATTTAATAAATATTTTCTTTTCTTTAATTTAAATAAATTTTTATTAATGTTAATGGGGTGACATTAATAAATCAGGGTACATATATTCAAAGAAAATATGTCTAGGTTATCTTGTCATTCAATTATGTTGCATACCCATCACCCAGAGTCAGATTGTCCTCCGTCACCCTCTATCTAGTTTTCTTTGTGCCCCTAACCCTCTCCCTCCTTCCCTCCTGCGTCCTCCCTCCCCCCACCCCTGGTAACCACCACACTATTGTCCATGTCTCTTAGTCTCGTTTTTATGTTCCACCAATGTATGGAATCATGTAGTTCTTGTTTTTTCCTGATTTACTTATTTCACTCCATATAATGTTATCAAGATCCCACCATTTTGTTGTAAATGATCTGAAGTCATCATTTCTTATGGCCGAGTAGTATTCCATAGTGAAAATATGGTGGTTCCTCAAAAAACTGAAAATAGAACTACCTTATGACCCAGCAATCCCTCTACTGGGTATATACCCCAAAACCTCAGAAACATTGATACGTAAAGACACATGTAGCCCCATGTTCATTGCAACACTGTTCACAGTGGCCAAGACATGGAAACAACCAAAAAGCCCTTCAATAGAAGACTGGATAATAAATATTTTCAAGGGTTTACTCTAACTGTACCTGCCGGTAAATTTGTAGGTAATCAAGCTACACAAGTGAAGAAGCTAGAACCTGTCCTTGGAGAGCTTATAAATACTCTTTCTAAGTGCTGTACTCTTTAAGACATATACTGCCTGACCTGTGGTGACACAGTGGGATAAAGTGCAAACCTGGAACACTGAGGTCGCTGGTTCAAAACCCTGGGCTTGTCTGGTCAAGGCACATATGGGAGTTGAGGCTTCCTGCTCCTCCCCCTTCTCTCTCCTTCTTTCCCTCTCTCTCTCTCTCCTCTCTGAAAAAAGAACTGAGAAAATAAAGTCTTTAAAAAAAAAGACATATACTGATGGGATGCTATTTTGCTCAGGAGGCCATTGTTTTTAACTTAATTGAAATTGTACTGCTACACTTAATATTTTAATTCTTCTTGACCAGTTCATTTTGATTTACCTAGATTCAATTCTGTGTGAACCAAAAAGGTATTATTATTGTTTATGTATTAATTTATCAGTCTCATATATGATGATTTGGAGAAGCTCTCTCTCTACCAAAGGATCTAAAGAATTCTATGTCTGTTTTCCTTATGAAATGTTTATCTTTACTGTAATCAAAGAGGTCTCTTTATAAGGAAACAATCACCTTTTCTAAATGTTACAGTTTTCTGAAGTGTGATCGTTTACAAAGACTCTCCGAATGTTTATATAAATTAGGACAGTGTGAAGGACACCAGCAAAGAATGTTGCCTGTAAGACATACTTCAAGTGACTAATATTAATACAGCCTTGACCTTCTTTCCTCTATCGTGGCAAAACCAATTCACATGATCTGTTCATTGTGAATGGTGTACGTTTTCTGACAAGATAGAGCACTTGCTATTTTCTTGACAAAATGTATTCCAAGAGTTTATTCTTGTTGAGCTCCAATACAGAGAACAAAATCTTGATTTCTGTGTTGTTGTACTAAATATTATGATTTTAAAATGAAAATTGTTTTGTTTTTGTATGTCTCTTCAAAAGGGCAATTTGATTGAACAAGTTTAATAAGCTCCTAATACACTTCTACTTTTCTAAATAAAATTAGACAGGTGACTACCATCAGCTCGATTTGTAACTGAATTCACAATTGGTTTGCTATTAAAATTGTCTTACTGCTCATTTCTGAGGAGCCATAAAATTCATAAAAACAAACCAAACACCTAAAGATTTTTCAGGTAGATGGCTTGTGTACTTACTCATTTTTTAATACTTTCTTCTGGTAGTTTTTGGCAAAATCTGGCCTGGAATGGTGAGATGTATTCTGTTGTGGCCATAATATTATAAAAGGAGATGTCTATACACCTAAAACCTGAAGATCTTTTCACTTAACTTAGTGCATTTTCAGGGTTAATTGCGCAGCTAACCTCATGCTCCTTACCCACCAAGTCACCCTAGCTAGAAGTGGCCACCATGGAGTCACGGACTCACAGTCACCTGTTCAGTGGCCCGAGGTCTGGAGGAGACAGAGCAGTAACCACGCTGAGGCGTCAGCTGGGACCCTGAGCTTGGGGACCTTCCTCAATGAGCTCGTCACCCAGTTATATCCAGATAAACTTGGGGAGGCCTCGCGGGAACATTTAAGATAGGGTTTCTTATCCTCTAGAAAGAAGCATAAGACCAAGGGTTCTTTCTCTGCCTCTGGATACTGTGTGGCTATGCCACATGCCGCTGTCTTGAAACCCTAAGAGAGAAGTGTCGTTATCTTTTTTTTTAAGCTTATCTGTTCTGTATTATCAGTATTCTGTTCTTTTCATTGTGGCTTTGATGATGCCAGTTTGTTAATCTGAATTACTAATTTATTTTTCTTAAGTTCTATTGCAAGAGAAATGGAGGTGTATTTATTTACTTCTATTGACTCCTTCTTAAACATATATTTATTAAGTTTTGGCTATGCATCAGAAACCCTTCTGCAAAGAAAACAGCAGAGAACTGTTCCAGAGGCCAGTGAAAGTGACTCAGTCAAGGTGACAAAATGTATTTTGTATGCAAGGCATGAAAATCTCAAAATGACTCCATGACGTAATCCTGTCATTTAGAACGTTATGTTTTCTATTGGAGCACTTTGGCAATATGGGGACATTTATGTTGCCAATGCGTTTTAATTTCCCTCTCTTTTTGGTCAAGTAAAATTATTGAGCAAAGCACGTTACATAAAGAATCCTGCTGGAATTCAGTCTTAGGAAAAACAGGGATCAAACAGATTTTGAAATTTAAGATAAAAAAGTCAGTAGGAGAAGAACAATCTGAAATGTTTTAATGAGAAAGCGCAGTCTTTTAAAGTTCACTGAACTAAAACTGGGAACATCTGATTGTGTTTCTAACTTACTAGATACGAGATTTTATTTCATCGAGTTACTTAATATCACCACGATTCAGTCTCACAGCACGAAAAATACATTGCAGTGCGTTAGGAAATGCAAATCATGAACACAGAGTAAAGAATTTTTTTATGACTATATAGAATTGTGTACATACCAGATACTTCTGAGAACAGTATCAGGAAGACAAGAGAATTGGCTGATTGAAAATTGGAAGTTTTTCAGAGGATGACGTCAGAGTAATGGCGGAGTAGGAAGCGATACCGATAAATCTCCCCCAAAACTCAACAAGATCTTCAACCAGAAACAGAAAAACCTATACTTGGAGCCTCCAGATGCTTCACAATACACCCGAAGGTATGGTCGAGTGAAAAATTGGCTAAATATATAACCAAATCCTGAAGGAAATAGGGAGTAAGAAATGCTCTGCCTTCCTCACTAACCTAAACAGGGCGGCTTTCTCTGGTAACTGTGAATATAGAAACTGAGGTGGGCAAAGGGGGTGAATACATCCAGGCCGCGCACAAAAGGCCGAACCAGGCTGTGGCATGGAGATCCTAGCGGAGGAAAAACTGTTCCTGTGGCAAGCCGGGCAATACAAGCTAACACTCGCGCCAAACCCAAACAAAGAAAGACAAGCTGGGCAGCCATTTTACCCGTTCTCCTGGTTGGTGCGCAGTTAGTGGGCGAGAGATCTCTTCCTAAGCCCCAGAAGTGGGTGTCCGTGTTGCCCCACAGAGAGGCAGGGTCAGAGGCCTTTCTGTGGGCCGAAAGCAGAATCTCTGGGCAGCCCCAGCACCCTGGGAAAGCCGCACACGGGAGGGAGCGAGAACTAATTCCAACGGTGGAAATTTTCCGTGCTGGTGAGGGTTTCACTCAGGGAAATGCGGCCGGCCTCATATCCTGGTGTGCGCGCACAGATAGGTAGTGAGCGATTCCTCCGAGTGCCTCGGCAGGGCGCGCCCGTGTTATCGCACAGAGGGGCAGAGTCAGGGGCCTTTGTGTGGGCAAAAGCAGAATCTCGGGCCGCCCCAGCACCTTGCAAAAGCCGCGCACGGGGACGGAGCGAGAGCGAATTCCAGCGCTACAAATTTCCATGCGGTTGGGGGTTTCACTCAGAGCGTGAGACTACTGGCCGGATATCCTGGTCTGCGTGTGCAGATAGTGAATGAGAGTTTCCTCCAAGCACCCCGGAAGTGGGTGCCCGCCTGTGTTACTAGACAGAGTGGCAGAGCCAGAGGTCTTTGAGTGGGCGGAAAGCCCGCCTGATTATGCTAGCAGCTCTGACTGACTGAGCCTTACCCAGAGCCCTGTGCTGAGTGGAAATAGAGTGGGGAGTTGCCAGCTCTTTGAACCTCTTACTATCCAGGCAGAGGCAGCAACAACCCCATAGCTGGATTATCAGGCTACTAATTGAGGAAGGAAAGACTAGGAGAAAGGCTCCAGGAACACGGACTCTCTCACTGTTGGAGACTATGAAAGCTAATGAGCCTTGACTCCCAACGAGACTAAAGCACAATACATGACATTGCCATAGAGACTTATCAACTGCAAACCTCTACCTGAGCGTGCCAAAGGGGCAGAACCTGAGGTACAGAGTCACCGACCAGGAAGAGGGAGAGAAAAGAAAAAACAAGAAGATAACCTCTCAAAATCAAGAATAATCTGCAGACTTTATAACCTATCCCATTTTATTATATTTGTTCGTTTGTTTCTCTTATCTTCATTCTTGATACTTTTTTTTCCTCCTCCAATTTGGCCGATTAACTCTCTGCCAGTCTTACTCTCTCATCTCCTTGAACTACACTACCCATAAGTGTTACATCTCCCATTATCTTTTTTCTCCTCTTCCTTTCTCTCTATGAGGGTTGCACTCCAAAACCCTTAAATCTCTCTCTCCTTTCTTTTTTCTTCTTTCACTGGTTCCCTCTTTTTTTTCTCTCTCTCTCTTTCTTTTCTCCCTCTATATAAGTTTCTTCCTTTCTCCTTTACATCTCCTCGCATTCAAACCTCAATAACAAACAAATTATCTTATCTGGGACTCAAACTTATGTTTGTGGCATTTTGGGGGTTTTTTACTTCACCTTTTTAACTCACTAGCAGTGCTCCCATCCCTGGCTCTCCATTTTATCTAGTTCTTGTTCCACTAAATACAATAGTATTTTTTTAATTTGTCCCCCCATTTTTCTGTTCTCTTATTCCTCTCATCATAACTCTTAGACAACACCAACACCTAAAAGCAAATCATTTTATTCTTGACCCAAATTTTTTCCTTATTTGCTTTTTGTGGGTCCATACCGCCCCCCCTTTTTTTTTTTTCCTTTTTTTTTCTTTTTTTTTTTTTTGCCCCTTTATTACTTTTCCCCAATTCAGGACCTCCATCACAGGCATTGTTTGTTATAATTCACAGTTCATCACAAGATTTTCTCAAGAAAAAGGGGAGAGGAGAGGAAAAAAGGGGGGGGGAATAATTTCCTTTTTTTAAAAATTATTATTTTATTTTTCTTTATTTCATTATTAATTTTTTTTTAAAAAAAACAACTCTTTTTGATTTTTTATTTTTTTAAATTTTTATTCTTTATTAAATCTCATTAATACAATCAAAAAAACCACCCTCAGATGCCATTAAGGAAGAGAAAATCGAATATCATGGATACAAAAGAAAGAGAGGTAACACAGCTAGATGAGGAAAAATCTATGGAGAAAAAATTTAATATATTGGAAACCTTGGAGCTAAATGACAGAGAATTCAAGATAGAAATCCTAAAAATCCTCCGAGATATACAAGAAAACACAGAAAGGCAATTTAGGGAGCTCAGAAAACAACTCAATGAACACAAAGAATATATGTCCAAAGAAATTGAAACTATAAAAACAAATCAAACACAGATGAAAAACTCAATTCATGAGCTGAAAAACGAAGTAACAAGCTTAGCTAATAGAACAGGTCAGATAGAAGAGAGGATTAGTGAAATAGAAGACAAGCAACTTGAGGCACAACAGAGAGAAGAAGAAAGAGACTCAAAAATTAAAAAAAATGAGATAGCCCTACAAGAATTATCTGACTCCATCAAAAAGAATAACATAAGAATAATAGGTATATCAGAGGGAGAAGAGAGAGAAAATGGAATGGAGAACATACTCAAACAAATAATAGATGAGAACTTCCCAAGCCTGTGGAAAGAACTAAAGCCTCAAATTCAAGAAGCAAACAGAACACCGAGTTTTCTTAACCCCAACAAACCTACTCCAAGGCATATCATAATGAAATTGACACAAACCAACAGCAAAGAAAAAATTCTCAAGGCAGCCAGGGAAAAGAAGAATACAACATATAAAGGAAGGCCCATTAGATTATCATCAGATTTCTCAGCAGAAACTCTACAAGCTAGAAGAGAGTGGACCCCAATATTTAAAGTCCTGAATGAGAAAAACTTTCAGCCATGAATACTATACCCATCAAAGCTATCCTTCAAATATGAAGGAGAAATAAAAACATTCACAGATACAGAAAAGATGAGGGAATTTATCATCAGAAAACCCCCACTCCAGGAATTACTAAAGGGGGTTCTCCAATCAGATACAAAGAACAAAAAAAAAACAGAGCCACAAGTAAAAGCTCCAAGAAGAACACAATAAAACCAAATTTAAACTGTGACAACAACAAAAAGAAAGAGGGGGAGAAGATGGAGATTAACAGTAGCAAAGGACGATGGAGAGCAAAAGTACTCACAAAATAGTTCGCTACAATGAACAGGGTAGGGACCCTTTTCATTACTTAAAGGTAACCACCATTGAAAAAACCACCACAGAAGCACATGAGATAAAAAAGATAGCAACAGAGGAAAGATGTATGGAATACAACCAAATAAAAACAAAAGATAGAAAAACGAAAGAGAAGGATCAAACAAGACACAAAACTAACAGAAAGCAAGATATAAAATGGCAATAGGGAACTCACAAGTATCAATAATTACACTAAATGTAAACGGATTAAACTCACCAATAAAAAGGCACAGAGTAGCAGAATGGATTAAAAAAGAAAATCCAACTATATGCTGCCTACAGGAAACTCATCTAAGTAACAAGGATAAAAACAAATTCAAAGTGAAAGGCTGGAAAACAATACTCCAAGCAAATAACATCCAAAAAAAAAGCAGGTGTAGCAATACTCATATCGGATAATGCTGACTACAAGACAGGAAAAGTACTCAGAGACAAAAATGGCCATTTCATAATGGCTAAGGGGACACTGAATCAAGAAGACATAACAATTCTTAATATATATGCACCAAACCAAGGAGCACCAAAATATATAAGACAGCTACTTATTGACCTTAAAACAAAAACTGACAAAAATACAATCATACTTGGAGACCTCAATACACCGCTGACGGCTCTAGATCGGTCATCCAAACAGAGAATCAACAAAGACATAGTGGCCTTAAACAAAACACTAGAGCACCTGGATATGATAGACATCTACAGGACATTTCATCCCAAAGTGACTGAGTATACATTTTCTCCAGTGTACATGGATCATTCTCAAGAATTGACCATATGTTGGGCCACAAAAACAACATCAGCAAATTCAGAAAAATTGAAGTTGTACCAAGCATATTTTCTGATCATAAAGCCTTGAAACTAGAATTCAACTCAAAAAAGAGGAAAAAAATCCCACAAAAATGTGGAAACTAAACAACATACTTTTAAAAAATGAATGGGTCAAAGAAGAAATAAGTGCAGAGATCAAAAGATTTATACAGACTAATGAAAATGACAATACGACATATCAGAATCTATGGGATGCAGCAAAAGCAGTGATAAGAGGGAAGTTCATATCACTTCAGGCATATATGAACAAACAAGAGAGAGCCCAAGTGAACCACTTAACTTCCCACCTTAAGGAACTAGAAAAAGAAGAACAAAGACAACCCAAAAGCAGCCGAAGAAAGGAGATAATAAAAATCAGAGCAGAAATAAATGAATTAGAGAACAGAAAAACTATAGAAAAAATTAATAGAACAAGGAGCTGGTTCTTTGAAAAGATCAATAAAATTGACAAACCCTTGGCAAGACTTACCAAGGAAAAAAGAGAAAGAACTCATATAAACAAAATCCAAAATGAAAGAGGAGAAATCACCACGGACACCGTAGATATACAAAGAATTATTGTAGAATACTATGAAAAACTTTATGCCACTAAATTCAACAACCTAGAAGAAATGGATAAATTCCTAGAACAATACAAAATTCCTAGACTGAGTCAAGAAGAAGCAGAAAGCCTAAACAGACCTATCAGTAGAGAAGAAATAGAAAAAACCATTAAAAACCTCCCCAAAAATAAAAGTCCAGGCCCTGACGGCTATACCAGCGAATTTTATCAAACATTCAAAGACTTGGTTCCTATTCTACTCAAAGTCTTCCAAAAAATTGAAGAAGAAGCAATACTTCCAAACACATTTTATGAGGCCAACATAACCCTCATACCAAAAGCAGGCAAGGATGGCACTAAAAAAGAAAACTACAGTCCAATATCTCTAATGAATACAGATGCTAAAATACTAAACAAAATACTAGCAAATCGAATACAACAACATATTAAAAAAATAATACATCATGATCAAGTGGGATTCATCCCAGAATCTCAAGGATGGTTCAACATACGTAAAACGGTTAATGTAATACACCATATCAACAAAACAAAGAACAAAAACCACATGATCTTATCAATAGATGCAGAAAAGGCTTTCGATAAAATACAACACAATTTTATTTTTAAGACTCTCAACAAAATGGGTATAGAAGGAAAATATCTCAACATGATAAAGGCCATATATGATAAACCATCAGCTAACATCATATTAAATGGCACTAAACTGAAGGCTTTCCCCCTTAAATCAGGAACAAGACAGGGTTGTCCACTCTCTCCACTCTTATTTAATGTGGTACTAGAGGTTCTCGCCACAGCAATCAGACAAGACAAAGAAATAAAAGGCATCCATATTGGAAAAGAAGAAGTAAAGGTATCACTTTTTGCAGATGATATGATCCTATACATCGAAAACCCCAAAGAATCCACAAAAAGACTACTAGAAACAATAAGCCAATACAGTAAGGTCGCAGGATACAAAATTAACATTCAGAAGTCAATAGCCTTTCTATATGCCAACAATGAAACAACTGAGAAGGAACTCAAAAGAATAATCCCCTTCACGATTGCAACAAAAAAAAATAAAATACTTAGGAATAAACATAACAAAGAATGTAAAGGACTTATATAATGAAAACTATAAACCATTGTTAAGGGAAATTGAAAAAGATATAATGAGATGGAAGAATATACCTTGTTCTTGGCTAGGAAGAATAAATATAATCAAGATGGCTATATTACCCAAAGCAATATACAAATTCAATGCAATTCCCATCAAACTTCCAATGACGTTTTTTAAAGAAATAGAGCAAAAAATCATCAGATTTATATGGAACTATAAAAAACCCCGAATAGCCAAAGCAATCCTAAAGAAAAAGAATGAAGCTGGGGGCATTACAATACCTGACTTCAAACTCTATTATAGGGCCACGACAATCAAAACAGCATGGTATTGGCAGAAAAATAGACACTCAGACCAATGGAACAGAATAGAAAGTCCAGAAATAAAACCACATATATATAGTCAAATAATTTTTGATAAAGGGGCCAACAACACACAATGGAGAAAAGAAAGCCTCTTCAATAAATGGTGCTGGGAAAACTGGAAAGCCACATGCAAAATAATGAAACTGGACTACAGTTTGTCCCCCTGTACTAAAATTAACTCAAAATGGATCAAAGATCTAAACATCAGACCTGAAACAATTAAGTACATAGAAGAAGACATAGGTACTCAACTCATGGACCTGGGTTTTAAAGAGCATTTTATGAATTTGACTCCAATGGCAAGAGAAGTGAAGGCAAAAATTAATGAATGGGACTACATCAGACTAAGAAGTTTTTGCTCAGCAAGAGAAACTGATAACAAAATAAACAGAAAGCCAAATATATGGGAACTGATATTTTCAAACAACAGCTCAGATAAGGGCCTAATATCCAAAATATACAAAGAACTCATAAAACTCAACAACAAACAAACAAACAATCCCATAAAAAAATGGGAAGAGGATATGAACAGACACTTCTCCCAGGAAGAAATACAAATGGCCAACAGATATATGAAAAGATGCTCATCTTCTTTAGCTATTAGAGAAATGCAAATCAAAACAGCAATGAGATACCACCTCACACCTGTTCGATTAGCTATTATTAGCAAGACAGGTAATAGCAAATGTTGGAGAGGCTGTGCAGAAAAAGGAACCCTCATACACTGTTGGTGGGAATGTAAAGTAGTACAACCATTATGGAAGAAAGTATGGTGGTTCCTCAAAAAACTGCAAATAGAACTACCTTATGACCCAGCAATCCCTCTACTGGGTATATACCCCCAAAACTCAGAAACATTGATACGTAAAGACACATGCAGCCCCATGTTTATTGCAGCATTGTTCACAGTGGCCAGGACATGGAAACAACCAAAAAGCCCGTCAATAGATGACTGGATAAAGAAGATGTGGCACATATACACTATGGAATACTACTCAGCCATAAGAAATGATGACATCGGAACATTTACAGCAAAATGGTGGGATCTAGATAACATGATACGAAGCGAAATAAGTAAATCAGAAAAAACCAGGAACTGCATTATTCCATACGTAGGTGGGACATAAAAGTGAAACTAAGAGACATTGATAAGAGTGTGGTGGTTGCGGGGGGGAGGGGGGAATGGGAGAGGGAAAGGGGGAGGGGGAGGGGCACAAAGAAAACAAGATAGAAGGTGACAGAGGACAATCTGACTTTGGGTGACGGGTATGCATCATAATTGAACGACAAGATACCCTGGTCTTGTTATCTTTGAATATATGTATCCTGATTTATTGATGTCACCCCATTAAAAAAATAAAATTATTAAAAAAAAAAAAGAAAAAGAAAATTGGAAGTTGAATAAATAAGAAACATTGTCAATACATTCATCTATGAAGGTGACAGTTTTCAAGCCTCATTAAAATCAATTTTATCCCGTGAGAGAAAATTTTCTTTGTGCTTCCGTATCCCATTGTCTAAGACGTGTGCTCCCGGCCACGGAGTCAGACTCTGCTCTTGCTGCAGAAAGCTGCCTTGTTGGTGGAACCCAGTCTCCTTTTGCCATCTGTTAAGGTGCAGGTGTAGAACTATATTCACAATTATATAATTCAGACCAACTGCTGGTCCACCAGAAATTTTGTGCCAGTCCACGAAAGAGTTAAGAACCCTGATATTGTGTGAAGATTACAGACCCAGTCATCATAGTCTGGTTTGCTTATGCTCAGGGTGGTTTCTGCCTTAGCGGTGCCCTAAATAATTCTCCTATTTTCACCTGGCCCCCAAGTGAGAAAAGCTTGAACACCACTGAGGTTATTTATTTCACTACAAATAAGTTTGCATACACATTTCCCAACTATGGCTTTTTTGTTAGTTTCCAATATTTTTCTCAGAGACAGTGGTTCAAATTGTAATGAAACAATCAAACACAAACATTCCAAATGAGATAGGAAATGGAAGCAGAGGGAGAAATACGTTGTATAGTAGCAGTGACGAAGGGTAAAACAGGAAAAGAAAAAAAAACCAACACAGGTCATGTGTAAGGAATTCTAGTGAAATGACCAAGAGGTGAGTGAGAATCCGGGCTCTGAGCACAGGCAGAGTAGGGACAGGAGAGAAGGGGGTGAGAATAAAAAATGCTGGCCCTTCCTATTCAATTAGTTCAGTGCAGTGATTTTGTTCATGCTTGAGACTCATTGTTCAAGTTATGGAGTGCATTTGTACTCCTGGTGCTTTGTATAGTTGATGTTATTTTAAAGGTATTTTTCCCATGCAGACATTCATCTGTGAATATACAGCCCGTTGACACCAGAGAGCTTTCAGTAAAGTAATATAGTAGAAACACTGCATTTTCTGTAGTAACCCATCTAATCTGAAATGTTTATAAAAGAGACAATACTAACTAGTGTAGAGGTATATTAGAATAACATTTTAAAATTATATAAAGTCAATTATTATTTGACTCATGAGCAAGTTTGCATAATGGTAAATCGGTTAAATTTTGAGCACACTCAACATGTCAAATTGTACTTGGACTCATAAAAAAAAACTTAAACATGTAATGTTTAGAGCGAGGGTAAAGGAAAAAATTAAACAGAAGGATAATAGGTATATGGTATATGATGAAGAAAAAATGGAAAGAAACATAATTTGTTGATTATAGGAGTGGAAGGAAATGAGACATTGACCATTTATTTAAAATTAAGGTTATCTCACCACACAGTTTAAAAGGTTATGATAGCACATGATGACATGGAAATAATGAGTCTAAATTTAGAATTAATGACTCTTGGGAGAATGCATAAAGTGCTCAGAAGTACTGACAAAAATGTAAGACTTCTAGCAAAGTACGTACTTGGGGATTTTTTGGTCTATAGACATTGGTTTCCTGATTCTCTCTCACTTTGCTTTGTATATTCATGTTTGATGATAGAAGAGATAACAAGGGAATTAAGTATAAGAAAATTGAAGACATTACAATCTAAAATGGTATGTCAGGATTTTCTGTGAATTTATTCCACAAGATTCTCTCTGGGTTTAATTTCCATGGATTACAAACATTGACTGGACTATCTATACACAGGTTTTCATTTCCTCTTGTTTACTCTAATGAGTCACCAGGGCATCCTGGGTTATTAGTTTCCCCAGCTATTAGAGACTTGATGACTTCCTTTTTCATTTATTTTATTTTCCTCCGTAGTCCTACTGGAACATAGCTTTCTAAATAATCTCCTTTTTACATGGTGCCTCTTCCCTCTGGATTAGATTATTTTTAGACTGGTCAGAAATATGTCTGGACAACAATGTGTTACCTGAATTTTTTTAAATTCAGTTTTTGGTTTTGATTTCTCTGTTTTGCCATCAGTATGTGACAACTACAGATTCTCATGGTAATTTACAGAATTACTTTATGAATATATAATAGAGTTAATGCTACTATGTAGACAGTGTTTAAGTAAGTACAATTCTATTTTTAATGTCTCTATCACTACTTCAGTTGCTTCTATTATAGTAACTACTTCAGTCTACCTGCTCATATTTTCTGTATCTATAAACTGATCTTAAAGAGTTTTGTTAGCTTTCAACTATTCTTTGTTTGGTCAGCATAAGCATTCATATATAATATTCATACCAATTTTCAATATGAATGAAAAAGACATGGATTTTAATATTTAATATAAAGAATCCAAAAAGGCAGAACACTAGACTAGAAACAAAAGATCTAGGAGCTCTTTCTGATTATTCTGAGCTTATTTCTTTAAGTTGTCTTGAGGATAATTGAGTTACAGTACTTTAAAATCCTTTGCCACCAGTCCTATATGTTTATTTCTTATGTAGATTTAATAAATTAGGGCAATCTGGCTTATGTATCAATGGCTTGTATGTCAGATGCAGGAGAGTTTCCTCAGTTTCAGTCAGCTGAGATCTGTACAAAATATCTAAGTTTTCTTCTTTTCTGCTGTTATAACCAGATGGTTCAATAGTGAACATTTCAAGGAAATATCTATCCTTTGGAGGCTTTTTCATGGTCAGGGAGCTGGCCCTCCTATGAAATACTCATCTCTATATAACTGATCAGCCGTCAATGCTTGTCTAAGAATTGGATTTCACAGTTATTACTTAGTAACTTCATCTTAAAATATATCCACAGTGATCTAATCTCTTTCTTTCACATATCGTATGATCACAGTTACTGTTGATGGTGTAGATCAGTGGTCTCCAACCTTTTTTGGGCCACGGACCAGTTTAATGTTGGAAAATATTTTCACTGACCAGTCTTTAGGGTGGGATGGATAAATGTATCATGTGACCGAGACAAGCATCAAGAATGAGTCTTAGATGGATGTAACAGAAGAAATCTGGTTATTTTTTTAAAATAAAACATCGTTCAGACTTAAATATAAATAAAACAAAAATAATGTAAGTTATTTATTCTTTCTCTGCGGACCAGTACCAAATGGCCCACGGACCGGTCTGTGGCCTGGGGGTTGGGGACCGCTGGTGTAGATGACCCATTGCACAGCCTGCGTTAACTACCAGTTATTTGAATGGGAAATTTACCTTCCACCATAATCAAAATAAACGGAATCCCTGTCACAAGAGAGAAAGGTGTTAATACAAGATCAAGATTAATTAACATATTAATAACATTATAAATATTATTCAAGAAAGAAAAAACACTTCTACGTTTTTGCAGATTAAACAGGATGAGATAGCAGTGAACACTTTGCATTCTCAAACTGGTGGGCTACAAAGTGAGGGGAGTGATGGAGGGTCAATAAACTCAAACAAGATAAAAAGAAGAGAGATAAACATGCTTCCTTTCAGCAGAGAAGATGATATATAGGGGAAAAGCAATTTAAGAGCCGCCATACGAAAATAATGTGCACCAGGCGTGTTTTGCATTAAACTTGATTGTCAGCGACACTAACGTAATCTCAACTGAATAAATATAAAGGTAAAAGGCAGTGAAACCAGTCTAATTCATCTGCCTTGATTAAAAGTACCCTCTAAGAAAAAGCACGCAACATTTTGGAATTCTTATTTTAAGAAACCCATTGTTGAGTCATGTTATTTTCACCGGCGTTTCAATTGGATGAAAAGAAAGCTAGGAAATGAATCACATTATATAAGGACTTTTAAAAGGAAGCATGAATTTTTGCTTGAATAAAAGTTAAGTCCCAGAAGGTCTGCCACGCAGGACATGGTGTTAGGCGTATTCTGACAAAGATACGCACAAGGTTGTCTAAAAATGGAGTTCAATTTCTGTTCAAGAAAAAGCTGAAGTAACTTCAGACATGATTTTTGAAGAGGAGATTCAAGTATCTGATGAGATACTCAAATGAAAAATTAGATTTACTTTTAAGATTCTTTCTATTCAAGAGATTATCTGACTTTTTACACCAAGCTAGCCTATGCACTGATTTCTTCATAACTGTATCTATTCTCTTTTCTCCTGTGCTGGGTGGCAAGACACAAACATTTCTTGTTGGCTTGGTGAACACCGTTTGAAGTTACTGCTTGTGTCCGTTTCCTAGGGGTACCATGACAAATGGTCACAAGCCTGGGGTGGCTTCGAAGCCTCAGAGACTTATTCTCTCACAGCTCTGGAGGCTGTAAATCTGCACTAAGGTGTCAGCAGGCTATGCTCCCTCTGTAAAATCTATGGCAGCGTCACTGCCTGCCTCTTCCAGCTTCCGGTGGCCGGAGCCATGTGTGGCTCTGCTTGTGGCCGGATCAGTCCAGTCTCTGCCTCTGTCTTCACATTGTGGCTTCTCCCTGGGTGTGTAGTGTGTCCTTTGCTATCTCCTATAAGGACACTATCATTGCATCTTTAAAGGCTTTATATTCAAATAAGGTTAAATGCCAAGACTGTGTGAACTGATTTTTGGAAACACTATTCCACCCACAGACACTATTCAGCCTTCACTGCACTATTGACACAAGGAATGCCTGTACTTTGCATTTCAGGGGAGGCTCCAGTTTTGTTTTGGGGGGTTTCTGGTCCTCTCATGTGATGAGAATTAAGCATGAGGAAACATCATATGTTTTATAAACCATTTTCACCAAGCAGAAGCAGCAGCAGAAGTAGAGCATTATTCCAGCATGTCTTGAGTTTCTCTCAGTGGTTTGCTTGCAGTAACATGATGAAGTTAATTTAAAAAATATTTTATAAGAAATTAGCAAAAGAACTCTCATGTTTATACATTTAAGGTAAACCATGTAAGCATTAAAAAGGAATGAATCTTTGTAACTCACTTGACTTTTGTGAGCAATGTTTCCACATTCTGTTACGAGGATGCTGATTTTCCTTCCATCTTAGATGATCTGATTTTAGCTTATCAATCCCATAAGCTAAAAAATAATGTCACTGGACTTCACAAGGAGAATATAGATACAGGACAGCAGAACAGTTACTTAAAGAAGTGCTTTAAACAAATGACAAATCAAATTATTTTAAGATTTGTTCTTAGCATTGCTTATGGTCCATATCATAATCACTTTGAATTATTTTTGTTTCAACGTAAGAGAAGAAATGTTGATGCACTCATTGATAATTCTCAGAAGCTATATGTGACATGTTAAATAATTACTGAGGACTAATATGTTATTTTTTTAATCTTAATCATTTTATCAACACTTTAAGGAACACTAAGCAATTGCATTTTAGAGCTCCATCTCTTTGGAAATTATCCAACTGGTAGAATCTTTATATATTAATACATCCAAAATGTCTCTGTAGTAAGAAAGCTTAAGAATCGTGAATGTAGTTTTTGATATATGTAGTCTAAACTTAAATAAAGCTAAAAAGTCTTTAATTCTGTTTTTAATATTGCTCATATATCTCTTGAGAAATTAAAAAAAAAAACCCAATAGTGTATTAACTGTCTTTTAATTACTCTTTTTGAACCCTGATGAAGCATGGTACTTTTTACGCCTCTTGCTTAACAATTAACTTTAGCTTGTAGACCAAGATCATTAAGTACGGTGTCACGAGATTTGAATGCTTATAGTTTCTGTCCCTGATCTATCACGTTAAAGCTTTTCTGAATGAGCACCTGATAACCTTCAGCCTACCCTGTTCTTCTTCTGGACCTAACGAGAGGGAAGAAGTTGGATATTAGCAGGCTAGCCCCCACATATCATATGATTGCAAAATGTTGATTTTTGCTTCATGCCCAAGATTAGGATAACAGGTGATGGTCACTTCTCAGAGTAGAGCTACAGAGTAGACAGCTCATCTGCTAGGCTCACCCTTAACCGGGGCTTTGGCTGCCTGAGGCATCCCTTTTCCCATTCCTGAGCGGGCACGGCCTATCACTCTGGACCTAGCCTTTTGACAATGTCTCATTTTTCTGCCTGACTTAAACATGTAAAACAAAATAAACATTTATCTTCAGTCAAGAAAACTCTATAGATGGAAATTGCTGATTGGTAAAATAGTTTGTGGTTGCCCTTTGTTGAAGAGAATGAAATTTCCACGCAGGTGCTTTGAGAGAGAAGCTCAGTGTGGTAGACCCTTAACAGACCTTGAGGATTCTCTATATCCATGAAATTAGTTTGGGGTCTAACAAAAACCCATTATGTTATTAATGGCAGGTATTTAGAAAAGTAGCCGGAGTATTAACTGATATCAGAAGCAGAATAAGAGAATCTGCAAAAGAAATGTGAAGGTGACACTTCACAAATTGTCTACCATAGTAATCAGGGACTGAAGCATCTATAATATATTTCATAAACACAGAGAAGCTGAAACAGTTACAGATTACCTGGGAAGCAGGTGCTTCGCTGAGGTGATTCCCACGTGCTGACTACAGAGAGTTTGGGGATTTCCTTATTCATTTTTTTCAAAAGGGATACTAACTAAATGTATTTTATTAAATCAAAATTTCAGAGACCGAGTTTGGCTGATACCATATTTTAAAAGTCTTTCCAGGGAAACTCTATATGGTAAATACTGTGACACTTAGTTATATTAATTGCTGAGTTATATTAATTAATTAATTAATGTTTCGCTACAATCGGTCATCTTATGCTGGTCCCATCCTCATCTCAGTTTATATCATTATTATGCTGTTTCCTGAGGACAAGCATCCTCTAGCTCAGTTCCAGTGCAGAGGTTGTTCCTTACGCACACAGCACAGTAGAATTCGACTGAATGCAAGAAAAAAAATAAGTGAATAAATAAGACATACTAAGAAAACATGCGGGTTCCGAATGTTTCCGAAAATGTAGTTTCCCTAAGATTTCTGCTTCTCCCTTCTGCTGAATCATTTTTATTTTCTCATTCAAAGCTTCCAGTTACTTCAAACACAGTTCCTCATCAAAGTTATAAGGCATATAGCTTTACATACACGTAGGAACAACAAAAGCATTGCATAACATTAAAGTCAGAAAGAGGTAAAAGCAGGTAAAATAGAAAAAGGTTTTGGGATCCAAAGATAATTATCTAATGGGACCATCAATTTGGGCTATTGTTTATCATCAAAATGAGATAGATTCTAGGTTCTTGTAACTGTACTGACGACAAATAATTTATAATCTTTCCAGTAACCTAAAAACAGAACTATGGACCGGTTTAGTTTCTTTTTTTAAAGAATGTCTGTACAATTTAAAACTGTTAAGTCATTATTGTTCATTAGGTCAGGGAAGTATAAGAATAGGCTAAGTGCACTAAAGGTAATTATTCAAAAGTGTCATAACACTGATTAAAATAAAATGATAAAGATTCACAGTCTACTGAGCCCTTTCTTCATCTTTATTTTTTTTAATTATTATTATTGTTTACTGCTAAGCCTTAGAATACAATTTTAGGGATTTATTTTTTATACTGGTTAAAGTGATATTTGAGCTTTTTTTTTTTTATTATTTTCACCACCTGTATTTGACACGATCCAATGTTGATCGCTGACAAATGTGTTGAGTTGGGGGCACATTCATTCTCCTTCAGGCTGTGTAACCCATTGCAGTTTGCTTTTCTCTTTTCGATACTATTTTTCCGTTTACTCTCAACTTCTAAAATTTGGTCGGACTCTTTATTTATCCTGTGTTCAGCTGTGTGGGCTCATATTAAAGAGTGTTATACAGCATAATTAGTTGTGACACTTAAAAAGAGAGGGAGAGAAAGAGAGAGAAATAGCCCTTACCACATTTTGAAACATGCCAAACAGCCACGTCTGGCCAAGGAGGCTATAACATTTTCCTGACCCTGGGTAGTACGACCCTACATTTCTGCAACACCCAGTCTCACTTAAGTGCTGTCCGTTGGGTGTTTTTATTGGCTGTCATCTGAATCCCCCAAACTCGGCTGCTTTGTCGTGGTTTCCATAGCATCCTCACCCTCTCTGGATGTGGTTGGCATGTCTGCAGCGGCCCCCTCAAGGGACCAGCACATCCCGGCTCCCTTCCCTGCGTGCAGCCTGCAGCTCATTAGCTATGAGTTCGTTCAGCAGCTGCCCCCCACGCACCCGCTCACCTGACCGATGCTTACCTAACCCCTAACCTCGTTCTTTGCTCCTGAAAGCACATCTCTGCCTCCCTGCCCTTGGGCATACCAGGCCACATTGAGCACTACACTTGGGGGGCCACTTTAAACACAGGAATCATCAATACACAAACCAACAAAAACACAAAAGTGTGAAAAACATGGTCCTAAATAGACCGACTGTAGGACATGTCTGTCTAGTATGAACCTCAAACAGTAAGAGCAAGGCCTTGTCCGACCTCAGCTGTTAAAGTGTGTATCACCTGACTCAAAGATTGTTCGCTCTGCACATGTCCACAGATGACCTCAAAAGCCCACGAACATTTGTTTTGAGGCAATAAATTTTGACTCATGAGCAGATGAAGTGGTGATTAACAAGGATCTACTGGAGTTTGAATAGACTGGAGCCTAGGCCAGAGGATCGTGTTGAAAGAGGGAGTCATGTTTTGTTCTCCATAATCAGTGGTAGGAATTCATGTCATATTTAAATGGCTTCATACAAGGCAACATGTGTTTTCATTTCAAATATTATGTAAATGAATATGGTCCAAGATTTAAGATTTTTATGCAGAATTATACCCGACCACTCAAGTTAACAACAGCGAGGGGAAGAAAAACACTGATATCTTCTTCCCGTTTTTATGAATTAAGGGAATTGACATTTAGTAAAATTTGCAGAAACTTGTACACGAAAGTTTATAGAAACTCTTATTCATAATTGCCCCAAACTGGTTGCCTTTTTCAGTTCGCATTTCTGAGGGTTTTGGCAAAGTTATACAATCATGTGAACACAGTCGCAACAATCAAAATAGGGGAGTTTTGTCACAAGAGAAAACGTCTGAGTTTGTCTATTTTAGTCAGTTATATCCTGCACAGCCTGATCGTGGGTCCATTTTCTGACTCTATAGATACACCTTTTCTAGAACATCAAAGAGATGGAGTCCTCAGAAACATCGCCTTTTTGGTCTGTCTTCACTTAGTATCATCATTTATTTAAGATTCGTATATGTTCTGGCCTTTATAAATAATTCATTTGTTTCATTAAATTGCTAGATATCATTCTATTGTATGGATGCACCTCAGTTTGTTTATTCATTACCCAGGACATTTGAATTGTTTCCAGTTCGGGTCAATTACAAATAAAAGTTTCCATAAACTTTCATGTGTAAGTTTTTGCATAAACATGAGTTTTCATTTCATTTGGGTAAATACCTAGAAGTGAGATGGCTGGGTATTTTATGCAAGGTATATTTAGTCTATTCTACCTAGGGTGACTCCCACTTGGTCACGGTGTGTAATTCTTTTTATATGTATTGGGTTCTATTGGTAATGTTTTGTTGAGGATATTTGCATCCTGTTTTCACAACAGATATTGGTCTGTATTTTTCTTTTCTTGCACTATTTGTATCTGGTGTAGGTATTAGGGTAATTCTAGCCTCATAGATTGAGGTGGAAATATTCCCTCTCAATCAGTCCTCTGAAATAAATAGTAGAGAATTGGTATAATTTCCTCAAATATTAGAAACAATTTATCGGTCAGCCCCTGTCGGCCTGGTGCTTTCTGTTTAGGAATGTATTAATTATTTATTGATTTAATTTTTTTAAGAGATATAGACCTATGCACATGCACCATTTTTTTCTCACATAAGTTTTGGCAGAACCAATTCTTTGATGTAATTGGTTCATTTTTTCTAGATGGTCAGTTACTGGCATAGAGTTCTGGAAATTTACACTGTGTGCACGTGTAATCAGGATCAGGCCAAAAAAGAAGAAGAGTTTTGGTGATATTTGTGTGCACTGCTTTGTGGTTCCTCATCTCCAGCCCTGGATTCCAATTTTTATCATCGTCACAGTCCTATAAGTCTGTAGTTTTCTGCTAGTACTCCTAAACTGCTCATTTCCAAAGTTACACACACACATGCACAGTTCATATCACCACTGTCTGTCATGAGGTGACTTATGAAGGACCCAGCATGCTGCCTAACATCTAGTAGTTGATCCTTTTACTTATCACTTGATGATTATATATTAAGTGGGTGTCATGCAGAAAGTGACTTACAGATGGGTTGCATGTGGCTCCTGTGCTAACATTATTTGAGTATTTTTTTAACTCAAAAGATCACTTGACTCAGAAGACCCTAAAGTGTACTTACACTAACGTATGAGGCCATCACTCTAAATTCAACAGGGACCTGGCAATTGGTATCTGGAGAGACTCCCTAATTCCTACAAACTTTAAATAAGCCATGTTAAAGTTTTAGTTTTTTAGCTTAATTTGGTCTATTCTGAAGGGAAAATATATTCATGGCTGACTGTATAATGAACAGTCAAATAATGACTAATACTTATTGATTGTCTCCTATGTACTGGACATGATTCAAATTTCTTCTACATTTTTTCTCATTGAATTTTTATAATTGCAGTTAGTTCCTGCCATTATATTATGTTAAAACTTTGCATTGATTTTCTGAGATACTATATAGAGTTCAGACTCCTATCTTGCTGTAAGCGTGAGAGAATATGATTGCGTCTCATTCTTCCCAAATATATATTAAGGTTGTGATAAAATCGAACAGGTATGCATGTGAAATTGCTTTTAGACCACTAAAACCCTTTATAATTATTGATAATCTTATATTACTATTAAGAAAAATCAAAGAAGCATGCCCTTTTAAGTATTATTCCTGCACGTGGTAACTGTGAGTGCCAATTTTAATTAGTTTACAGATTTATTTTTAAATTTTTAGGTTAATGTTACTTGACAGTCTCTCTTCTTTGGGAAACAACTTGTTAATTTTCTAAAACAGGCTTTATTTATAGCAGTTCATTTCACAGAATGTAGTGCCTCAGACAGAATCATTTTCTCGTACTACAAAGGATAAATTTCAACCAAGTCTTCCACACTCTACCACTTTTTTTTAATTTAGTGAGAAGAGGGGAGGTAGGGACAGACTCCTACTTGTGCCCTAACCAGGATCTACCCGGCAAGCCCACTAGGGGGCAATGCTCTGCCCATCTGGGGGCCTATTTAAGCAACCCTACAGTCCTGGTTGACTGCTAGGTTAACCTCTCCCTTGTCTGGTTTGCTCACATTCTTACTACAAAGAGTCTACACAGACAAGCCCAAGTGATATTTAAAAACATATATGTCTCTGTTTAACAGAATTCATATTTTACTAGAAGGTAATCCAATATTTTGATAAAGAAAGAGACCCTGTATGATTTGATCTTTGGCTACTGTTTTAATGTTTCCTGTTTATCAAGGACACACTTTCTTTAGCAGTTTGTCTCTTATGTACAAGCAACACATACTCTTGTGCATAATTCTTGCTTTGAATATCTCCATCCAAATAGCTGGATCCTTCTCATCCTCTTAATCTCAATAATAGTGTCACCTGTTCAGAAAGATTTTTTTCCCTCATTAACTGAACTGGGAAGATTTTTTTCATAGTTGCTATATCTCAGCTCTTTTTCATTCTAGCATGTCTCATGATTTATTATATATTTGTATTTTTGTTTATTTTATTTCATAAAGGCATAAATCATTCATGGATTATTCCTTGGTGAACTTATACAGGAAGGTGGTAGACACACAACAGCTTCTCAATAAATATTTCCCACACATAGTAAATAAGTGCATTAGTAAATAAAAATCAAGATGTAAATAGGAAAATCCGATGCACTTTGATGAAGATGTGTTTATGCATTAGTTGATGCATATGGAATTATTTATTTTACTGTTTCCTATTATTTCTAAACAACTCGCAATATCCACTTATCTATATGAAAGAAAAAAACAAAATTAGATAGCTTGATTTTTAAGTTGACAAGAGTTATGTGTACAAGTTTCCTGTGCTGTTTGATTGGAAATACTACATAGCTGATAATTATTCTACTCTATATTTTCCTCTCAGAGGTTCTCCTTAAATCCAATTGTTTATAAAGTGCAGATGTGAATTGCAGTAGTATTTTAATGTGGAAGTTATAGAATGTCTGTTAATTGGAAGTTCAATGATGAGTCAAGTTTTCCATTGGCTACTTAGAGCATTAGCTGCAGTGCACATAGTACGTTCCCTTTCATCTCTACAGTAGACCAGATGGCAAAGTCTGCATTACTGGAGTCACCCCAGATGCAGCTTTTTCTTACCCCTCATGGTGACACTGAGATAAGATGAAAAAGCACAGTGATCCCTTTGCATCTATTATATATTTAATTGGCGTATATCAAATAAATTCAGCAAACGTGAGTGCAAGGAGCCTTTTACATTTAATGGACTGTTCTTTCAGTTTATAGTTAAGTTCCCAGGAAAAGCAGGCAGTGAAAAAGAAATGCAGAAAGTTTCATCACGATAACTCTTCAAAGAGAATGTCCTAGCATTATAACCAAATTAAGTTAATCAGCACTACTGGTTGCCCATTTATTTATTTTTTTGTTTTTGAAACATTTCCAGAGTTAATTGAAAGATCTTTAATTCTCTGGAAGCTATGGGTGAGCTGGCTTTTTCTTTCTTTTATTATCCAGAAGTCTGATTCAGACTCTTCTTTTTAAACTGCAAATCCCATGACTCTGAAGACTGGTATATCTGTTGGAGATCCTAAGTTAGCTTCTGAAGGCTATTAAAAGTAGAGTGGGTTAAACATTTTATTTAGGAAAGAGAAAAAAATGCTCTAAGAAAGATAGAAAGGAATTAGAAAAGATATTTTAACTGGTAATTGCCAAAGAAAAACTAACATGTCTTATGTCTTTTGGCAACCAAGAATCTGCAGCAGAATTATAGGATTTCAAAGAAAGCTTATTTCTTCTAATTCTCCCCCCTTTTTTTAATGTATCCAAAATTCAGCACCAACACCACACAGAGGATCATGCTAGGATAAATTTGTAGGGGCATGTTATTTAATATTAGGAAGGAAAGACAGGTCTGAAATGAAACTATTAGGTCAGCCCCAACTCTCACGTAATCTCCCCCCCCTTGGGACCTAATCTACTTCATCAACCTGATTCTTCTTGAGATGCCTGTGACTTGAAGTGTGTCTCCTGTGCACCTGGGTTGGTGCTAACCGTGTACTCTCCTCAGGGGAACTGAGGAAAGAGCCAACCACACCCTCCTCCTTAACGTGTAATTCTCTTACATATGCCTGGGTGTGAATTCTGTAACTGCCCCACGTCGTGTGTCAGGGTTGTACCAGCCACATATCCATCAGCAAAGGATGATTCCGAAATCAGAGTCTTTGGGCCCAGCCCAGATCTACTAAGTCAGATCTACTGGATTTTAATAAAATCCCAAGAGAACATTTGTTTCTGAAAAGCACTAATATTTTTATTAAATTGTTGAATTTTACTCATCAAACATTTTTTTGTTAAAATTTCACCCATAATTCAAATTCTGTGGGACAGAAATGATAAAAAAGGTACAGCAAGAACACCTTTTCTCCAGCCCACAATATCTGAGTATGCCGGCGGGAGGACTCGCTACCGCGCGCCAACTCTTCTGAAAGTGTCTTTAATTACCTCCTTCACCACTGACGGTAGCTACCAGTGGAAAAAGTTTTATTTTAAATTTATCATGGCTGAGTTTGTTTATGTTGAGCAGTTTATGCTTTAGCCGATCTCTCTCCTCTCACGTTCACCAACACGTTCACCATCACATTTTATCTCTCCTCGCTTTCTTTTCATTGAGAAGTAGCTGTAAGGTTTGATTTCTCTATTCTTTAAATTTTGTGTCACATTACTCAAATTGTCAGAATAAACCATTGCCTCATCATGGATCACATGCAGGTCTCCTTGCTTAGGGATCTTTAGGAAGAGACCACATGAGAAAGATAAAGCTTTGTTAAAAGGACTAGGGGAAGCCCTTTTCAGCAGAAAAGTGAATGCTAGGGGTTCTGACATGAAAATGTTCAGTATAGTGTCTTTATACGTTAAAAATAGCATTACATCAAAATAATCATGTATCATAACATAATTTGGTATAATATATTTTATATAGAGACAGTCTTTCAATAAAGATAAAATATATTTTTATATAAATGTTCTTTCTCACTCATTTTAGGAATACTTGCAGGTCTCCGAGACCTCCACATAGATTATATGGGTTCCAGTGAAGGGCGCTGGTGACTAGGAGAGCAAGGGAGGGGGCAGTAATAATACAAAAATATGATTAAATTACAGACCAACCTGTTCCTAGATTTGTGACCTTGGACAATGTAATTAATCCTTTCTTTCCTGATGTTTCTTATCTGGAAAGGTAACATGGTGCTGTAATGGTGTAATGAGGTATATCAGAATTAGATAATCATTACATGCTTAAATGTTTTTATCTTATTTACATAACACAGTGAGATTTTAGCTATTTTAACATGAAAGATCCATCTATATAGCTCTATCTAGTAGGTATTAATAAGTCAAAGGACTACTGTCTTTAAATTAGGATTAGCTACTTACAGACTTTGCACCTGACTTGCTCTCATCTTGTCGGTAGTACTGTGTGCCTTCACAGAACGCTTGTTTTCAGATAAACAGAGTTATAAAATCACAGACTTCAGCTTCTGTTAATTACAAATGAGGTAACTGGGACAGAGACAGGCTATATGCCTTGGTCCTGTTTAAACTGCTAGCTTGTTAGTGGTAAAACTGAAATGAATCCTGATTCTTCTTCCACAAATTCTGTCCTCTATCTCCAATATTTTGTATTTTAGGTTTGCCTTTAGAAGACAGAAATCTGAGAATAGCATTATATAGGCTCATATCAGAAAGACCAGGTTTGGGCTTTCATATATCTTTTCCGTTAGAGAATGATTTAAACTCAACCAAACTTAAGTTTCTTTCATAATTGCTTTCCCTGTTCTAAATCACTATTTGATGATTGGTACAAAGAGCGTTGATGGTTTTCCTAGGCACTGAAAGAATTTTTTTTTTAACATAGACTATGTTGCCATGATCATCCCATTCTTTGGATTTGGATCAAAAGCAAAATTTTACCTTGAGTTTTTGGGAAGCAGCTTATTGAATTTAAAATCCTTTTTTTAAGGAGCAGAGAGAGAAATGTTTAAGGTCAGAAGGAATGTTCATCACGCTATGATATTCTAAGCATTTAAAACCACTGTTGTAGCCTGACCTGTGGTGGCGCAGTGGATAAAGCGTCGACCTGGAAATGCTGAGGTCGCTGGTTTGAAACCCTGGGCTTGCCTGGTCAAGGCACATATGGGAGTTGATGCTTCCAGCTCCTCCCCCCTCTCTCTCTCCTCTCTCTCTCTCTCCTCTCTAAAAATGAATAAATAAAATTAAAAAATAAATAAATAAAACCACTGTTGTAGAAATTTATATTATAAAAATCCATAGGTAATTTGATAAATTGGTGAATAAAGTACAAGTACATTATTTGGAAATGTATCTTAAAGTTGAGACACTAAAAGAAATTCTTGAAATGTGCAAAATTCTTCTCTTTTTCTCTCCTGTATGTGTCATACAATCTTGTTTCACTCTTCAAATTATACCTTCATACCTCCTAAAACCACCTATTCTGCTGTACCCAGAGAAGGACGATTTGAATCAGATGTCAGATGCCTAAAAACCTAAAATAATAGCAAGTCTTTTATTAAATCACCTCTTTTTGATTCAGGTTCTCAGGGGCAGTGTGATAAAGTAATACACCTTATAACCATTGCCACTAATTTTGGAACTTGAGGAAATATTTTCATTAAAATGACAAAGGCAGAGAAGACAAGATGGCGCTGAGTAGGCAGACGTACCAACATCCACCTCCCAGAACCAAAGTGGATTACAAACTAAGTTTAAAAACTATCATCTGGAAAAACCAACTTTGGACTAAACTAAGAGGACTCTTCAACCAAGGAACACTGAAGAAGCCACACTGAGACTGGTAGGAAAAGCAGAAACATGGAGAAGGCTGCCTAGCTCCCTGGAGCAAACGGCACCTGGGAGAGACTCACGTGGTGGGAAGTGAGTTTAGCAGAGAGGGGAGGGTCCTGAATTCCAGGAACAAAGCCCCAGCCTGCAGCACCAGAGCCTAGAAGAGGCGTATGGACAGTATTTAGCTGGAAACAAGTCAGGATACTGTTTGTGAGAAAGAGACTGGTTTCTCAGACCCAGGATTCTTCTTAAAGGGACCGTGCAGAACACCTCTCTCACAACCACTCACCCAGGCCTCTGGGGGATGGGGAGAGAGGAGAGGACTGGAGTAGCAGGAAGAGAGTTTAATCTAGGATGCACAGGGAGAAACATTTTGGGAGACAGCCACCCTAACCCCTGGGACAAGTCACTCCCCAAATCTGAAGTGAATATTTCCCCTGGAAACAGCAATACCAGCAAACGGAAGCAGGACACCAGCCAAACAAGCTCTCCCGTGGCACTCAGAGCAGAGTCGCTTAGAAGGAGGGAGCTTTCGGGACTACAGAAGCGAGTCTTAGGATCTGAGCTGCAGCGCCCCCTCCCACATGGCTGAGGGCTCGCCAGAGGCTGGGCGGTGGTGGGACGCGGAATGCGGTTCTGTTGGCAAGGGTGGAAGCCGGCTGGCCACCACTGGGCCCAGGTATGAGCTCAGTCTTGCCCGGCTGGGGAGGAGGGGACGTGCAAAAGTAGTCAAGCCCAGTTGCCAGCAGCCTGTAATCCAACCTGCGGGAAAAGGGCAGGAACCTGGAGGGGGTGGAGACCAACCTTTGAGCAAGGGTGCAGGAGCACAGCCTTGCCCCGGCAGCAGAACCTAGGCTTGTGGCTTGACTTAGGAGCCGGCTCCTCCCACAGATGTAGAGCCAAAAGTCCAGAACAGGCAGAGTCCCGCTACTGAGTGTGGGCACGCAGTCCCGCCTGGCCTGTAGAGCCAAGGCTTGCAGCTGACCCACGAGCAGGCTCCTCCTGCAGGGGCGGGGTGAAAGCCTGGAAACAGGCAGAGACCTGCAGTTGAGCAAAGGTGCTCGCCACTGCTCTCAGGGCCGAGCATAACGCCATCCACGGGGGCAGGGCAAAGGTCAAGGCCACCAAGGCTTTGTACTCCTGAGCACATGATCACAGCCACTCTGGTGAAGGAAAGGCAGAAACCACAGCAACAGCCCCAGTGGGCAGGTACCGGCAACACCCATACCCAAATGCCCTAGGCAACAACAGCAGAGGAAGGTGCCGGTCTGCAGACAGACCATAGCTAGGGAACAGAAGCCACACCCAGTGGACTCCAGTGGCCAAAACCTTCCTTTACACAGAGAAAATGAGAAGGCAAAGAAATGCAACACAAATGAATCAAGAGAAATCGCCAGAAAAGGACCTGAATGAATCAGATATAACCAAATTACCAGATGCAGAGTTTAAAATAATGATTGTTAGGATGCTCAAAGATATTAGAACAACAATAGATGGTCATTACGAACACCTAAATAAAGAGATAGCAAATATTAAAAAGGACAATGGAATAATAAAAAAGAATCAGTCAGAAATGACAAATACAATATGAGAAATGAAGAACACAATGGAAGGAATTAAAAGCAGGATGGATGAATCTGAGAATCAAATCAGCAAGTTAGAGGACACAATAAATAAAGGTACAAAAGCAGGGCAGAAAAAAAAAAAGAGACTCAAAAAGTCTGAGGAAACTCTAAGAGAGCTCTGTGACAACATGAAGAGAAATAACGTCCGCATCATAGGGGTTCCTGAAGAAGAGAAAGAACAAGGGATAGAGACTTTGTTCAAGCATATCATAGCTGAAAAATTCTTTCAACTAAGGCAGGAAAACATCTCACATGTTCAAGAAGCACAGAGAACTCCATTAAAGAGAAACCCAAAGAAATCAACACCAAGAGGTATCATAATTAAAATACCAAAGTTAAGTGATAAAGAAAATATTAAAAGCTGTTAGAGAAAAAAAGACTATCACCTACAAAGGAGCCCCCATAAGGATGACTTCCAACTTCTCAACAGAAACACTTGAGACCAGAAGGGAATGGCAAGAAATATTCAAAGTAATGCAGAACAAGAGCCTATAACCAAGACTACTCTATCCAGCAAGGCTATCATTTAAAATTGAAGGAGAAATAAAAATTTTTTCAGACAAAAAAAAAAAAAAACCTCAAGGAATTCACTACAACCTAACCAAGGCTCGAAGAAATGCTAAGGGGCCTGTTGTAAACAGATCAAAGGTGAAAAAGAATATAGCAAAAGAGGAATACAGTTTTAAAAAATAAAATGGCAATAAACAATTACATATCAATAATAATCTTAAATGTAAATGGATTAAATGATCCAATCAAAGACAGAGGGTAGCTGCATGGATAAGAAAACAGGACCCATACATATAGCTGTCTACAAGGGACACACCTTAAAACAAAAGTGAACATAGACTGAAGATAAAAAGATGGAAAAAAATATTTCACACAAATAGAAATGAAAAAAAAGCTGGGGTAGCAATACTTATATCAGAAAAATGGACATTAAAACAAAGACTATAGTTAGAGATAAAGAAGGTCACTACATAATGATAAAGGGAGCAATCCAACAGGAAGATATAACCGTTATAAATATCTATGCACCTAATATAGAAGCACCTAAATATATATATAAAGCAGACTTTGATGGATTTAAAGGGCGAGATCAATAGCAATACTATAATAGTAGGGGATTTCAATACCCCACTAACATCACTAGACAGATCCTCAAGAAAGGAAATTAACAAAGGAACAACAGACTTAAAGGACATACTAGATCAACTCGATTTAATAGATATCTTCAGAACCTTTCACCCTAAAACAGCAGAATATACATTCTTTTCAAGTGCTCATGGTACATTCTCTAGAATAGACCACATGTTATGGCACAAGAGCGGTCTCAACAAATTTAAAAAGAATGAAATCATATCAAGCACTTTCTCTGATCACAATGGCATGAAACTAGAAATCAACCACAACAGAAAAACTGAAAAATATTCAAACACTTGGAAACTAAAGAGCATGTTATTAAATAATGAATGGGTAAACAATGAGATCAAATAAGAATTTAAAAATTTCTAGAAAAGAATGATAATGAGCATACATCAACTCAAAATTTATGGGACACAGCAAAAGCAGTCCTGAGAAGAAAGTTCATAGCATTACAGGCATTCCTCAAGAAGCTAGAAAAAGCTCAAATAAACAACTTAACCCTGCATCTAAAAGAACTAGAAAAAGAACAGCAAGTAAAGCCCAGAGCTAGTAGAAGGAAGGAAATAATAAAGATCAGAGCAGAAATAAATGACATAGAGACTAAAGAAACAATACAGAGGATCAATGAAACCAGGAGCTGGTTCTTTGAAAAAGTAAACAAGATCGATAAACCTTTAACCAGACTCACCAAGAAAAAAGAGAGAGGACTCAAATAAATAAAATTAGAAACAAGAGTGGAGAAATAACAACTGACACAACAGAAATACAAAATATTGTAAGAAAATACTATGAAGAACTGTACTCCAAAAAACTAGACAACCTAGATCAAAAGGACAAATTCCTTGAAACATATAATATTCCAAAAGTTAATCTGGAAGAATCAGAAAACCTAAACAGACCAATTACACCAAATGAGATTGAAACAGTTATCAAAAAAACTCCCAAAAAAGAAAAGTCCTGGGCCTGATGGCTTCACAAGTGAATTCTACCAAATATTCAAAGAAGAACTAACTCCTATCCTTCTCAAGTTATTTCAAAAAATTCTAGAGGAAGGAAGACTTCCAAGCTCCTTTTACGAGGCAAGCATAATTCTGATTCCAAAACCAGGCAAAGACAACACAAAGAAAGAAAATTATAGGTCAATATCCCTGATGAATTTAGATGCTAAAATCCTCAACAAAATACTAGCAAACCCGATCCAGCAATATATGAAAAAAATCATACACCATGATCAAGTGGGATTTATTCATGGGAGGCAAGGCTAGTATAATATTCCCAAATCAATCAATGTGATTCATCACATAAACAAAAGGAAGGAGAAAAACCACATGATAATTTTAATAGATGCAGAAAAAGCATTTGATAAAAGCCAGCACCCATTCATGATCAAAACTCTCAGCAAAGTGGGAATACAGGGAACATACCTCAACATGATAAAGGCCATCTATGACAAACCCACAGCCAACATCATACTCAATGGGCAAAAATTAAAAGCAATCCCCTTAAGATCAGGAACAAGGCAGGGGTGCCCCCTTTCACCACTCTTATTCAACATATTTCTGGAAGTCCTAGCCACAGAAATCAGATAAGAAAATAAATAAAAGGTATCTAAACTGGAAAAGAAGAAGTAAAACTATCATTATTTGCAGATGATATGATATTGTATATAGAAAACCCTAAAGTCTCAGTCAAAAAACTACTAGACCTGATAAATGAATTCAGCAAGGTGGCAGGATATAAAATTAATACTCAGAAATCGGAGGCATTTTTATACACTAACAATGAATGGTCAGAAAGAGAAATTAAGGAAGCAATCCCCTTTACCATTGTAACCAAAAAAATAAAGTACCTAGGAATAAATTTATCCAGAGAGATTAAAGACTTGTACTTGGAAAATTATAAAACATTGATAAAAGAAATCAGGGAAGATACAAACAAGTGGAAGCATATACTGTGCTCATGGTTAGGAAGAATATACATCATTAAAATGTCTATGTTACCCACCTGACCAGGCGGTGGCACAGTGGATAGAGCATCGGACTAGGATGCAGAGGACCCAGGTTCAAGACCCCGAGGTCACCAGCTTGAGCGTGGGCTCATCTGGTTTGAGCAAAAGCCCACCAGCTTGAACCCAAGGTTACTGGCTCCAGCAAGGGGTTACTCAGTCTGCTGAAGGTCCGCGGTCAAGGCACATATGAAAAAGCAATCAATGAACAACTAAGGTGTTGCAATGTGCAATGAAAAAACTAATGATTGATGCTTCTCATCTCTCTCCGTTCCTCTCTGTCTGTCCCTGTCTATCCCTCTCTCTGACTCACTCTCTGTCTCTGTAAAAAAAAAAAAAAATCTATATTACCCAAAGCAATTTATAAATTCAATGCAATACCTATTAAAATACCAATGACTTACTTCAAAGTTATAGAACACATATTCCAAAAATTTACATGGAACCAAAAGAGAACACAAATAGCCTCAGCAATCTTGAAAAGGAAAAATAAAGTGGGAGGTATCACACTTCCGGATATCAAGTTATACTACAAGGCTGTTGTACTCAAAGCAACCTGGTACTGGCATAAGAACAGGCATATAGATCAGTGGAACAGAACTGAGAACCCAGAAATAAACCCATGCTTTTATGGACAACTGATATTTGACAAAGGAGGTAAGAGCATACATTGAATTAAAGACAGCCTCTTCAACAAATGGTGTTGGGAAAACTGGACAGCTACCTGCAAAAAAATGAAACTAGACCACGACTTACACCACTCACAAAAATAAACTCAAAATGGATAAAAGACTTAAATGTAAGCCGTAAAACCATAAGCATCTTAGAAGTAAACATAGGCAGTAAGCTCTCTGACATCTCTCGTAGTAATATATTTGCCGATTTGTCTCCACAGGCAAGTGAAATAAAAGACAGGATAAACAAATGGGACTTTATCAAACTAAAAAGCTTCTGCACAGCTAAAGACAATAAGAACAGAATAAAAGGACAAACTACACAATGGGAGAATATATTTGACAATGCATCTGATAAGGGGTTAATAACCAAAATTTATAAAGAACTTGTAAAACTTAATACCAGGAAGACAAACAATCCAATCAAAAAATGGGCAAAAGAGATGAATAGACACTTCTCCAAAGAGGACACACAGATTGCCAATAGGCACATGAAAAAATGCTCAAAATCACTAAGCATTAGAGAAATGCAAATTAAAAGCATAATGAGATATCACCTCACACCAGTCAGAATGGCACTCATCAACAAAACAACACAGAATAAGTGCTGGCGAGGATGTGGAGAAAAAGGAACCCTCCTGCACTGCTGGTGGGAATGCAGACTGGTGCAGCCACTGTGGAAAACAGTATGGAGATTCCTCAAGAAATTAAAAATCGAACTGCCTTTTGACCCAGCTATACCACTATTAGGAATATACCCCAAGAAAACCATAGCACTGTTTGAAAAGAACAAATGCACCCCCATGTTTATGGCAGCATTGTTCACAATAGTGAAGATCTGGAAACAGCCCTAGTGTCCGTCAGTGGATGTGTGGATTAAAAAGCTTTGGTACATATATACTATGGAATACTACTCAGCCATAAGAAATGGTGACATGGGATCATTCACAACAACATGGATGGACCTTGATAACATTATACTGAGCGAAATAAGTAAATCAGAAAAAACTAAGAACTACATGATTCCATACATAGGTGGGACATAAAAATGAGACTCAGAGACATGGAAAACAGTGTGGGGGTTACAGGGTGTGGGAGAGGAGAGGGAGGGGGTTAGGGGAGGGGAAGGGAATGACGGAAATCAGTTAGAAGGTGATGGAAGACAATTTTACTTTGGGTGATGGGAATGCAGCATAATCAAATGTCAAAATAACCTAGAGATGTTTTCTCTGAACATATATACCCTGATTTCCCCATTAAAAAAAAAAAAAAAAAGACCAAGGCATAAAATTTGCTTCACGAAAGGCAACAAATGTAATGTGTAGCACTGGGCAGTAGTTACACATGTCACCTAATACATACTTGTATCTAGAGAAGGGGACTGCAGTTTGGTCCACCTGGGTTCCCATACTGATGGTGGTCAGCTATTCCCTGCATTCAAGTTAACCTGTAGGCGGCAGGGGCATGTGAGGGAGATGCACAGGATGTCAACTGAGGGCTTCTAAATGTCTTTAGCTGTAGGACGGGAAACACTTGTGATTGTTTCTATAGTGCTTTCCATTTTACTTGGAAAATAGAACCCAGATTATTTTCGTTTGAATTTGACACTAAAGAGTTTCCTTTTGCAGCAGCAGCTGGCATTACAGTTTCTTCATGTGATTTCACCAACTAGTTACATTTGAACAGACAGTGTAGGGCTTTTGAAGAGCAATTAGAACCATGTGGCAGGTGATTATGCCTCAGTGCTCCAGTTGCTTTTATAAATGCATCAATGCAGTACTTCAGAAATGGAAAAACATGGTAACAACTTATGCATATGCCCAATTACACTGGTAAAGGATTGTACAAGAGTCAATGACATTTCATTTCATGTTACCTAAACAACATTTTTTAACTCACTTCGGACTCTGAATATGAATTTATTGCTATATAAATCTGTCCTGAAATTGTAACCATGAGGTTTACTGTTTTCATTCAGAATTTCTGGCCTGCTGATACTTTGTAAATGGAGGGAAGTTATACTGACCAACAAATTATTATACTTTCACAAATTTTGAGAAAGAAAAATAGACCACGGACATATATACAATGGAATACTTCTCAGCCACAAGAAATGATGACATAGTATCATTTACAACAACATGGATGGACCTTGATAACGTTATACTGAGTGAAATAAGTAAGTCAGAAAAAGTTAAGAACTGTATGATTCCATACATAGGTGGGACATAAAATTGAAACTCATGGACATAGATAAAAGTGAAATGGTTACCAGGGGGAGGGGAAGGGAAGAGAGGAGGGGGTAGGGATGAGGCATAAAAAAACAAATAAAAGGTGATGGAGGAAACAAAAAAGAAAAACAAAAATAGACCATGGAAAGAATGCACATACTTTAGGTATAATTTTATAATCTTAATGTACATTCTTAGCCTTTTTGTTTCATTTTACTTGCAAAATATACTCAGCAATCTACAAGGCAACGCTCTCTATAGCCTTCAGTATTGCAGACTTGAAGACTTATACCATATTTCCCTGAGGAAGCTGTTTGATTTCCTAGTTATTTTTTTTTTCTTAAGTGAGAAGCAAGGAGGCAGAGAGATAGACTCCTGCATGCGCTCCGACAGTGATCCACCCAACAAGCCCACTACTGCATGATGCTCTTCCCATCTGGGGCCATTGCTCCATTGCTCAGCAACCAGGCTATTTCAGCCCTTGAGGCAGAGACCTTGGAGCCATCCTCAATGCCTGGGCCAACTTTTTGCTCCAATGAGGCCTTGGCTGTGGGAGGTAAAGAGAGAGATAGAGAGAGAAGGGAGAGGGGGAGGGGTGTACATGCAGATGGGCACTTCTCCTGTGTGCCCTGACTGGGAATCAAACCCAAGGCTTCCACACATGGAGCCAACACTCTACCACTGAGCCAACAGGCCAGGGCCCCTAGTTACTGTTTATAAATTGTTCAACTGCTCTCTTTTTGGTGAACTCCTCCAAGAAAAGAATATTTCTTTCCACCTAATTGCACTGTAACTGATTTTAGTGTTTTAATGGTTTCAGTTTTGGGGAAATACATATTAAAATGTTTTCCTGTAATTGATTTTTAGGGAAGAAAAATGTGCCTTCTTTAGCATTGCTAGCCAAATAAATACCAACCAGTTGAGTGGATTTCTTTGACTTAAACTTATTTGGTAATTCTAGGAGCTTTCGTTCTTTCCCTTTCATCCTTGCAGTAGAATTTTTGAATTACCTACTAGGTACAAAATAAGGCACTGGCATGTCTTAAACCGCCAACTATGATAGTATCTTTGCATTGTTTTCTCTCTTGGAAGATTTTTTTCCCCTCGTATGGTATAGTGCATGCTTCATTATTCTGATTTTTTAAGGAGGTGAAGCATTTCTTTTTTCTTATCACATCCACAGACCCCATTGCATTATGATTGCAGAATGGCAGAGAAGAGATTTAATTCCTTGATCCTTTCCCTGTTGGGAAACAAAGAGAATTCATTGACTTCTCTTATTAGAGGAAGATTGAAATGTGAATTTACCAGCAGATTTTAGGCAGATATAACATGTTTTTTGAGCTTTCTTTTTCTTCTCAGTATTTTGTGCAAAGAGCATTTCTAGCCTCTCACACACACAATGGTTACTCCTCTGCTCAGGTAGCATTTGTAGGTGAAGCATCCCACACAAATGATAATGATCTCAGGTCATAGAGGTATAATTTGCATAAGAAGTTGAAGCAAATGAATGAGTTGAGGCAGAGAAGTTTCCCAACATCATAAAAACTAGTGAAATGAAGGACCACCATGATGAATACATTTTGTCCAAGGTTAGTCAACAAGTCAAGACTGGAACTTGAACCTATTAAGATTAACCATAACAGAAACAAATGTGAAGCTGCAATTTGCAGTAAAATACAAACAAGGAAAAGGGTGACATTAGGACATAAAATCAGCAATTCTTAATTATTCCTTGTTGACGTGTAAGCTGTAATTTAATGTGGTAAATAAGCATTTGAGAGGAGGAAAGCTTTTACAAAAATATGAAAATTGCTATACTGATAAGTGAACCAGTGCAATCATGATGTTCAGAACACCCTTGCTGGTAAATTTTTCATCCATAATTAAACATCATTCCTGTTTCTGGAAATAGAAAACTTATAATGAGAATTTTGACAAAGTGAATAATATACAAAGTAATGAGCAATATGCAGATTCCTTTAAAATGGGAAAAGCGGTATTCTGAAGTTTATGTATTAGTACTTCGGATAAAAGGGGAAGCAAATTTACACTGTCTACACCACAGAATCAAGACTAAGGATAGAAATGGGAAGAAGATGGGTATTAATCATTAGAAAATTGCTAAGTCATGCACCAAAAAGTTATAAGAAACTGCAGAAGACAGACTAATATATTAGAAGAGAGATCAAATCAAGTGTAGGAAAAATGAAAATCGACGCTGATGAACTTGGACAGACAATATTGAATGAGAACGATAGTGATTGGAAAGAAGAGTGATTAATTAAACAGAGGTTCCAGATATGAATCATCAAAAGATACAGATGAACAAAACATATTTTACAAAATATTTTCTGACTTTGAACTCCACAGTGCACTTGGAGAGAACTTCATGCTTTTTTTTCCTGCTAGGTACAGTTTATACAAGTGTCATTTTGTATTCAGAGGAAGGCTATATCTCACAGAGGAGAGACATGGCAATGTCACAGTTCCTGGCCACTCAGCTCTGGTGGCAGAGTAAGAAAGCAAAACAATCAGATAGGGCCAGTTTGCCTCTCATTTAAGGAGAGGGTGACCATGAGTTGGGGTTTGGGATTCTGTTTTCCAACAAGAAATGAGTTTTCATGTCCTCCCTAATATGGACATCTCTTTAACTGAGAATTACTATTCTGTTTGCCCATAGGAATTTTTCATATATTATATATTCTAACCATCAACTTCATCTGAAGTCGAATCAAAATAGCAGTGGGGGACATTTGGGTTTGGGTTTACTGAGATATGTTATGTCCATTTCCAGTAGCAATACTAATAGCACTTAAGGGTGGTTGTGATTGCCAGTGTTGTACTATCCTATAGTAATCTTAAATAACCATTGCCCTGGCTGGTTAGATCAGTTGGTAGAGCATTGGCCCAACATGTGGATGTCTCAGGTTCAATTCCGGGTCAGGGCACACAGAAGTGACCATCTGCTTCTCCACCCCTCTCACTCTCTCTTCTCTCTCTCTATCTCTCTCTTTCTCTCCCACAGCCTTGGCTTCCTTGAAGCAAGTTGGCCCCAGGCACTGAAGATGGCTCCAAGACCTGGCCTGAGGCACTAAAATACCTCAGTTGCTGAGCAATGGAGCAATGGCCCCAGATGGGCAGAACATTGCCTGGTAGGGGGCTTGCTGGGTAGATTCCAGTCAGGGCACACACAGGAGTCTAACTCTGTCTCCCTGCTTCTCACTTAAGGAAAAAAAATATAAAATATTACAGATAATCCTATTATGCTTCTCAAAGCAACCAACATTTTCCTACATTTACTATTTCAAATGTTTTCTTTCGACTCTAAATGCTACTTATTTCCCCTGGATTGACATGTCATTACAAGCTTTTGTAGTGCACAAATGACCAACTCAACTTTTTGAAAATTTATTTCTCATTAACAGGGATGAGGTTTATATTTCCAAATACTTCACAAATGCATAGATAAATATTATATCTAGACAGAGAATTTTCAGTATTTTGTCTTACCTTCTTTATATTGAGGAATCTTTTTTATATAAACAAATAGGTAGGAATGAAATGTCTCTTTTTAACAATGTCACTCAATATTTTGATTTTTCTCATTATATGTCAGAATCAAACATTTTTATATGATTGAATTTAGTTAACTCTCAGCTGTCAATTTATATGTTTCCTTTTAACTTTTTTGAAAACAGTGAATGGGAAACTACCTATTTATAAAGACATCAAGTGATTTATTTATGCCTATAATACTTTAATTCACATTGTTTAATGACCTAAAATTAAAATTAAAACAAAATCACACCACGTAATTGGAAATAGTGCCATTTCAGATCCTGCCTCTACCCACCCCCATTTTCATGGCAAAGACATTATGTATCTCAGCCTAATGTTACTTTCTATATCCTTTTAATGGCATGACTCAGATTTCCAGCTTCTGCTTAGGATGTTGAAAGTTGGAAAGAGCATCTCTTCTCCTCCTTATAAAAACAGATACTGTATGTTCCCCAATATAAGATGTACCGTTTTTCGAAAAATTTGGGGTCTAAAAACTGGGTGCATCTTATACAGTGGTTGTAGATTTTTTTACTAACATTTTCCGCTTTTTCACGGGAATGAATTTTATAATGACTAAAACTTGAGTTCAATAACTTTATGTAATCCTTTTTTTTTTTCTTCAAATTTTGGGCCCCAAAATTAAGGTATGTCTTATACATGGGGAAATACGGTAACTTTGCAAAATTGCAACTTTTCTTTAGCCCATCCAGGAGCTAACATAGCAGGGCAACCAAGCTACCCTAAATCTACTGATGATGGTTGCCAAGAGAGATGGGATGCAGGCATTTGCTTACCAGGGTAGGAGCCAGATGTCACAGAGCCAACATAAAGATATAGCTAAAGTCCTTTAATGATCGCTAAAGACAAAGTATGAGAGAATATGAGAATATTGAACCCAGCAGCATTCAAGCACAAGGGAAGTCAAGGCCATGGACCTGACAGACTCCTGAGGAGAAAGACTGTCACAGGGCAAGTCCTGAGAAAATCTCCCTCATGGTGCGCACCGGCCCATGCCCATAACAATCTCCCCTAATTTCCCCAGAACTAGAGGCTTGACAAGGCATTCAGTGAATGGAGGCAAAACCATTTGCCTTGGGCATAGGTAGAGAAAGACACACTCCCTCTGGGTAGGCAGGGTGGGGATATAGAGAAACAATTATATCTGTAGCACTTAGCCAAAAACACATCCTTGGCACAAGGAAGGAGGGCAGAATCACTAAATCCTCATTGGCCACATATTTAGGAACCAGGTGCCTAATTAATCAGGTAAATTTGAACAGCAGAAAACATTACAATCCTCCATCTCCCACCTTAAACCAAAAGCCTAACCAGTGTCAAATAAGCATTTACCTCCGAGGCTCTGCACTTTCCCCTGGTTAGCATGAACTTGGACTTCCCCTAGCATGACCTTGTTCTTAAGCTGTTGGTCATAAATCTCCGCTAACTTTGCCCCAGAGGGAAATCTTTCTTTATTATTTTGGTCAGAAAACAACTCTCCCTTCTGTCCAGAAGGGAGACAGTATAACTCTCTTTCAAGACTATCTGCACAACAGACATCCTTGAAATATAGTTCAGACAAAAAGTGTGCCTCTCCTAAGTGCAGAGACACAAGGAACCCTTGAAGAATTATATCTCAGCTCTCTTTTGTCGGTCATTTGTGCCAACAACTTGTTTGTCTGGTTGATCCATGTGGATGAAAGAATCACTAGTTGTTATTTTTATTGTTGACTTGTATTTCATCATATCAGTATGCTACAGTTTATTTATTGATTCACCTGCTGATCTGCCCTTATATTGTTTTTGTTTTTGGATATGATTTTTTTTAAATAGCTGTTCTCTGACCATTTGTACACCAATCTTTACATTAACATGTTTTCATTATACCTCCTTAAGTGCATAAGAGTGGAATTGCTGGGTCCTGTGTATGCTTAATATTATAAAAAACTTTCATCATGTTTTCCAAAGAGGTGCCGGCCTTGTGTCGTATCCTGGATGAAATTTCCCATCTGCATTAACTCTTAGTAATGGCAGTGGTTTGCATTCGTGCTATTGCAGTGCTTGGGGAAATGGTATATCACTGTGGTGTTAATGGACGAATCATATTGAGCACTTTCCTACGTGTTTGCCATTCATGCATCTTCTCTTATTATGTCTTTTGAAATTGCTTGTCTATTTAATATTGGAGTTTTGATTATTTCTTTGTAAGAGCTCTCTATAAAATTATGAATGCAATTCATTTCTGTGTCATAAATATTTTCTCACAGTCTGGACTTTGCCTTTTTATTTTCTTGAGAGCCTCTTTTGAATTATTGTATCACTGCTGAAGAACTGTATCATTATTTTATTTTTCATTTAGTGCTTTCTGAGTCCTCACCATGAAATTGTTTCCCTATCAAAGATTTACTTCTAGAAGTTTTTATTTCTATCTTTTTTCACTAACATCTATGATATATTTTAAACTAAACATCATTAAACAGATGGTCCTTGATTTACCATGGTTCAATTCAAAATGGTGCGAGTTATGATTTTTTCAACTTTACAGTGGTGCAAAGTGAGAAGCGCTTCATAGAAAGCATACTTCCAGTTTGGGATTTTCATCTTCTCCTGGGATAGCGACGTGCAGTGAGGTACTGTCTTGTGCCACAGGTCTTCGTTAACTGAGCCCTTCACAAGGGTAGTCAACCGATATTCTACAGTATACTATGTTGCCAATGTTTTTTTGGTGTGTTTTCTGTTTTCTAATCCCATCATGTCTACAGAATACTTCCGTGGGTCTTCCTTTTGGTAGGAAGATTGGAAAGCAATTATTCTTGAAATGGAACACAAGATAATCACCCAACTGTCTAGATTAGTGTAAGTGTTCTGAGCTTCGTTAAGGTAGGTGAGTCTAAGCTATGATTTTTGGTGGGTTCAGTGTAGTGAATACATTTTTGATATACAGTATTTTTAACTTAAAATGAGTTTATCAGATGTAACCCCATTATAAGCTGAAAAACATCTGTAATGTAAGAAAGAGTTTAATATTCTTTTTTGCTGTTGTAATTAATTCAGATGTCCAGTTGTCTTAGAATCAGTTGTTAAAAGACTATCAATTCCATTTCGAATTACTTTGGTGCATCTTTTCAAAAGCAGTTGACTCTACAGGTCAATTTTTGGACTCTCTCTTCTGTTCTGCTGATTGATATGTCTAGCTTCATGCTTAAATCATATTATATTACTTACTGTGGTTTTATATTAAGTTATAAGATCAGGTAGCCTATATTCTTGAACTTTGTTTTTATTTTTAAATGGATCTTTTGGGCTATGCTGAATGCTTTGCATTTCTATGAAACTGTGGAATTACTTTCTCAATTTTTACAAAAACAAAGGAAAACACACATCACCTACTGACATTTTCATACCTGTGAACCACTTTCACCACAAGTTTGCCAATGCTGTTAATTTTATTTATTTTTGATAATAGGCATTATAATGAGTGTGAGATGGTATCTCATTCTGGCTTTTATTTGCATATTTCCCTGATTATTGATGATGTTGAGCATCTTTCATTTGCTTATTGGCCATTTGTGTACCTTCCTTAGAGAAATGTCTATTCATATTCTTTGCTTATTTTTAAATGGGGTTCTTTTTCTTTTCTGTTTCTCTGTTGTATGAGTTCTTTTTAAATATATCATGGATAATAATCCCTTATCAAATTTATACTTTGCTAATATTACCTGCCATTCTGTGGATTGCCATTTCACTCTTTTGATATTATGCTCAATATTTTCAAATTTTTAATGGAGCCTGACCAGGTGCAGTGAATATAGTGTTGGACTGGGACAAGGATGACACAGATTCAAACCCTGAGGTCACCTGCTTGAGCACGGGATTAACTGGTTTGAGCAAGGCTCACCAGCATGAACCCAAGGTCACTGGCTTGAGCAAGGGGTCACTCGGTCTGCTGTAGCCCCCCGGTCAAGTCACATATGAGAAAGCAATCACTGAGCAACTAAGGAGACTCTAAGCAGACTAAGGTGCTGTAATGAAGAATTGATGCTTCTCATCTCTCTCCCTTCCTGTCTGTCCCTACCTATTTCTCTATCTATCTCTCTGCTCTGTCACCAAAAAAATAAAAAAAAAAGTTTCAATTGAAATGGCAGTCTTAAAATTTTATTTTCATAATGTTTACAGTCACAGTCTCATGCCCCCTTTTGTCCAGGGCCTAAGGACAGTGGCCTCATCTGTGTTGTTCAGGCTTACAGTCTCTTAGAGTGGGAGAACTCATCCTCTCTCTCTATTCCTTATGCTCAGAGGTGCAAGTTCAGAGGTATGACATGCTCTTTAAATTAAATTGTTAGTGCCCTTCCTGCCCTACTCTACAATGTACCTGAATTTAGAACATTGGGTCAGAATGTTGATATTTGTCTATACCCATTATTCTCAACTCGAACGTGTCTAGGGCAGGGACGTCCCTCACGCTCCCATGGCTTCATGATGACTTGATAAGGGAAGTTTCACTGTCATTCACATTTCTTTTTGTTTACATTATTTATTTTTTAACTGGTTTTATTAGGGTGACATTAGTTAATAAAATGATATAGGTTTCAGCTGTAAAATTGTCATTTTAAAATGACAATTTATGTCATTATGTAAAATGACAAAATATGTCATTTGTACATTGCATTGTGTGTTCATCCTGAGTCACCCTGAGTCAAGTGTCCCTCTACCATCATTTGTGCCCCCTCTGCCCTCTTCTACCCCCTTTCCATCTGGTAGTCACCATACTGTTGTGTGTATGAGATTTTATGTTTTTGTTTTTGTTTTTGCTGAATCCCTTCACTTTATTACCCAGTCCCCACCCCCTGCCCTTTGACACTTGTCAGTCTCTTCTCTGTATCTATGAATCTCTCTCTATTTTGTTTGCTAGTTTATTTTATCCATTAGATTCCGCCTGTAAGTGATATCTTTTTGGAGGCCCAGAAGCAAAAGTAGATGGCTTTGAGGATAATGAACTCCAAGTTCAGAGCCCCTTCCCTTGAACAGACTCCTTTGGTTGCGTGGAGTTACTGTTAGTTGTAGCTTCTGATCGGAGAGGAAATGAAGACAGATTGCAAGTAAGAAGCATTTCTGTGTAAGCAGTTCTGGTAAATTGCCTAAAGCAATTTCACAAGAAATGGACCTTGAACTCCAATGCTCCAGTAATCATTTATGATCTCTTTTCTTATTCTAAATAAATATGTACTTTCATACTTAATTCTGTATTTATAATTCTGTACTGTTTTCCTTAAAGAAGACTCCTCATCTTTTATAAGCTCCAGTCTCCCCCAAATTATGATTTTCCTGTGAGTGGAACCCTTTAAACCCTGGAGGCATGCCCAGTTGTGAGATCTGGTATGACGCAAAAGATGTGTCTCTTCATCGAATATGAGAGAGGGAAAAAGATAAGGGAGGCAGGCTAGAAGACCTGATAGGACATCTCAATAAAAGGCATGTTCCCAGGTGGTATGCATTTAGTATATAAAATTTGAGAGTATGAAACACAGTTTCTTGTGAACAGCCTTGCTTATTTTCTCTCGTAAAAGCCTCAGCTAACCTTGTTTGGTGATTAACAATCCTTTTAATGTGATTATTCAAATAGACTAATCCTTTAATGGTAGTTGGATACATCTGTGTACAATCTAGATCCTGCTTTTCATTTTGTTATATCGAATCTAATTTGTGTTTCTCAATTCTGAATAATTTTCACTGACCAACATTTTGTTCACCTTCCTTTTTTTTTAGCGGATATTTTGTCTCTATCCTGATTTATATCTCTTTTATTTCTCAATGAAAAAATACCAAGCATATGTAAATGACAAAGCACTCAGAATGGAGTGAGAATAGGTGGGGTTTGTTATGCTCAATCTGTCCATCATTCTGAAACTTAGAACAAATCAGTCCTGAGTGTCTTCCTTTCCTGGAAAGTCATTAGTAGGACTTTTAGATGGCCACATTCACTCAGGAGTACACACATTAGTGTTTATTTACTCGACGCTGAAAACTCTATGTAAGGGGAAAGATACAAAGAAAGAAGCTATCTTTTCTCTTTTTTTCTTTTTACTTTTTAAATATTTTTCTTTATATAGTACATGCAGGTGATATAAAAGTAAAAATGATATGTCAGAGCTCATGCAGTTGCCCACTCCAACCCTTTACATTCAGTTCTTATTCTAAAGATAGTCACTCTCAACTCTCTTGTGTTTGTGTGTACAACCAGCTCTTGAATATTGAACTCTTACTTTCTCACTAGTTTCTCTGGCACAAATTAGCTGACATCTTACACTTCCCCCCCAGCAGACACACGGATCGGTTTTAGCCTCATCTGCTCAATCAATTACAACAAATGGATTTGCCTTTTGCCTGCCAAAAGTTTTTACTAACACTCACGAGTAGCTGTCCACTCCCCCTTAATTTTGGTCTCGTGGTTCTGTATCACTTCCTGTTATCTTCACTCCCATGTTTATTCTGGCTTCAGTGGAGTATTGACATAATATTTATGTTTACTGCCTGATTTCTCACCGGGACTCACAAACTGCACAGGGCCCCTCAGTTCATTCTGTTGAATAGACGCGTGACAGCATCGAGCGAGAAGCTGACATTAAAAGGCGTTGGATAAATGCAAGACTTTTCCCCCTTTCCTGGTCTTACTAGATACAAGCAATCTGAAAGGACTGATGGAGCATCTGGTGATCAGTGTGCATTTGTGTACGTCTCCTCTCCTGGCACGAGCAGCTCATTGCATTGACATAAAACATGGACCATTTTCTCCAGAGTTACGTGATTACAGGAAAACCTACTGGTTGACTTGTACTTTGTTTTATAGCATCTCTCATAAAGTTCTTGTGTCAGATCCCATAAATGCTTTAAATATAGTATCTCATGTTTGGACTGAAGTAATAGTATCCTATAAATTTTCTAACCAAATTGTTTCTGTGCATGGCATGAATGTATAACATTCCTATAAGAGGATGATAACGTGTCAGCGAGAGCCTACCATATTGACGTCTGGTGTTTTCTGAAAAGCCTCGTAAATACCATGGCTCAAAAGTACCCTTAAAAGCTCACAAAGCTCTCACAACTGTAAATTCCAGCACTGCGTGTTTAATTTTTCCTGAATAACAAGCAATACATTTTTAGAAATGTATAATGCATGAGAAGGATTAGGATTCTATCCCCAAATTTCCAGAGACATGAATTGCTACACAGTTTGTTTCTCCATTTTTTCACAGAGCAACCCAATTAAAATTATTTATTGCAATGAATTTCAGAAATAATAAAGCAAATGTACTTCATCAAGTGGCAATCTTTGAAGAATTATTTAAATTCTTCAGGATGCTCATAGTTGAAACTTTGAGCTTGAAACTTGCCTTGTAATTCAATTTGTAAGAATGGAATATAAAAGTTAGAAAAAAGTAGGCTAAGATGTGAAAATTCTATGAGGTAACAAGAACAATCTTTATCCAATAATGACCCCTAAAGAAGGATACAGGATAAGAAATGGTACCAATTTTTAGTGGTGTAAGGTTAGGATTTTTGTTGTGCATATTAATTTAAATACCGGCATACTTTCTATGTCATAGGTTTTATTGGGTGTTGATGATTCAAAAGTTTTTAGGAAGTAAGTCCATTGACTTCATATTGTGAAAAATACTACACATAGTCGTTTCTATGTTTTTTTTTAAAGATTCAACAAACTCTGTAAAGTAAAATCTTGAAGAATTACTGCAAGCAGCCAACTTAAAATGATCACCTGATGCTTCTATACCAGCGACTTTCAACCTTTTTCATCTCACAGCACACATAAACAAGTACTAAAATTCCCTCCCTTGCAGTAAATGGCTGGAGGTCACTTGTTGCAAGGGACCCTTTGCTGAAGTCTTTGCAAAGACTTCCTGCTGCCTAGAGCAGCCTGTTGCCATCACTCAGAGCTTGTTTTCCGTTCATGTTTCTGCCTATAAATTTAATGCCTTTTCCATTTTAACTAAGTATTTGTTATGCATATGTGTTATTTTTATTTGACCACTCTGTGTCTAGGGTGGAGGTTTTTCACTTCTAAATTAAGCATTTGCGGCATAAAAGACTTGACATAGAGTGGATTTGTGATTCAAGAAAGTTCAACTTTTTTTTTAATAATTTTATTTTTAATGGGGCAACATCAATAAATCAGGATACATATATTCAAAGATAACAACTTCAGGTTATCTTGTCGTTCACTTATGTTGCATACCCATCACCCAAAGTCAGATTGTCCTCTGTCACCTTCTATCTAGTTTTCTTTGTGCCCCTCCCCCTTTCCCTCTCCCTCTCCCCGCTCCCCCCCATAACCACCACACTCTTATCAATATCTCTTAGTTTCACTTTTATGTCCCACCTACATATGGAATAATGCAGTTCCTGGTTTTTTTCTGATTTACTTATTTCACTTCATATAATGTTATCAAGATCCCACCATTTTGCTGTAAATGATCCGATGTCATCATTTCTTATGGCCGAGTAGTATTCCATAGTGTATATGTGCCACATCTTCTTTATCCAGTCATCTATTGACGGACTTTTTGGTTGTTTCCATATCCTGGCCACTGTGAACAATGCTGTAATGAACATGGGGCTGCATGTGTCTTTACGTATCAACGTTTCTGAGTTTTGGAGGTATATACCCAATAGAGGGATTGCTGGGTCATAAGGTAATTCTATTTTCAGTTTTTTGAGGAACCACCATACTTTCTTCCATAATGGTTGTACTGCTTTACATTCCCACCAACAGTGTATGAGAGTTCCTTTTTCTCCACAGCCTCTCCAACATTTGTTATTACCTGTCTTGTTAATAATAGCTAATCTGACAGGTGTGAGGTAGTATCTCATTGCAGTTTTGATTTGCATTTCTCTAATAACTAACGAAGATGAGCATCTTTTCATATATCTGTTGGCCATTTGTATCTCTTCCTGGGAGAAGTGTCTGTTCATGTCCTCTTCCCATTATTTTTATTGGATTGTTTGTTTGTTTGTTGTTGAGTTTTATGAGTTCTTTGTATATTTTGGGTATTAGGCCCTTATCTGAGCTGTTGTTTGAAAATATCATTTCCCATTTAGTTGGCTGTCTGTTTATTTTGTTATCAGTTTCTCTTGCTGAGCAAAAACTTCTCAGTCTGATGTAGTCTCATTCATTAATTTTTGCCTTCACTTCTCTTGCCATTGAAGTCAAATTCATAAAATGCTCTTTAAAACCCAGGTCCATGAGTTTAGTACCTATGTCTTCTTCTATGTACTTTATTGTTTCAGGTCTTATGTTTAGATCTTTGATCCATTTTGAGTTAATTTTAGTACAGGGGGACAGACTGAAGTCCAGTTTCATTCTCTTGCATGTGGCTTTCCAGTTTTCCCAGCACCATTTATTGAAGAGGCTTTTTTTTCTCCATTGTGTGTTGTTGGCCCCTTTATCAAAAATTATTTGACTATATATATGTGGTTTTATTCTGGGTTTTCTATTCTGTTCCATTGGTCTGAGTGTTTATTTTTCTGCCAATACCATGCTGTTTTGATTGTTGTGGCCCTATAATATAGTTTGAAGTCAGATATTGTAACGCCCCCAGCTTCATTCTTTTTCTTTAGGATTGCTTGGCTATTCAGGCTTTTATAGTTCCATATAAATCTGATGATTTTTTGCTCCATTTCTTTAAAAAATGTCACTGGAATTTTACTGGGAATTGCATTAAATTTGTATATTGCTTTGGGTAATATGGCCATCTTGATTATATTTATTCTTCCTAACCAAGAACAAGGAATATTCTTCCATCTCATTATATCTTTTTCAATTTCCCTTAACAATGGTTTATAGTTTTCATTATGTAAGTCCTTTACATTCTTTGTTATGTTTATTCCTAAGTATTTTATTTTTTTGTTGTTGCAATCGTGAAGGGGATTGTTCTTTTGAGTTCGTTCTCAAATGTTTCATTGTTGGCATATAGAAAGGCTATTGACTTCTGTATGTTAATTTTGTATCCTGTGACCTTACTGTATTGGCTTATTGTTTCTAGTAGTCTTTTTGTGGATTCTTTGGGATTTTCGATGTATAGGATCATATCATCTGCAAAAGGTGATACCTTTACTTCTTCTTTTCCGATATGGATGCCTTTTATTTCTTTGTCTGATCTGATTGCTCTGACTAGAACCTTTAGTACCACATTAAATAAGAGTGGAGAGAGTAGACAACCCTGTCTTGTTCCTGATTTAAGAGGGAAAGCCTTCAGTTTAGTGCCATTTAATATGATGTTAGCTGATGGTTTATCATATATGGCCTTTATCATGTTGAAATATTTTCCTTCTATACCCATTTTGTTGAGAGTCTTAAACATAAAATTGTGTTGTATTTTATCGAAAGCCTTTTCTGCGTCTATTGATATGATCATGTGGTTTTTGTTCTTTGTTTTGTTTATATGGTGTATTACGTTTTACATATGTTGAACCATCCTTGAGATTGTGGGATAAATCCCACTTGATCATGATGTATTATCTTTTTAATATGTTATTGTATTCGATTTTCTAGTATTTTGTTTAGTATTTTAGCATCTGTATTCATTAGAGATATTAGTTTGTAGTTTTCTTTTTTTGTGCAATCCTTGCCTGGTTTTGGTATGAGGGTTATATTGGCCTCATAAAATGTGTTTGGAAGTATTGCTTCTTCTTCAATTTTTTGGAAGGCTTTCAGTAGAATAGGAACCAAGTCTTCTTTGAATGTTTGATAAAATTCACTGGTATAGCCATCAGGGCCTGGACTTTTATTTTTGGGGAGGTTTTTAATGGTTTTTTTCTATTTCTTCTGTACTAATAGGCCTGTTTAGGCTTTCTGCTTCTTCTTGACTCAGTCTAGGAAGGTTGTATTGTTCTAGGAATTTATCCATTTCTTCTAGGTTGTTGAATTTAGTGGCATAAAGTTTTTCATAGGATTCTACAATAATTCTTTGTATATCTACTGTGTCTGTGGTGATTTCTCCTCTTTCATTTTGGATTTTGTTTATATGAATTCTTTCTCTTTTTTCTTTGGTAAGTCTTGCCAAGGGTTTGTCAATTTTGTTGATCATTTCGAAGAACCGGCTCCTTGTTCTATTAATTTTTTCTATAGTTTTTCTGTTCTCTATTTCATTTATTTCTGCTCTGATTTTTATTATCTCCTTTCTTTAGCTGGTTTTGGGTTGTCTTTGTTCTTCTTTTTCTAGTTCCTTAAGGTGTGAAGTTAAGTGGTTCACTTGGGCTCTCTCTTGTTTGTTCATATAAGCCTGAAGTGATATGAACTTCCCTCTTATCACTGTTTTTGCTGCATCCCATAGATTCTGATATGTCGTATTGTCATTTTCATTAGTCTGTATATATCTTTTGATCTCTGCACTTATTTCTTCTTTGACCCGTTCATTTTTTAAAAGTATGTTGTTTAGTTTCCACATTTTTGTGGGATTTTTTCCTCTTTTTTTGCAGTTGAATCCTAGTTTTAAGGCTTTATGATCAGAAAATATGTTTGGTACAACTTCGATTTTTCTGAATTTGCTGATGTTGTTTTTGTGGCCCAACATATGGTCAATTCTTGAGAATGATCCATGTACACTGGAGAAAAATGTATACTCAGTCACTTTGGGATGAAATGTCCTGTAGATGTCTATCATATCCAGATGCTCTGGTGTTTTGTTTAAGGCCACTATATCTTTGTTGATTCTCTGTTTGGAAGACCGATCTAGAGCCGTCAGCGGTGTATTGAGGTCTCCAAGTATGATTGTATTTTTGTCAGTTTTTGTTTTAAGGTCAATAAGTAGCTGTCTTATATATTTTGGTGCTCCTTGGTTTGGTGCATATATATTAAGAATTGTTATGTCTTCTTGATTCAGTGTCCCCTTAGCCATTATGAAATGGCCATTTTTGTCTCTGAGTACTTTTCCTGTCTTGTAGTCAGCATTATCCGATATGAGTATTGCTACACCTGCTTTTTTTTGGATGTTATTTGCTTGGAGTATTGTTTTCTAGCCTTTCACTTTGAATTTGTTTTTATCCTTGTTACTTAGATGAGTTTCCTGTAGGCAACATACAATTGGATTTTCTCTTTTAATCCATTCTGCTACTCTGTGCCTTTTTATTGGTGAGTTTAATCCATTTACATTTAGTGTAATTATTGATACTTGTGAGTTCCCTATTGCCATTTTACAGATTGCTTTCTGTTAGTTTTGTGTCTTGTTTGATCCTTCTCTTTTGTTTTTCTATCTTTTGTTTTTATTTGGTTGTATTCCATACATCTTTCCTCTGTTGCTATCTTTTTTATCTCATGTGCTTCTGTGGTGGTGTTTTCAATGGTGGTTACCTTTAAGTAATGAAAAGGGTTCCTACCCTGTTCATTGTAGCGCACTATTTTGTGAGTACTTTTGCACTCCATTGTCCTTTGCTACTGTTAATCTCCATCCTTTCCCCTACTTTCTTTTTGTTGTTGTCACAGTTTAAATTTGGTTTTATTGTGTTCTTGGTGGAGCTGTTACTTGTGGCTTTGTTTTTTTTTTTGTTCTTTGTATCTGATTGGAGAACCCCCTTTAGTAATTCCTGGAGTGGGGCTTTTTTGATGATAAATTCCCTCATCTTTTCTGTATCTGTGAATGTTTTTATTTCTCTTTCATAATTAAAGAATAGCTTTGATGGGTATAGTATTCGTGGCTGAAAGTTCCTCTCTTTCAGGACTTTAAATATTGGGGTCCACTCTCTTCTAGCTTGTAGAGTTTCTGCTGAGAAATCTGATGATAATCTAATGGGCCTTCCTTTATATGTTGTATTCTTCTTTTTTCTGGCTGCCTTGAGAATTTTTTCTTTACTGTTGGTTTGTGCCAATTTCATTATGATATGCCTTGGAGTAGGTTTGTTGGGGTTAAGAGAACTCGGAGTTCTGTTTGCTTCTTGAATTTGAGGCTTTAGTTCTTTCCACAGGCTTGGGAAGTTCTCATCTATTATTTGTTTGAGTATGTTCTCCATTCCATTTTCTCTCTCTTCTCCCTCTGATATACCTGTTATTCTTATGTTATTCTTTTTGATGGAGTCAGATAATTCTTGTAGGGCTATCTCATTTTTTTAAATTTTTGAGTCTCTTTCTTCTTCTCTCTGTTGTGCCTCAAGTTGCTTGTCTTCCATTTCACTAATCCTACCTTCTATCTGGCCTGTTCTATTAGCTAAGCTTGTTACCTCATTTTTCAGCTTGTGAATTGAGTTTTTCATCTCTGTTTGATTTGTTTTTCTAGTTTCAATTTCCTTGGAAATATATTCTTTGTGTTAGTTGAGTTGTTTTCTGAGCTCCCTAAATTGCCTTTCTGTGTTTTCTTGTATATCTCGGAGGATTTTTAGGATTTCTATCTTGAATTCTCTGTCATTTAGCTCCAAGGTTTCCAATATATTAAATTTTTTCTCCATAGATTTTTCCTCATCTAGCTGTGTTACCTCTCTTTCTTTTGTATCCACGATATTTGATTTTCTCTTCCTTAATGGCATCTGAGGGTGGTTTTGTTGATAGTATTAATGAGATTTAATAAAGAATAAAAAGCTAAAAAAATAAAAAATCGAAAGGAGTTGTTTTTGTTTTTGTTTTAAAAATTAATAATGAAATAAAGAAAAATAAAATAAAAATTAAAAAAAAAAGGAAATTATTCTCCGCCTTTTTTTCTCACCTCTCTTCTCCCCTCTTTCTTGAGAAAATCTTGTGGTGAACTGTGAATTATATTGTACTAAATAAAACAAACAATGCCTGTAATGGAGGGCCTGAATTGGGGAGAAGTAATAAAGGGGCAAAAAAAAAAGAAAGAAAAATAAATGCCCTATGGACCCACAGAAAGCAAATAAGAAAAAAAAATTGGGTCAAAAATAAAATGATTTGCTTTTAGGTGTTAGTTGACTAAGAGTTATGATGAGAGGAATAAGAGGGTAACAGGAAAATGGGGGGACAAATTAAAAAATTACTATTGTATTTAGTGGAACAAGAACTAGATAAAATGGAGAGCCAGGGACGGGAGCACTGCTAGTGTGTTAAAAAGGTGAAGTAAAAACACCCCAAAATGCCACAAACATAAGTTTGAGTCCCAGATAAGATACTGTTCATTATTGAGGTTTGAATGAGAGGAGACATAAAGGAGAAAGAAAGAAACTAATATAGAGGGAGAAAAGAAAGAGAGAGAGAGAGAGAAAAGAGGGAACCACTAAAAGAAGAAAAAAGAAAAAAGAGGAGAGAGAGAGAGAGAGAGAGAGTTAAGGGTTTTGGAGTGCAACCCTCATAGAGAGAAAGGAAGAGGAAAGAAAAGATAATGGGAGATGTAACACTTATGGGTAGTGTAGTTCAAGGAGAGGAAAGAGTAATACCAGCAGAGAGTTAAATGACCAAATTATAGGAGAAATAAAAAATATCAAGAATGAAGATAACAGAAACAAACAAACAAATATAATAAAATGGGATAGGCTATAAAGTCTGCGTATTATTCTTGATTTTGAGAGGTTATCTTCTTGCTTTTTTTTTTTCTCTCCCTCTTCCTGGTCGGTGACTCTGTACCTCGGGTTCTGCCCCTTTGGCACGCTCAGGTAGAGGTTTGCACTTGATAAGTCTCTATGGCGATGTCGTGTATTGTGCTTCAGTCTTATTGGCAGTCGAGGCTCATTAGCATTTATGGGCTAGTGAGAGAGTCCGTGTTCCTGGAGCCTTTCTCCTAGTCCTTCCTTCCTCAATTAGTAGCCTGATAATCCAGCTATGGGGTTGCTGCTGCCTCTGCCTGGATTGTAAGGGGCTCAAAGAGCTGGCAACTCCCCACTCTATTCCCATTCAGCACAGGGCTCTGGGTAAGGCTCAGTCAGTCAGAGCTGCTAGCATAATCAGGCGGGGTTTCCACCCACTCAAAGACCTCTGGCTCTGCCACTCTGTGGGATAACAGGGGTGCGCACTGCCGAGGCACTTGGAGGAATCTCTCGCCCACTATCTGCGCGCGCAGATCAGGATATCAGGCCAGCAGTCTCATACTCTGAGTGAAACCCCCACCTGCACGAAAAAGTTCCAGCATTGGAATTGGCTCTCGCTCTGTCCCCTGGCACGGCTTTTTCAAGGCACTGGAGCAGCCCAAGATTTCGCTTTTTGGCCCACACAAAGGCCTCAGACTCTGCCCCTCTGTTGGATAACACGGGCGGGCACTGCCAAGGCACTCAGAGGAATCTCTCGCTCACCATCTGCGTGCGCAGACCAGGATATCAGGCCAACAGTTTCACACTCTGAGTGAAACCCCCACCTGCACGGAAAAGTTCCGGCATTGGAATTGGCTCTTGCTCCGATCCCGTGCGCGGCTTTCCCAGGGCGCTGGGGCTGCCTGGAGATTCCGCTTTCAGCCCACACAGAGGCCTCTGACTCTGCCCCTCTGTGGGGTATCACGGGCACCCACTCCTGAGGTGCTGGAAGGAATCTCTCGCTCACTCTCTGTGCACACCGACCAGGATATCAGGCCAGCTGCCTCACCCTCTGAGTGAATCCCCCTCCCGCACGGAAAAGTTCCAGCATTGGAATTGGTTCTCGCTCCCTCTCCGTGTGCGGCTTTCCCAGGGTGCTGGGGCGGCCTGGAGATTCCGCTTTCGGCCCACACAAAGGCCTCTGACTCTGCCTCTCTGTGGGACAACACGGGTGCACACTCTCAGGGCTTTGGAAGGAATCTCTCACCCACTATCTGCGCGCGCCAACCAGGAGATCAGGGAAAATGGCTGCCCCGCTTGTCTTTCTTTGTCTGGGTTTGGCACGAGTGTTAGCTTGTATTGCCCGGGTTGCCACAGGAACAGTTATTCCTTGGCCTGGATCTCTGTGCCACAGCCTGGTTCGGCCGTTTGAGCCGCGGCCTGGATCTATTCACCCCCTTTGCCCGCCTCAGTTTCTATATTCTCAGTTCCCAGTGAAAGCCGCCCTGTTTAGGTTAGTAAGGAAGGCGGAGCATTTCTTACTCCCTATTTCCTTCGGGGTTTGATTATATATTTAGGCAATTTTTCGCTCGACCATACCTTCGGGTGTATTGCAAAACATCTGGAGGCTCCAAGGATAGGTTTTTCTGTTTCTGGTTGAAGATCTTGTTGAGTTTTGGGGGAGATTTATTGGTATTGCTTCCAACCGTGCCATTACTCTGACGTCATCTCCCAAGAAAGTTCAACTTTGCACTTGGTTCACACATTCAGGTATTTGCAGGGAAAATATCTAATTATATCTACTTTTCAGGTGTGCATGTAAGTCACGCATGGAAATTTGTGCTGTTAGCATCTGGACCATTGACAGAATCAAACCAGACAAAGCAACAAAACCCCCAGAACTTCATGTTTGAATCCTTGGTGTCATATTATCTGTTTTAGTGACAATTCCTGTCATCTAGGTGATGGAATGTTTACTGGCTGAATGGATTTCTTTTATTCACCACTAACTGATTTATCCTTAAGGATGCAGTGTATTGATCTATTGTCGGGTCTTACATAGATTGAACTCTAAGAGCGGGAACTATATCGAGTTTAGAGTATGCACTCCTAAGACTTTAGAAGACACAGTTCTTGAGAAACCAGCATTAACAGCATTTTGACATCTCACTTGTGACAAAAACTAATTTGAAGAAATATATATGTAAATATAAAAATGTATTTAACAGTCCCTAATGCTATGTAATAGCTTATTCACTTGCAGACTCTTAGAATAAGACAAATGAAGTTTTATACTGCTTCTTGAAGATTTTTTGTTTCTTTTTCTTTAAGTGTAACAGCTTCAATGCATAAAGTAAACTACATTAACCATAATCTGCAGGTAGTTGAAGAGTACAGCTATACTTACTAATTTTAGTTTTAAATTACAGCTTATATTTAATATTATTTTATATCAGTTTCAAGTGTACAGCACAGTGGCTAGACAATCATATACTTTATAGTGTTCCCCTGATATTTCCAGTACCCATCTGGCCCCAACATAGTTGTTACAGTATTATTGAGTCTATTCTCTGTGCTGCACTCTTCATCCCCATGACTGTGTTGTAACTGCTAATTTATACTTCCTTCTCCCTTCACCTTTTTTACCCAGCCGCTCAATACCCCTCCCTCTGGCAACTGTCAAAATGTTCTCTGTATTTATGAGACTGTTTTCAATTGTTTATTTTGTTCTTTAGATTTTACATCTAAGTGAAATCATATGGTATCTGCCTTTCTCTGTCTGACTTATTTCACTCAGCATAATACTCTTTACGTCCATTCATGCTGTTGTGTATGGTAACATTTCATTCCTTTTTATGGATGAGTAATATTCCATTGTATTATATATATGTGCAACTTTTCTATTCACTTGTCTGTTGATGGGCATTTGGGTTGTTTCTATATCTTTGCTATTGTATATAACATAAGGGTGCATATATTCTTTCAAATTAGTGTTTTGGATCTCTTTGGATATATTCTCAGAAGTGGAAATGCTGAGGCATAAGACAGTTCCATTTTTAACATATTGAAGACTCATCATATTGTTTCCTATAGTACAGGCTTCACCAGTCTGCATTCAAAGGTTGCATGTTGATAAGCTTATATACAGACACACACACACACACACATCACCACAAACAAGGTAATATAATCTTCACCCCCAAAAAGCCTCTTTTTGTTCTTTTGCAATCCCTTCCACCATGCCCCACCTAGAGATCTCCTGATCTCTCATCAGAGAAGAGGTATCTTGTAAATGAAATCTAGAGTTTGTAGAGGTCCTTGGATGAAATGACATGAAGGCCACAGAGAACGTTTAGTATACATTTGGGAGCTTTGATTTTATTTAATGGCTCCACAAGGATAAAAAAAACAATAACAGGTTATATCATTTAGAAGGTTTTCTCTTTTGGAACACTAAATATTCTATATTCTTTTAAATTTAAAAATAATGTAAATTGCTAAAATGCAATTTCTATGTGATACAAATGTCAAGAAAGAAAACACTCTATCCTAAACTGCATGATCATTTCATAACAACAACAACAAAATTGTCCAATCTATATAAATGGAGGTGTTTCTTCTCAATAATAAGACTTCTTAAAATTCATGAGCATGCTAAAATTTGACAATGTCAAAATTAACATTGCTTGAAGATATTTAGAGGTTATTGTTAGAGACTCAGAGTAATGTCAGAAAATTCACCTGCTGTTTGATTGGATGGTTACAGCCATTTTGCTCTTAAAAAAAATTTAGTCACTTGCATGAATCATTTTCTATTTTATTAAGAAAGGTGACACTTTGATTATGAGTCTTCCTCTAATAAACTGATTCTTCATTCACTGACCCAAAGCTAGCCATCCTAGATATTAGATACACATTGCAAAATTCATTAATCTCCTCATTCATCTGGCTACACTGCTCATTAAGAGTGAGCTATTGTTTGTTTATGTCTCTGATGGCTGGATATGACAGGGCGTTACATCAAGCTGCAACAATGCCTGCCTTACCATTGTCAGTCCCCAGGTGTAGGGTGATAATTGCTTTTTTATAAACCCAGCTTCCACTTTGCAAACAAAGTGCTGTTTCACTGATAACCACAGTTGAAAAACAAATGATAGGGAAATAGAAACATTTATTATAGACTATATTGTGAATTTATTTCAATTTAGGTTACTGATAATGTTCAGATGAAAAAAAATATCTTTGCCTAATCAATCCATCCATAAAAGTTAGGTTTTAAAAAATATCTTCTGTAATGCAAATGTTATGAATTGTGAGAGAGTAGAAATTGAAAATCTTAAGGTAGCTCGAGCTTTGTGGACCTCATGAAATGTGCACTGCTGGTAGTCGTCTCTTTCATCAATACTTGAGTCACAGGGGGTTTTAAGACATTAAAAGCAGCAATTCAAGGAGAGCTAACAAACTAATGTTTCAGTGTTTACCAAAAAAAGAGGAATTCCTCTCATCTCTGTCCCAAAAGAAACCTGAAAATTACTAGGCTGCCACATGGTTTGGGTCTTTTTAAAAGGTACAAAAGTATTTAGGTTTCTTTTCAAATTTTGCTAAAAAAATTTTTAACAAAAACATAAAGTAGTAAAGATGTATAATATATATGCAAAAGCCCTAAAATTAGACATCTGCACTTTAGTCAATTAAAAACTACCCAGAGATAATGTAGTTCTCGCTGTAAGAATTGCTGCATTTTAACAGGGTGAATGTCTGCATAAAATTAGTAAAAGTAAAATAAAAATCTATAACTTAGGTGTTAAGGTCTTTGCTTCATTATCTAAATATCAGAAACAAAAAATAAACCTTAAATACTTAAGCACTAAATCTTCGAGAGTGAGTGGTAGGATTTTGTGAAAGTACTATAGTCTTCATAAATACTTTTCAATATCAAATCCTTTTGTAATAGTAATGAAAGAAGTCAAATTTAAACTAGAAACTGAGGTATGAGTTACATAATATACAAAAATCTCAGAAATGGATTGACTAACAGTGTGATATAATATTTAACTTGAATAAATATTTTCTAAACTATAATGTGAAATCATATGCACCTGAAGAATTATTAGACATAAAGTTTAGAAACACTAATTGAGCCATCTACAGTTCATTGTAAATTTTTTAAGTCTCAAAAAGAAAAAAGATTTTTTTTAATTTTTCCTGAGTTCTACCCACTAGGATGTTATTAAAAGTGTTTGCTTTTGGTGAGGGATATTTTGTCAAACTTTTTATTAGAATCTTGCTCTTCTCACAGCAAGATAGAAGCTCTAACTGAAACTGAAATAATTTTCATAGTTGTATCCACATACTTAACTGTTATATATATAACAATGGTAATATATTGTTTATAAGATAACCAGTTGTATTTTGTGATAGCAACTCAAAGGGTCTTTTGGATTTTCTTAACTTTTGGCAGGGTCACTAAATGTTGTATGTGGTTATTTTGAGGCAAAATGGCAGTTTGTACAAATTTACCAGAATTCATGTTTGTATATTTGACCTCCCTATCTTATGTGGTAATAGAACCTTCTTATGTGGTAATAGAACCTTTGGTTTTTAATTTTATTATTTTTTGTGTGTGTGTGACAGAGACAGAGGGACAGATAGGGACAGACAGACAGGAAGGGAGAGAGATGAGAAGCATCAATTCTTTGGTGTGGCACCTTAGTTGTTCATGGATTGCTTTCTCATATGTGCCTTGAGTGGGGGACTACAGCAGACTGAGTGACCCCTTGCTCAAGCCAGTGACCTTGGCCTCAAGCTGGTGAGCTTGGGGTTTTGAACCTGGTTTCTCCACATCCCAGTCTGATGCTCTATCCACTGTGCCACTGCCTGGTCAGGCTGGTTTTTAATTCTTTAATGCACCTCTAGTCTCTGTGTTTAGGCAGCCTTATGTGACAGGATTTGAACTCATATATAAGCCTCAATAAACATTTTTTGATTCACTATTAATATTAAGAACCACTAGAAAATAAAAAACTACAAAGCACAAATGAGTAAATATTCTTCTTTCAGTAACAACATTCAAAAGATGAATGAGACACTTAGAGCCTTGTTTTGTCAAATATTTCAAAATTTAATAATGGGATTATTTGAAAAGAAAGAATTTAACATTCAAAATAAGAACTTGAAAAATAAAACTTATATTCATTAATTTTCTCCAACAGTTTATTTAACTCCATACTATTTATTTTTAATGAGCTATGAAATGGTCCACTTCATATATGAATTTATCATTAGCCTCTGCTAATGACATTTTCATCAAAAGATTAGTTTTTAGAAAATTGAATTATGGCTTAATTAATACACATTAACAACAACAACAACAAGCTCAAAGCAGATGTGATTAAATATAATTTTTGAACCATTATTTACAAAGCAATCCTGGTGATAATTTTTGTTAAGAAGGCCTTTTGGTCCTGGGATATATTTCCTTACATTTAAAAAAAACAAACTAGGTACAATTTAGAAACTCATTTTTCTTTTTTTTTCTTTTTTTTTTTTTAGAATGTGAAAATTTTATTTAAAAAATATCTCGTATACACTTAAAAGGGAGATTATTTATAATACCATCCCATCATCTAGATATAGTAATAGTTGATAACATTTATCGCACTCTTGCTTAGGGTCTGACCATATACTAAACACATCACAAAATGTATTTTAAAACCCATAAAACAATAAGCTACAGATTATTGTCACCACATTTTTACATTAGAAAACTGGGATACAAATAAGGTAAGAAATCTTTCAAAGACATATAGTTGAAGTGATAAAGCTAGATTCCAAACAGTGGATGTTTGCAGAAAGTAGCTCCTAACTCTACAATAGATTTTAAAAATACTTTTGTTTTTACATATGTCAATTTTTCAATGTAATTTATTTAGATGTTTAGTTGCTTCTTTTACTGTTTTATGTTACTAATTTTGAGCATTTCTTTTTTTTTAATAATTTTATTTTTTTAATGGGGTGACATCAATAAATCAGGATATATATATTCAAAGATAACATGTCCAGGTTATCTTGTCATTCAATTATGTTGCATACCCATCACCCAAAGTCAGATTGTCCTCTGTCACCTTCTATCTAGTTTTCTTTGTGCCCCTCCCCCTCCCCCTTTCCCTCTCCCTTTCCCCCCTCCCTCCGTAACCACCACACTCTTATCAATGCCTCTTAGTCTCACTTTTATGTCCCACCTATGTATGGAATAATGCAGTTCCTGTTTTTTTCTGATTTACTTATTTCACTTTGTATAATGTTATCAAGATCCCACCATTTTGCTGTAAATGATCCGATGACATCATTTCTTATGGCTGAGTAGTATTCCATAGTGTATATGTGCCACATCTTTATCCAGTCATCTATTGATGGGCTTTTTGATTGTTTCCATGTCCTGGCCACTGTGAACAATGCTGCAATAAACATGGGGCTGCATGTGTCTTTACGTATCAATGTTTCTGAGTTTTGGGGGTATATACCCAGTAGAGGAATTGCTGGGTCATAAAGTGGTTCTATTTTTAGTTTTTTTAGGAACAACCATACTTTCTTCCATAATGGTTGTACTACTTTACATTCCCACCAACCGTGTATGAGGGTTCCTTTTTCTCCACAGCCTCTCCAACATTTGCTATTACCTGTCTTGCTAATAATAGCTAATCGAACAGGTGTGAGGTGGTATCTCATTGCAGTTTTGATTTGCATTTCTCTAATAACTAACGAAGATGAGCATCTTTTCATATATCTGTTGGCCATTTGTATCTCTTCCTGGGAGAAGTGTCTGTTCATGTCCTCTTCCCATTTTTTTTATTGGATTGTTTGTTTGTTTGTTGTTGAGTTTTATGAGTTCTTTGTATATTTTGGATATTAGGCCCTTATCTGAGCTGTTGTTTGAAAATATCATTTCCCATTTAGTTGGCTGTCTGTTTATTTTGTTATCAGTTTCTCTTGCTGAGCAAAAACTTCTTAGTCTGATGTAGTCCCATTCATTAGTTTTTGCCTTCACTTCTCTTGCCTTTGGAGTCAAATTCATAAAATGCTCTTTAAAACCCAGGTCCATGAGTTTAGTACCTATATCTTCTTCTATGTACTTTATTGTTTCAGGTCTTATGTTTAGATCTTTGATCCATTTTGAGTTAATTTTAGTACAGGGGGACAGACTGTAGTCCAGTTTCATTCTTTTGCATGTGGCTTTCCAGTTTTCCCAGCACCATTTATTGAAGAGGCTTTCTTTTCTCCATTGTGTGTTGTTGGCCCCTTTATCAAAAATTATTTGACTATATATATGTGGTTTTATTCTGGGTTTTCTATTCTGTTCCATTGGTCTGAGTGTCTATTTTTCTGCCAATACCATGCTGTTTTGATTGTTGTGGACCTATAATATAGTTTGAAGTCAGGTATTGTAACGCCCCCAGCTTCATTCTTTTTCTTTAGGATTGCTTTGGCTATTCAGGCTTTTTTATAGTTCCATATAAATCTGATGATTTTTTGCTCCATTTCTTTAAAAAATGTCACTGGAATTTTACTGGGAATTGCATTAAATTTGTATATTGCTTTGGGTAATATAGCCATCTTGATTATATTTATTCTTCCTAACCAAGAACAAGGAATATTCTTCCATCTCATTATATCTTTTTCAATTTCCCTTAACAATGATTTATAGTTTTCATTATATAAGTTCTTTACATTCTTTGTTATGTTTATTCCTAAGTATTTTATTTTATTTTTGTTGCAATCGTGAGGGGATTGTTCTTTTGAGTTCGTTCTCAAATGTTTCATTGTTGGCATATAGAAAGGCTATTGACTTCTGTATGTTAATTTTGTATCCTGTGACCTTACTGTATTGGCTTATTGTTTCTAGTAGTCTTTTTGTGGATTCTTTGGGATTTTCGATGTATAGGATCATATCATCTGCAAAAGGTGATACCTTTACTTCTTCTTTTCCGATATGGATGCCTTTTATTTCTTTGTCTTGTCTGATTGCTCTGGCTAGAACCTTTAGTACCACATTAAATAAGAGTGGAGAGAGTGCACAACCCTGTCTTGTTCCTGATTTAAGGGGGAAAGCCTTCAGTTTTGTGCCATTTAATATGATGTTAGCTGATGGTTTATCATATATGGCCTTTATCACATTGAGATATTTTCCTTCTATACCCATTTTGTTGAGAGTCTTAAACATAAAATTGTGTTGAATTTTATCAAAAGCCTTTTCTGTGTCTATTGACAAGATCATGTGGGTTTTGTTCTTTGTTTTGTTGATATGGTGTATTACGTTAACCATTTTATGTATGTTGAACCATTCTTGAGACTCTGGGATGAATCCCACTTGATCATGATGTATAATTTTTTTAATATGGTGTGGAATTCGATTTGCTAGTATTTTGTTTAGTATTTTAGCATCTGTATTCATTAGAGATATTGGTCTGGAGTTTTCTTTTTTTGTGCCATCCTTGCCTGGTTTTGGTATGAGGGTTATGTTGGCCTCATAAAATGTGTTTGGAAGTATTGTTTCTTCTTCAATTTTTTGGAAGACTTTCAATAGAATATGAACCAAGTCTTCTTTGAATGAGAAACTCATTTTTCCAGAGGAGTTTTGAGGAATATACTTATTGGAAGACACTAGAAGAGCAGTTGGAAAATCCAGAAGTATGAGTCAGCAAAATCAGAATGTCTACATCAGGGGTCCCCAAACATTTTACAAATGGGGCTAGTTCACTGTCCCTCAGACCATTGGAGGGCCAGACTATAAAAAAAAATATGAACAAATCCCTCTGCACACTACACAGATCTTATTTTAAGGTTAAAAAAAAAAGGGGACAAATACAATATTTAAAATAAAGAACAAGTAAATTTAAATCAACCAACTGACCAGTATTTCAATGGGAACTATACTCCTTTCACTGACCACCAATGAAAGAGGTGCCCCTTCCGGAAGTGCGGCGGGGGCGGATAAATGGCCTCAGGGGGCCGCATGTGGCCCGCGGGCCGTAGTTTGGGGACCCCTGGTCTACATAGAGGTAATAGGTAAAACCTCAAATGGACATGTGGTATAAAATCTTCTAAGAAATAACCCATCTTATAGGAACAATGGGCCAAAATATTAAACAATGATGGAGAATATTTTTCAGGATATCGGGGAACTAGCAGAAGAGTTTAACACAAACACTGACATTCCAACTATTCAACCCAATGTTGTGTGTGTGCATATAAGTAGCTTCATTTATCATGATAATGAAAAACTCAGAAAACTTTATCCCTTGCAATCCTCTGGAAAATATAAAGGATCGTAATAGAATGGGACATTGCTCTCATGAAAAAATCTAGATGAGATGTTTCTAGAGAACCTACTGAAGCAAAGAGTCCATAGCAGTCTATAGCTGTAGCCTGAGATCCTCAGAACAAGCAGATGACTACACAAAGGAGAACTCTTTCTTCCCAGCCAGTAGAACAAGATCATCTTCTATTTCAAATATTCCTTTATATGTTTTTGTTTATTTGTGCTTTTATTTCACCACTAAGTTAAGGTTTTGTACTCTGATTTAATTTATCATGTTCTCCTTAACACTTACTATTATTTGCTCAAGTCTGGGCTTTAATAACTTACGGTAACCACCAACCAAACATAATAACCAGTACTTCCAAGCTATTAGTATAGCAAATTCAACTTTTTTAAATCAGATTTTGTAATAACTTTACAAAAAAAACTTTTATTTTTTTATTTTTAACTGAATTTATTAGGGTGACATTGGTTAATAAAATTATATAGGTTTCAAGTGTACAGTTCTATAATACATCATTTGTATATTGGATTGTGTGTTCACCATCCCATATTGGGTCTCCCTTCATCACCATTATCCCATATTTCCCTCCCCCCTCCCTCCCCCTCACCATTCCCCCTTTCCCTCCCCCTCCCTCTTTTCCTCTTATAATCACCATATTGTTGTTTGTGTCTATGATTGTTTTTTCTTTATTTAATCCCTTCACCTTTTCACCCAGCGTATAATACATAATTGAAAGAATAATTCATAAAATTAACAATACACAGCATCCACTGTGGAACTTTTCTTGTAACCTCACATGGTTCATTCATCCTTTGTACATTAATTATATGCTTTCCCCATGTGGGGATTTTCACTTTAGTTGTAATTTAATTGTTCTGTGGGGTTATTACAAAGGGATAGTTCACCATAGCCTCTTTCTTGAGAGTCCCAAAGGTTACGAAGTTTTCTGTAGAAAATTCCTGAGAAAAGTGATCCCATCCCAATTAAACAACATCAGGTGTTATCAACATGTGTTCCTTTATGTTGACTGACAATAAGTAGTACAGTAACTTAAGCTCCCCCTCCCCAGTTTATAGAAAACAAAATAGCCTAAGATTTTATTTTGGGCAACCTACAATTAACAATTCTTGAGCCTGGCTACAGCTAGTCAACTCAGGAAGAAATAAGACTTGGGCCATTGTGCATGACTGGAAAAACTTGGATCATTATATCAAAGAGTCTTTATTCATTTGGTAATTTTATTGTAGATCCATTTTATCATTTTTGTTTGTTTGCTATTGTTTGATATCTATGACCCAGAGTCATGAAGCTGGCAACACTGTCATAGTCCCAACAGGTGGTTCAAAAAAACATTCCAAGGATAAAGTCATACTGATTAATATACACAGCAAACCCAGATCTCCCCTGACAAATCTGCATTTTCAAGGAAGATGAACTGTGGTGGTGAAGAATGGAATAAACTTTGATGCTCCTCTCTTACAGCGTTGACTAATGAGGAAAAAAAGGATTCAGAAACATTAAAAAGACTCCTTGGTCTGTAGCCATGGAAACATGTAGCCACCAGAATAGACTTAAACCTGTTCAATTGGTAAATGCACCTCAATGAGCTCTGTTTTGCAAGCAATTAATGTCAGCCCCTCAGTGCTGAAAGCCAGCCAATCACGGACAAACTCATTCCAAAGAAAAAACAAACAAAAAAAAACCAACTCCAAGTGACACTTAATCAATGACTATCTCATTGGGCTGAATGGTTTTCTACAGAGGGTGCCCTTGTGAGAGCCCCCATTTAATGCTTCCTAAATAGTACCTTATAGGGGGTGGGCAGGCTTTCCTTCTCAGGAAGGCTGTGCCCAATCACCATCTCTCCCTTACAAGTATCGGTAATGAAGTCATTTTGTTTGCTTGTTTTACTGCAGAGTTTGACTGATGTTTTAATCATCCTTTGATGGTGTATATTTCACAATCCTGGTGCCAGAATATATTTTTATATATGGTGAAGGGAATCTTTTCCCTAGAAATTTTTTTTCCTATTCTTTGACATTGTACATCAGAAGGTCACTAGCTGCAGTTCTAAATGAAAGTTAAATATATGTGTACATACATATTTTTTAAGGAACATCAACATGTCTATGCTATTTTACTCTTCTAGGAAAAAACATAGTGTTTCTAGTTAGTTTCTAGTTTTATATCCTCTACAGTCTAATATAAATTTCCAGAAAGTTTTATGCTTTTTATTAAATGTGTGTCTGATCATTTTATCTGGTCAGTGGTAATAGAACTATATATACTTTGTGCTAATACTTTCTCACTTTGTTCATCTCTATTAGCTATTTTTTTCTAGATTTCATGGAAATACAACTCAAAAAATCAAAAAGAAAGAGAGACAGAAGGAAGAGAGGGAAGGAGGGAGGGAGAAAAGCATAGAGCAGAGTAAATAACTGATGTGTGTGTGGGTATGTGTTTCATTGCTGCCTGAATTTTGGGAAATAAATTAGTTGTAGGTTTAAAAAAATTGAAGCCATCAAAAGGTGTGCAACGAAGTAAACATGAGCATAGCACAGGCACAGTGGTGGGGGACCCTGTCCAGCATATGTCACATGTTAAAGACATAAAGCAGAATTTTCTGGAGAAAATGTCAATGCATCCATATGCCAAGTAGGTTTCCAAAGCTCTACTCATTCAACATTGAAACATAAATTGATGAGGGCATAACTCAAAACACTGTGGGTTAGGACCCAGGACAGGGAACCTACAACCTGCTAGTTTATCTTTTTAAAAGACAAACATGAGTGTGGCCCATAAATAGGGGAGCCTGGTAAGATTTAGTCAGGGGATTTATCTCCTGGTGCTGGTAATGCTGTCTTCTTAGGTGCCTGCATCTCTCACAGTCTTCCTGGGAGATGGCACCCAGAGGGGTCATGATGAGATAAATGGGTTTCCTCACCTCAGTTCACTCCCTCCCCACTTCCTGGGTACTCCAAACTTGGAGAAATAAATAAAGTTCCCAGTATTGGCTGATCACCCTGGCAGAAACACTCTATCGAGAGGGAGACCAGAATAATTGTATGACACCCATCATGAAGATAAAGTTAGGTTTTCTGGGGCAACAGAATGATAGTGTCCAGGCCAACAAGGGAGATAATATCCTAAAGTTGTCTGTAAGCAGTGAACCAGAGCCCTACAGTTTTCCCTGTTACTGCTTTGATTGTTTAGCTTGGCTGAATTGTTGACTCGGATACTGAATGTGTTGGCTAAAAGTTATTAACCTAAAACAATGTTTTCAAGATTCTATTCAAAAAATTTTTTTTGCCCACATTTTTCTACTTATCTGAATTTCTATTTGATTTTTAATTGCTTATTTTATTGCTTTTTAAAATCCAGCAGTTATGAGATACCTTTTCAAGGGCATAAAAATACAGACTCCAACATGGTGGATCTAATTCTAATTATGGAGAAGTGTATGGCTTGGGAATGTTCCTTAGATAATTTCTACAGTATTGGTAATCAATAACTGAATCAATATGTATTGATTCCAAAGAAATCTGTATTCCCAAGGAAAATCAAGGAGAAATTTTAGAGATAAACAGAAAGAGATGAATTGAAATGATATAATATTGCATAGAACTTTCTAGATACATGAGAAAAAAAGCTCCTTTTTATACTTCTATATACTTTAACAAATCTAGACCCGTTTTATTTCAACAGAACTCATGCCATTTAATTACATGCAACCACATCAAGGGCTGCATTCCTACAGTAGTAATTATAGTTAAATATTTGTAACTCATTTTCATTCTTAGCTTTTATAGATTGGCTATAGTTATGTGACACTAAACAATAGCTTTCCCCTTTGGCCTGTTATAAAATTTATAGAGATGGAAATATAGTATAAATTATTCTGTGATGCTTTTCTCCCACTCAGTATCATGATGTGGGATTTAGCCCTGTTGACGAATGCCAGCACGTTCATTTTTATTAAAATAACACAAGATGTGGGTGGAACGCAGAGTGCATTCCTAGCAGCTGTGGTTGATGCAATGCTTTGAGAATACTCCAGCTCCCAGAAGCCTCCTGGGCACACCCAGGAAGGAAGCTCACCCACTATAAGGAGTGACTTAGCGCCAACCACGCAGCTCCCTGATCTTTTCAACTATTGGCTATGAAGGACACACTGTAACACCCTATAGGCTGAACCTGTGTATGTAAGCTAGCTTACTTCCTGAATAAAGTGAATCTGCATCACTGAACCTGGTCCCCAGAGTCCAGTCTTTGCGTCTCCGTCGTCCTCACTCCCACCAGGACTTGTCCACAACAATTTATCTGTTCTGTTGTTTATTGAGCATTCCAGTTTGCCTCATATTTTAGAGGGGTGGGCCATTCTGTAAGAAACATTCAAAGATGGAGATTCTAGTGCACATTTTACCAGAAAAGGCTAATTTTGCAAAGTGCTTGTAATCTTTTATGAATGAAATTGTTCTGTAATTTTAACACTTGTCATTTTACTATCTTATTTTTACTAATCAGATAGATATATGTGACCTATCTCACTTTTATATTAATTAGCCTTTCCATAATCCTGCTGATTCTGAGCATCCTTTCACCTAGGTTGACTACTCATAAATATATACACATGACATGTGTGTTCATGTCTCTTATTTAATCTCTATTGAATTGTTAGTTGTTTTCAGAAGGGTCTTCATTGTTTATCATATGTTTAAATACTAAAGGAATTTTGGATTTATGCATTACTAAAAATGTGCCTATGTTATATGAATATACTATTACTATGTTTTTACTCATATTGTGGCATCTTCTGATAAACAAAAGTTCGTATTGTAATATCGATTAACTCATCTTTTCCTATATAATTTGTGCTTTTTGTACTAGTTAAGAAGTCTTTTCTCACATCATGGTATAAAGATATTCTCATCGACCATTTTTCAAAGATGTTGTACTTCTGTTATATATTTAAGTCTCTGATACTGCTGTTAACTGTGTAGACTGTGAAGCACAGGTCCGGTTTCTTTGTAACCCAGTATGGAGAACTCATTTTCCCAATAACTTTTATAGATGATTATTATTTCCTAGGTGGTTAAAAATGCTCCCCAGTGATATATCAAATTGCTATATATGTGTTTATTATTGCTTTGGATTTTTCTATTTTGTGTCTTAGTTTTGTTTTATTTTTTCTATTCTTGCACTAACGTCATACTATTATAATAACTTGGGTTTGGCAAGGGATACTATTCTTGTCCCTTGTAACAGAAGTGTAGAGTAGAAGGTGGTAAAGGATGGATAAATGATGACGGGAGGAGACTTGACTTGGGGTGGTGAACCCACAATACAATATATGGATAATATGTTGTAAAAATGTATATCTGAAGTAAACAGGAGAGGGTTTCAACATGTACCTAACTGTCATCTATAAAGTTAAAAGTATTGTAAACCACACTTTCATCTGAGTAAATGTAAATTCGATTAACATTTGACTATACTTATGGAATAATTCCAAATATAATTTAAACATATTTTTGAGTTGATACATAGTTATATTACATCTGCTATAATAAATCAATATTTTTCTTCAATATGTTTCTTTTCCAAATACAGTTGAGCCCTGCAGAAATATTATTATTTCTGCTTTACAATCACATATTTTTATTAAAAACAGTACTATCTGGCTTAGTCATTCACTTTATTAGCCTGCCTTTTTTTATTTCTTTCATCAATATTTATTGAACATGAGGTCTAAATGCCTTTAGATTGTATCAAAATATTACAGTTCCCATCAAAGACAGATTTCCAGCTCCTGAATATAATCACATCCTATAATAAGGACAGTAAAACATGTTCACAGTTTATTTTAAGCACAGTGACATCATAGGAAAAAAAAGTATAGCATCTTACATGAACTACTATAGGGGAGATAATATACATTTAGATATATATTCTCAAGTGTGGGACTTTTTAAGTCTTCTTACTTTATAATCACCATTCTCAAAATAGTTGAAAAGAGCATTGATGTTTTATTTAATCCTTTGTCACAGTTTCAAAAATAAATGTCATTCGCTTAAGATTTTCTCAGAAGGAGCAAAATGGTTTCAATCATTTAAATCCAATTATGTGTATTTTACTTCTAATTCATCCTCCTGATAAAATCAGTGAATTAGAGGTATTATTTTCACCAGGTAGAGATGTCTCAGCTGGCAAGGGAAGGCCATTCTGTCACCCAGGGTAAGAAATATCAAGTACCATTTTCAAGTAATAGATCCAGTATTCTTCAGATTGACTCGGCCCCTGCTTGACCTTACATTTATACCCAAGCCACTGAAAATGAAAATCTCATTTCTTCTGGCAAGAGATGTGAATTCAGTGTGCGCAAATTTTTCAAACGGAATGTCATAAGAAGTAAAAAAATATTGTTCTTGAGAAATTGTATGATCGCGCATACTATATATTTTTTTGCTAACTTAACAGTTCATTTATATGTGGTATTTAAATATAAAATGGTCAACTTATTAAAATTTAATAGGAGAAATTATTGTCATTATGGCCACAGAAGGTTAGACTTTTTCCTAAGAATAACCCATAATGCCATACTTAATTGTGGGTGTTTTTTTTCGATGACTTATATTTGATGCTGTAATGATACTCTAATAAATAAAATTTGAACATTATTTTTACTTTTGAAGGTTAGTCATGTAGTTGTCTTCTTTATGTAATCATCTTCAAGGAAAGAACTGAACAGTTACACAGAAAACTGATAAAAAAAAAAAAACAGACTGTAAGTTACATTGAAGCAGTCATGAAGTGGTTAAAGGAATCTTCCTCTGTTGCTATCATGGGCAGTACTAAATGAGAGAGCATTTTTTCATTAGTGGACAATTTTTATTCCAGGAAGAAACAGAGATATTTTAGACTCAAGAAACAGCCACAAAAGAAAGAGATAATATTTCAGGAAATATCTATCTGAAAGATTTGTATTTTGTGTACCAAACCAATAAAACCTCTCCAGTGCCTCTCTGTAATTCAAGGAGGGTGACAGAAGATTGTAAGTTGTTTATGAAAGTTAGACCACCTCAGGGCCATACGTCACATTGCTTCTGTGGCAGTAAGGGATTATCCCTATTATTATTTTCATTAAAAGTCACAAATCTCTGACTGCTTGATTATGACCCTAGAACTTGCTAAATGCATCATCTGACATAACGCTGTCATATTAACCTCACACCACAGTGGAACAGACACCATGATTGCCTTCATTTTATCGGGGAGCAAAATGAGCCTCTGAATCTTCTATCATTTTCCAAGTCATATGGCTAATAAATGTTACACAAAGACATCATGCCCAGCCTAACTGCAGAGCCTGGCCTCTTTAAATGGTAGAAAACAGAATCACAAGGGCCATTGAAATAGAGTTGGTGAACTTCTTAGACATGCAAAGGGTCAATGCTGTTATTTATGTTAGTTATGAAAGAGGGGTCTGTCTGTCAGGTGAAGACCTACATATAACACAGGAGTCAACAGAATAGCTTGCAGTTGACTCCAAAGGCCAAGGCAGCAAAAGCAAACATTAAAAAAAAAATCTGATTAAAATGTGGGCAGAAGATCTGAAGAGACATTTTTTAAAGAAGACATACACATGACCAACAGGTACATGAGAAGATGTTTAGCATCACTAATCATCAGGAAATTAAAATCAAAACCACAAATGAGGTATTACCTCATACCTGTTAGAATAGTTATTATCAGAAAGATAAGAGATAGTGTTGGTGAAGATGTAGAGGAAAGAAAACCCTTCTGCACCTTTGGTAGTAACTTAAATTGGTGCATCCACTATGTAAAACAGCATAGAGGTGTCTCAAGAAATTAAAAGTGGAACTAACATATGACCCAGAATTCCCCTTTTGGGAATTTATTCAAAGAAAACAAAACCACTAATTTAAAAAGATAATATCCACCCCCATGTACATTGCAGCATTATTTACAATAGCCAGGATATGGAAACAACCTAAGTGTCCATCAGTGAATGAATGAATAAACAAAATGTGATATGCATATATATATGGAATACTACTCAACCATAAAAAATGACAGATCTTGCCATTTACAACAATATGGATGGATCTTGACAGTATTTTGCTGAGTTAGACAGAAAAAGACAAATATACAAATACCATATCATCTCATTTATGTGTAGAATCTTAAAAAAATGCTCATAGATACAGAGAAAAGATTGGTGGTTGCCAGAGGATGGGGGTGGGGGGTGAATGAAATGGATAAAGAGTGCCAAATTTTATAAACTTGCAGTTATAAAATAAGTCATGGGATGTAATATATCCATGGTGACTTAGTTGATAATACTGTATTGCATATTTAAAAGTTACTGAGAGGATCTTAAAATTCCTCATTAGCAAAGGAACTTTGATAACTATATATGGTGACAGATGTTAACTAGACTTATTGTGACGATCTTCGCACATTATATACAAACATCAAAGCGTTATGTTGTATGCCTGAAACTAATATAATGTTAGATGTCAATTATACTTTAGTGGACAAATGTCTATGGCTAAAAAAATATGTAGACATCCATGCAATAAAATAGCAGCAATAAAAAGGAAAGAAACTATCAAGATACACAAATAGCATGGATGAGTAAAAATGCTATGTTGAGTGAAAGATTCAATGTGTCTTATTAGAAATTGTATGATTTTATATATATACCAGGAAATATATATATATATATATATATCAGAAAAAATTAATATATAAGAAGAGAACAAATTGGGAATCACCTGGAGGAAATGTCAGAATAATTACTGGCAAAGGTTTGTTGAGAGAACATTTTTTAGGGTATGGAATTTTTCATACTTTTGCTGTTGTAGTGTTTATAGCTGTTTACATTTCTAGCAAACTCATTGAACTGTACACTTAATATCAAACAAGATTGGTGAATTTCTATTAAACAATTTTGAAAGATCAAAACCAAATCAAGAAGAAACAGAGTTTGAATGAATCACAATGTTAGTAATGGAACCAGAGCAGAGAACCCACTGAGCTCACTCTACCTGCACTTCTGACCTTTCAAGACTCTTGAAAAAATAAATATAGTTTTAAGCTATTATATGTGCAATAATTTCTTATCATAAAAGTAAACAAATATAGCTGGACACTAAAGTTTTTAAATTCCTTAAAAAAATTTATGATTCCAGTCAACATTTTCTTACCCAGCCTCCAAATGTGAAAAGATAAAAAAAAATTACACTTCCTTAAATGTATCATTAAACATTTTATTTATTCCCTTCCTTCCCACTGACAGCCTTCATTATTGCTCCATGCTTTCTCTTCTCATGTTAAATCAATGCTTCCTCTCTATCGTAGCAAGCCATTGTGCTCAGACTTACCTTTGATTTTGTTTCTTTTTTTTCTCACATCCTTACCTCCCTCATCAGATTCCATTCATCTTTCAAGTTATAATTCTTTGAGTTGACTCTTACAGAAAGCATTCCTTGGTTTGCCATTTTTTTCATCCTTTGACCTCTAAAGGTCCATAGCCCTTTTTACCTATGTAGCACCATTTTTTCCATCTTGTAACTGCCTTCCCTAATTTAAAGGATTTAATGTTTCTTTTCCTGAGATGTAAAATGAATAATAAGTACCTTGATGTGTGAGTTACTCTTTCTTCATTTGTAGTGATCCCCATCTGCTGTGTACACGAAAGGCACTCGTAAACTGTGATTGAGTAATTTATTCACTGAACAATTTCCGATCATTACTCCCATTTGTGGATTTCTTGGAGAATATGTATACTGTGTACTACACGAGTATTTTTAGTTATGTATTATATTTAACTAAACACCAGTGTTTATTTGAATTGCCATAAAACAAATGCAAACTGGAGGCAAGTAGCTTTATTTTAAAGTCAACTGAACTTACACATATTTAATATTCTTGCAAGGTATGGGTTTATTCAGAATTGAACTACTCTCCTTTTATTTAATAACTTACTTAAATCATATATTAGGTTCCAAACATTCTGAAAAAATGCCTCATTCCAACCTGAAGTGCTGTTAATTATTTGATAGTGAAACTCTTAATAAACTCTGTTCTGACCCAGTGGTCAGGAGTTAATTGGTATTCAAATCTCCCTTACTTGCTCATCTACCAAGAAAAATAATCATCACTTTGCTCCTCCTCTTGAGTAGGGAACATGATGTTTAATGCTTATTCCAATTAATTATTCCCCACATCTTTAGTCTTTGTTCATATCCAGAGAAAATGTAGCTGTTCCTTCTTCTGCAGATGGAACAGGATGAGAATGTGTCACTGTGATTCTGTGCCACTTAATTAAAAGTGGGCTTAATCTTCAACTTTTACCTTTTTTATTTCTCTTCAGGCTCAGTTATTATCCATTATTTTGCTTTGGCAATAGAGATAAAACTCAAAGTATCCTAACAGGAGACATAGAATTCATTTATTAAATTGAAAAAATGGATGGCCCATAGGTAATTTAATAGGGTTCAAAATCATTCTTCTTTCCATCCTCCAAATTGATAAATATTCTCAGGGAAAGAACGTCAGAACCCATTTTCTTTTTCAAGGGCCTTTCTTTGGAGTCTTGGCCCTTCTGGTATTTGTTGCTTCAGGATCTCTCAACATCCTTTAAGGAACTGCACTTTTACCTGGTATTTCTAGTCATTTTTGGCGAGAGTGTTGCGTTACTACCAGCAGGTCTGCCCCATTAGAAGTGAGAGGTTGATTGGAAGAAGTTAGATTCACGGTGTTCTTTAACGGACAGATCATTGATGCTTCTAAGCAGAGAATCACATTGTGTTTTTTTATTACAGTTTTTATTATTAATTTTAATTCAGTGACATTATAAATCAGGGTACATATGTTCAGAGAAAACATCTCCAGATTATTTTGACATTTGATTATATTGCATACCCCTCATCCAAAGTCAAATTGTCTTCCGTCACCTTCTATCTGGTTTTGCACATAGTGTTTTTAACGACCAATCTTCTTGCTGTGTTAACGATGGAATGTTCCAGGTTAAAAAATAATAACAATAATGGTGATTTTGAACAATGTTTTTAAACCAAGTCTTGAACCTTAATGAGTAACACTATTTGTGTCACTGACTCATTTTTTAATGTGGTTTGGGTGCTTTGTATCAGTATCTACTCGTTTGGAGTCTTACTTTTTACGTTTTCCTTTTGGGTTTTCTTCATTTTTGGTTTGTTGCCTGCTAAATTTAGGACAGTTCTGTCCAAGAAAATGCATCATGTTTTAATTTTGCCTGGCTTTTAAAATAGTATGAATGCTGAAGACTTAACTAACAGACTTTTCACTTGTGCATTCTTCGTATCATGTTTCCCTTCAGCTATATTCATACTCATAAGAAATGTCCTATTATTGCCTTTGAATTTTCAGCATTTGTCACATATTCCGATAAAATATCCCTTTGAACACACTCTGAAGAATTACTTTGCTAATAAGACCATTGCCTGCTCTTGTTTTCGCCTAATCTTTTGTTGTGCAGGAAAATAACATAGTATGTATAAAAATTAAGTTCTCTGCATTCTTTGGGAAGTCTTACTATTGCCATCCATTCTTATTGGTGGTGGTCAGTTTCATCCCTTCTTCCATCCATATCCTTGTAGTTAAGATTGCAGGCCCTAGGGTCCTACTGCTTGTGTACAAAACATCCTTTTGACAGTTGTAACTGTATCTAACAGTGGACAAGAGCTTAGCTTTTGTGTGCTCTCACCTCTTCCATGTAATGGGTTGTTAGGAAGACAGAAAGGGATGTGACCTGAGCACAGAAAAAGTGTTCATAAGCAGTCAGAGCATCGGCTGCATTTTTCTTCCAGGTCCGAGCATAGGTAGGGTGGTGACCCCCAGCCCCGAGTGTATAAACCTCTCGACTCCAAGGATCTGTGTGCTCTGTGAATTCCTCCTGCATTATTCCTTCCCTGGACCCAGCATGGCAGCTGCTTCCATGGTTGCTCATAGAAACATCTTCGTTTGTTTGTTTGCTTGTTTCTTTTTGTTCCTTCAGCCATCCAATAATTGTGTAATGAATCATCTGTAGTCTAATTATCTCTCTTTCAAATAACAAGCATTGTTCTTTCTTTCTGCTTGTGCTTGGACTTTGATAAATATGCCTGTTGGTCCATTGTTAAACTATTCATTATCTCCAAGCATGAGTCATGAAATTATTTAAATAATACTTTTGAAATTGTTCAGTGATTACAATTCTTTTTCATGGACTAATCAGCACCTTAAGCCTTGTCTCACAAGTGTGCTGATGTCCTCACTGTCCGAGAGTCTGGAAGGGAAATGAAATACAGATGCCTGAGTCAGCAGCTACTGCAGACCTGGATTTTATGACATCACCTCCATTGGGATTGGAAGTATGTTAAAATATCCTTTCCTCTAATGCACTTTTCTTTTTTTCTGGATAGAAACAGTTTTATTACATTTCTATGTCAGACTTTAAAACTGCCTTGAAATGTCATGATTTTCATATGTCAGCACTTGGATTTACTAGTTGGTAAAATATATATGTCATGGAAAATTTCCACTGTTACTCCGGAAGATACTCATCCTGCGGATGCACTCAAACCATATGGAGCATGATCAGAAACCGCTTTGTATGAAATCGTTGACTTGGAAATCACATCTGCTGGCTTGAAATTGAATACAATGTAAAATATGCATCTGCTTATGCTGAGAACGTGACCAGAAGTTTCTAATTAAGACTCAATATTGAATATATAAAGCTCATGCCACCAAACCACCAGTACAGTAAATTACTCAAATCAGTAGGAAGTGTGCTTATTTTTATCATAAAGGTCAAGTACATTCGCTGTGGAATAAACTATATACTGAAATGTCTGGATAAGTTAATTAATATCTATCGTCCTGAACTCTTTGTTTTTCTGAATAACGATATTAAATAGGGTTCCAGGCCTGTGAGTTGCAATTTTCTTAAGACTTGTAGCCAAAGGTATCTCACTGATAACTGATAGATAAAATCTTTTAGAACAATATTAATTATTGGTAATAACAGTAGCCATGCTTATCATTTGAACTCAATGTTGGTAAGAATAATTCATCAAAAGAGGATGTAAAAATTCACCAATTGTGTTTTTGTTTCTATTACAATGATCAAATAGTTCTTAAGTATTAATCTGTTGTATTATTTTAAGTAATATCACAATGTTGAATTATTGTCTTGTGGTAAAGCTTCTTGAGGAGCCACTGAGCCATTTCACCCGCAGGTGTTGTAAAGTACCAAAAGCTACAGAATTAATATTAGTATTTTAGGAGGCTTGGAGAACATTTTATTAATTTGGGTTAAGGTGTGCAGAGAAATTGTGAGAATAGTCTCTGTACTGTGTGATTGGCATAACCAGGATGGCTCTTGCCATTGTATTGTAAATGAAAAGGGAAGGAAAGCATAGATTCCCTGACATTCCACCACACCTGTGGGGAAAGGAGTGAATGGCTAGCCAGGTGCAGGAAGAGAAAAGCCAAAATAAACCTTTTCTTATAGTAATGAGCCATTTGTGGGCATTTGTCCCCACCGAAACTACCTCTCCTATGTAAATGCATGTGTGACTCTGGACAGAGAGATAGCTGATAAACACTAGATAATATAGGAATGCCTTTAATATGTAAAGAGACATCTTTCTACCATTGTGTTGGCTTGTAAATCTTGTTTTCTCCAAAATGATGTATGGTTTGCAAATTGAACGTCGTCCTATCATGTTAAAGGACATATGACTATAACCAATAGCGGTAAGGGGCTCCTAATTGCAATTTTTGCTTCTGTACTTCCCACTTACAAAACTATAAAAACTAAGTAGAACAAAGGGCCAGCGCGCTCTCCGTCAGATTTCTTCCGGAGTTCCCAGCGCTTGGCCAAGCTAGACAATAAAGCTTTGATGTGTAAACGACGGACCTTGCTCCTGTCTTCCATATTTCGGGTCCCTCCGAATTTGGATTAACACTTCTTGTTTATGATTTGTAAAATTATTTTAAGATACTTCCTGAATCAATTTATTTATATATTAATTAATATACTGCTCATAAAAATTAGAGGATATTTAAAAATGAATATGAAGTGATAAAAAAGAAGCATTTGATTTTTTTAATTAAACAAGAACATCAGAAAAGCAAATGACAAGTTAAAGAAAGTTGTTTGATTATGCAAACAAAATGCAAAACCAACTTTTATTTCATTGGTGAAAATGCACTACACAGGCTTATAGTACTGCAATATCTGCACGTTCCCTAATCCCCTAATTTTTGTGAACAGTGTAGTTCTTATATACATGAGTAAGATAGGATGAGAGTTACTTTTTGATGTAAAAATGCATCAGGAAGTTTTATGTTATTCTAAAAATGTCTTAAGTATCCAAATGCCAAATAAGAATCTATCTTCCACTATTATGATTTTTAGGTAAATTTACTACAGAAAAATATATTTCCCACAAATACCAAAATTCAACATAATATTCTAGTACAGTGATGTGTGGGGGGAAAAAACTAATTTATTTAAATTTAATAGAATGTCATAGATAACTTCAGATATTTTAAACATTATTTATATGCATACAGTGAAATGCATATTTTCTAAATGACCAGTTGGGTGATTTTGACAAATTCACCCCAGCACTTAACTGCCAGCTGAATCGATACACAGAATATTTCTACCACCCTGTAAGGGTGCCTTATGTGCTTTATTGTCAGTTTGCTCACTGCTGGCCTTAGGCAAACATCGAGTTCTCTCTCACACATTGATTTCTTCCTCTTTATAGATTATTTTTGCATCTTCAAGATCTTCATATAAGTTTAAAAATAAAATGCATACCCTTTTCTGTGTGACTTCATTCCTTCAGCATAATGATTGAAACTGTTCCCTGCTGGATCCTATGGCTGCTCCTTTTGTTTTACAGAACGAGATCCTCAGTTTGTTTATCTACTCCTCCGCTGATGACTGTAGATTGTTCCTAGGGTTTTCTTCCATGAACGATGCTTCAATGAACATTTCTGCAGAAGTTTCTGTGGATTGGCAGTTTGCTTTGCTTGGGTTAATACCAAGGAGCGGAATTGCTGGGTCACATGGTACGCCAGTTCTCAGCTTTAGAGGTCTGAAAAAATCAATTCTCAAACAAGAGAGAAAAAAATTACACAAAAAGATTGTGACTTCTAAAACAAATCTTTTGTTCTTGTGACAATGAGGGTGGAAGTCAGGACACGTCAACTTCCATTTCTACTCTACACACATTCACACCAGACTTTTGAAAAAGTGGACAAAACACGTTTTTTAAAATCCTCCTGCCACAATGTTCTATAAACTGTAAAACATCTACTATGTCCATTTTTGCAAACAGGAAGCACAATGATGAAAATGTTGATTTTAGCCTTGGTAAATATTTGATGCTTTCTCTTACGGATGGTACACTTATGGTTAGTGAGACTACTAAGTGATTAGATCAAATAAGCCACCATCCAGCATAGCAGGCTCAGGGGGTGGTGAAGGCAATCAGATCCAATTCAAGGAAGTTTGTGGGAGCTCATAAAATTTTCCGAAAGGCACCACTTGTTCCCCAATCACCTCTTTCCTTCTAACCCTCTTTCACACAGACTCCAGCCAAAACACTTCTTGAACTTCCTGATTCACATTCTTTCCTCTTCCCTTAACCTGTTTATTCCACTTGGTGCTGCTGAGTGCTTTAAACTGTTTCTCTCTGGTATTCCCTCCCATTATTCTATCATCCAGTTTGTATTTCTCTGTTCTGATTCCATTCAATGAAAAACAAATGCAGAATAAGCGGCTTTTCTAATTAGACGTTATTTCAAATAAATGGAAAGCTCTTGAACTGAAGGGTTGTTGCTTTATTTTCTGTTGTGTCTCAGATGGTGTGAGAAGGGGCCTTCTTCATCTGTCTACAAGCCGAGGCATCTGCTTGGATGCTGAAGCCCATCCGCTCCTCTGGAACCACTCTACTTAAGATGATTGTACATTTCTCCACAGTGGTGTATCTTGGATGCTTTCAGTTTAACAAATCAGCTTTCTTCTGAGGATTTGAACCCACCAGAAATATCTGTTTGAATAATGGAGACTTTTCCCTTCTCTTTCTTTGTTTTAGTACTAATGTCCTGCATTTTGCTAATATGTATAATTTTTATTCTTTAAATAAGTTAAAGTGCCCACCCTGCCATTTTGGAGACTAAAGTTTATATCCACTGTTACCTGTCACATGCTTAAATGTCTTCCTTGTTGAGGACTATCTGCCTGAATTTTAGAGAACAGAGACACTTCTTGAATTTCCTTCAGGTCTTTTCTCATTTCCTAACAGGGCAGTCTGCTGCCACTGTCACTGGCCCCTCATGAAGGTGGCTGGTGGTTTGGAAAGGATGAATCTAAGGCCCGCTGTCCTCTGGGTCTGTCCTGTGTACCTGCTGCATCAGGTAGGCCCTAGAACCTGCGTCTGGAATCTGTGTGTATTACCTGTAGCTTCCAGCATTTTATATTAATTAGTTATGAATGTCTCTCTGCATTTAAAAGATACTGATTTAAATTTTAAAAAAGTCAATTGGCTTCATTTTAGTTCTTTGGAATAATAGCATTTTGTTAATAAACCAAACAACTTTTTACTCTTGAACAGTAATACTTCTTCAAAATGCAGCACTAAGCTACATAGTTGGAACTGAGAAAATATAACTTGAGGCCCAAAGTCAGAATTCTTTGAAATGCTCTTGAATGAAGCAAACCACTGTTAATTACATTATTATTCTATCTGCCTCTGTTGGACTGTGAACACATATTCACCAAATATCGTATATGCCATTATTTTGAAATATCTTCTAAAATATTTTTTCTTAATTTTTATTTATTGATTTTAGTGAGAGAGGAAGGGAGGGGGTGGATAGAAACAGAGAGAGGGATAGAGAGAGAGACAGAAAAATCAAGCTATTCCTGTATGTGCCCTTACCAAGAATCAAACCAGCAACCTCTGCACTTTGGGACAATGTTCTAACCAACCTATCTATCCAGCCAGGGCCTAAAATTATTTTAATGAAACTATCTAAGGACATTTTTAACCCACTGCAGTCCCCAAGGGTAAGTGTCAGGTAAACAAATTATATGTTCTTCAAAAAGATGAAATAAGTTGAATAAACTTCATTTGACTTCTGACTCAAATGTTGACCACTTAAGTAGGCTTTACACTAACAAAATAAGTGCATCTTGAATTGAGTACTTTTTGCAATTATTATTTCTTAAGACACACATAGTCCTCAGAAGATTGTCAGTAATTCAACTCTACCACTTGCATGCTACACATGCTGTCCCGAACCAACAAATAGAAGTTATATAGGTAACTCAATGACTTATAGAAAGACATTAATATTACTAAAGTTTAGGTTAAGTAGAAGATAAAATGTTAGCAGTAAGTTAATGCAGTTATACTTCAAGGTTGACCTTTTTGTTAATGTCTGCTTAAGCAATATAATTTCATTTTATTCATGAAAAAAATCATTTTGTATATCTTCTGAAGCTTCAATCTATACATATTCTAAAATTTTATATGTCAGGAAAAGAAGCAGAATTCTCAAAGATGATCTAAAATTGTCAACAAAGTACCTAGTTAGCATCAAACAACCATATATAATAATTAAATTTAACTTAAATATGTAACTCTTGAAAGAAAAAAATTAGAAAAATTTTTAAGTGAAACGAAATGAGTTTCAAAAACAAACTTCTAACTAGATATAGCTAGTCTATGCATAGACGCACTCTGAGAAGGGGAAAAAGACATTTTAATTGTCACTGTTACAATCATTTATTTTATGATATATTTTTCTCTTAGAGGTTTCAGAGTTTCCTATTCAATATTACTTTTACCTTTGGATTTCTGAATACTTCTGTACAAAATCCAAACTTGATTTGATTGAGAAAGCTACATATATTTTTGTCCAACTAGCACAATTTTTGCCCCTGGTTATTGATTGAATTGCACAGTCTGTCAAAGACTATGCAAAATTCTATGAATTTGACATTAATTTGGGAGTTTTCCCATTACATGAAGACATGAAATATTTGTGTTGTTTTAGAATGATGCTTTTTTGGGGGGTTAACAGATTTCTACTTAGGATTATCCATCCTTGTTTGGGGCCAAATGTTAACTGGGTGTGTACAGAATGCTTGAAGAGTTATCACTGAAGCATAATTTCTGCTTCCTAGCCTGAACTCAGAAAGCATTATACCACAGATCATATGACTACTGAGCTTCGAGATGTACATGCTAAATAAGTTTGTATTTGTAAAGTATCCTGAACCTGTGAACACGTCCTACTAGTCAACATAACTATATCAAATAATTTTTTACAATTATTAAATAGAAATGGTGATTAAACCAATTTAAGCTTTCTCTTCCAACTTAGGGAAAAAATAAGATGAATAGTGACTAAGAGAACAAGCAACAGTTTCAAATACACTGTAGAAGGTGTGTGTCTAGTGATTAAGACAGAACAGATCTACACAAAATGTGGTCCATGGATTGATGCTTTCTCCAGGGTCATTGTCAGTCCTAATGAGATAGCTAGAGTGATGTACTCTCTAGCTAGATAGCCAGCTAACTGCATAAAATGTATGAGTTTTTTTGCTACAAGAAGCAGGGAGAATGGATTTGTGGATATAAATAGCAGATTTTGCTCTAGTTGGCAAGTCTGAGAGAGATCTGGGCATTTTCCTGAGCTCGGTGGCTATCTTAGAGTAAATTTTACATCTGGAAGATCAAACCTTGCATAGCACGATGAAATAAACACACATGGAAATCAGCTCATCATTTTATATTTGTGAGACTTCTTCCAGGATAAGAGTTTCCTTAAACAAGTTTCTTATAAAGACTTTTAAAAAAAGTGTTTGAATAAATATTTCCTAAAGAATTGAGTCAATCTCCTATTTTAATTTTAAAGTGTGGTTAATGTTGAAATTTATTTAGTGATAGTAATGTCTTTCTATAAGTCATTGGATTACCTACCTAATTTCTTTTTGTTGGTAAGGGACAGCCATGTGTGCCATGTAGGTGGTAGAGTTGGAACTACTGGCATTCCTATGTGAGGGTATACATACACATAGGAATACTGAAATATATGTGATACTCTACATTCTAATGTCTAAGCTATTCTTGCCCTTACCTTGCCTAATAATACTGAGCTTTGTGTAGGTTAGATCTTAGTGTAAGTTGCTTTATGAGATTCTTCCCTGTGTGATTTGTGGAGAGCTGTTGAGGGAACAGCTAGAAGATATTGATGCCTGAGGCAAGTGTAAGAACTACCATCACCAGGAGAACAAGCGATTTTGGAAGGGAAAAGGCCTCTCTTTCATAAACTTTTATATACCTGACATTTGCTTAGTAAGAGAAATATAGATCAATGTTATTAGAAGACTTCTGTGCATGTGGGAAAATCAGTTGAAGACCATAAACTCCTGTCTTTGCAAACACTACATAATACCTTTCAGATGTTCACGGGGCTCCCATATATAAACTGACCATGAAAATGAATAGGTATGTTCTCTTCATGACAAAAGAGGCTAATGGAACCTACCCAGCTAAAACTTTTCACATTAAATTAAAATTACACCTCTAAATCTTTGAGGTAGTGGAGGCGAGGCATACCTCGTTCACGTTAAGACATAGTAAAAATATTGGCCAAAGCAAAGATTTAAGAGATGTCATTGAAAGCATCTGCTCTAACAATAAAGAAGATAGTGGGATAGTGGGAAAATGGTTGAGATTCAAGATAAATCACGTGGCGCCATGATAATCCCATGGCACTTAGCTCCCCCTTTCCACACTGCGCGTGCCGTTCCAAAAAAGCTGTATTTCAAGGGAATTATCTTTCTTCATGGGTATAACAGTTTAGTGTTTAGAGTTTGAAGTTATAAAGAAATATTGAGAAAAAAAATCATGAGGGAAAAAAGGAAAGATTCAGCAAGGCAAATGCACTCTTAAGTTTTAGAGAAGATTGATATTTTGTGAGCATATTCTTGAAAAGGAAACAAGAAAAAGTGAGGAAAATGATTTTTTTTTCTAGGAAAAACTAAGAAGTGTATAAAACAAAAGTTCCCAATAGTAACTAGGTACCTACTGGTGATCAAAACTTGTTTGCTTTAAATAATCATGAAATTTTCTTTCAATGACAATTACAATGTCAGAAGGGGAAAAAAAAATCTTACCAGGGAATGAAAATTCCTGCCTCTGCACATGGACATGTTTCCAGTTATCAATCTCCTCACTCTAGCCTTCTGGTCTTTACTGCCCATCAATATCAGCTCATCTCAAAATTTCATAAAGAAGATAGCCTATCTATCATCTGTCTATATGTTAGACACTTAGCTCTGTCTTATAAAAATATTTCATTCAACCTTATAGGAAACTGTGGGCAAGCTATTTTATAGTTTAAAAAAATGATTAAGCTTGAAACAGGTTATGTTATATGCTGGATAGGGTTTTGATGGGAGAGCCATTTTAGGGGGAATGGGGCTGTCAATGGGTAGCATTGAATACTATGGAGTGGGGGGTACCTGCGGTGGAGGACCGAGAACAGAAATTGAGATTTCTGTAGCCAAATATACGTTATGCTGCTGCACATAAGATATAGAGTATCTAAAGGGTTTTCCAATAAAAAAATAAGTCAGCTTAAAAAGAAAATAAAAAGATTGTATTGCTTGTTAAGATCAACACTGTGATTAATGGCATTACCATGAATTTATTTTATTCATATTTAACTTATTCTTTTTTTTTTTTTCTGAAGTTGGAAACGGGCGGGGAGAGACAGTCAGACTCCCGCATACGCCCGACCGGGATCCACCCGGCACGCCCACCAGGGGGCGATGCTCTGCCCCTCCAGGGTGTCGCTCTGCCGCGACCAGAGCCACTCTAGCGCCTGGGGCAGAGGCCAAGGAGCCATCCCCAGCGCCCGGGCCATCTTTGCTCCAATGGAGCCTCGCCTGCGGGAGGGGAAGAGAGAGACAGAGAGGAAGGAGGGGGGGGGTGGTGGAGAAGCAAATGGGCGCTTCTCCTGTGTGCCCTGGCCGGGAATCGAACCCGGGCCCCCCCGCACGCCAGGCCGACGCTCTACCGCTGAGCCAACCGGCCAGGGCCTTAACTTATTCTTAGTGGTCATCAAACTAGAAACATATGCATTTGGAATACTTGGAGATATTAGATGTCTTTAGAAGAAATGGTTTTCTTCAAATTGTTGTATATGCTCTTTTCCAAAAATGTTGAAAACCAAAGAGTTTACAAAGAACCGTCATGAAAATTCTGCTTCTCGTTTCTGATTTAAAAGTCAGCATTTCTGTTATTACACACACACACACACACACACACCACATAACTGATTATTTTATGTCAATGTACAATAAAAAGTAAAAACAGATAAATAAATAAATAAATTTATCACAATAAAATTTTTAGCCAAAGATTTTCTTTGCGATTTAAAGATCATCGGTACAAATCTAGTATTGTTCTGAAGAATAACACATTACAAATTCTGATAGTTTAAAGTATATTTTACATATGAGAATAAATTTTGCATCAATGGAAAGAGGAGCAGTGCCCATCGGTTCATATTTGGGACATAAAAACTCAGGCGCTGATCATTCATTAGGCGCCAAGCTCCGGTTGCTTGGAGCCGTCCGTTGTTAATGACCTGTGGTGCTATCAAGCTCAGTGTGAACAGGTGATTATTAGAGTACTTAGCACTTCTGGAGAACAAAAGGATTGTGACTTGTAATCATTCTAAAAATGACTTCATGAGTGTCACACTGTTAATTATAGTTCAAAGAATTAGCATCTGGTAGATGTTATTGGTGTAGCTAGGAGGCATCGGTATCGCAGGCAATGCATTTAAAGAACCTTTAATTACAACATAAAATGTTCTCTGCCTGGCTTTGGGCACCCTGTGTCGTCAGTCACACCTGGTGTTTGCTACAAGTGCCAGTATACAGACCAGTGTGCACTATAGTTGACCTGGTGGAACAGGGAAATAGTGTCATTGTGCCTTTTAGACATTGAGGTTCTGAAATGAAAGTGAAATTGTCACACCCTTAATGAAATTGAAGTTTCAGTAACATTGAAGGTGTTGCTGCTATAGTAGTTGGGTCTGATTTATAATCAATATGTAGATGAGATATGAAAAGGCCACGAAATACTAGCTGACATTAATTTTTCACAGACTGGCTAGAATGTGTTTTATGAGGAGACTTTGTGCAAACCATTTCATTCATGCTAATCTATCAACAAGGAGGCATTTTATGAATTGTTCTGAAAGTACTGGGGTTATCATGGAATTTTAATTCGGAAGTTAGTGTTTGGAGAGAAGGTCCATAAACAAGCTAACGTGTTATTTACTATACAACAAACGCAGCTCATAAAATCAGTGAGAAAGATATCATTGTTTTCCTGAAATTATGTTGGGACAGTAGGCTGGCATTTGGAAAATATTATAGATAGGTTAAAATGTAAAAGCAAACAATTATAAAAATAAGGAACAAAATATGGGTGATTTTTTTTTTGTATTTTTCTGAAGTTGGAAATGGGGAGGCAGTCAGACAGACTCCCGCATGCACCCAACCGGGATCCACCAGGCATGCCCACCAGGGGGCGATGCTCTGCCCATCTGGGGCATTGCTCTCTGTTGCGACCAGAGCCATTCTAGCACCTGAGGCAGAGGCCATGGAGCCATTCTCAGCGCCCAGGCCATCTTTGCTCCAATGGCACCTAGGTTGCGGGAGGGGAAGAGAGAGACACAGAGGAAGGAGAGGGGAAGGGGTGGAGAAGCAGATGGGCGCTTCTCCGGGACTCCTGCATGCCAGGCCGATGCTCTACCACTGAGCCAACCGGCCAGGGCTCTGGGTGATTTTTTAAAGGAGGATTTTGATGAAAAATTAAAAATGATACTAAATTTAGACTCAACAAAAAAAAAAAGTGAGTCTTGGATGGAAGATAGGTATTCTGTGTCCCAGTCTCTGTGGGAGAGAGGGAAGACTTATGTCAATTAGAAAACTACAAAAAACATGATAGTCTCACTTTTCTTTAAAAAAAAAAAAATATATATATATATGAATTATCTTGTGCTGTCTATTCAAAAGTATCACACTCTTATTTTTACAGTCATACATTTTTTTTCAATTCTGTTATGTGGTAGATTTGTTTCATCTTTTTGGTGGAAATGCATTAAAAATTGGCATGTAGACATGAAAACTACTTTGGGGTGAACTTCACTGCTTGTTCCATGACATCAGTGAGAAAAAATATATACATTGTTCACAAATAGTAATACTATCAGGAGGAAAACAAAAAGCCAGAAGCTGTTCCAAAGTGCCCTCAAGAAACATATTAATACTTTATTCTTATTAAAAATACATATTGGGAAATATAGTATCATGTAAATAATGCAGACCACACTTTCCATACCAGAACTACTCAGTAAATAGGTGTCTACTACAGACATCAGTGAGTTGCTCCAGGAATTTTTCTCATGACCACGTACTTTGCAAAGTAGCTCCAAGAGTTCTGTTTTCTTCGGGGGGTTTATTAAGGGACCTGGAGTTTATAAAGAAAAGGAAATAGAGTTCATCATTATAAATACATAAATCAGGAGATACTGGAAAAAAAAATCCTGTGAGACCATTTATTGTTTTGTTCTTTGTTGTTTATTTGTTCTATTTTCCTAAAAGAATACAAGATAAATTGCCTTTTATTCTGTACATAGCATCATTTTTATAATATTCACCAATTGCTACATTGGGGATATTTAGTAGAGACTATTACCTAATTAATGAATGCAAAAATAGTTCTACAATATGCTGTAAAGGCACTTATAAATTCTTGCATACATTTACACTTTACAAATGCTCTCTAAAGGAAAAGATTTTATGTCTTATATATTCTTCTAAAATATGTGAAGTAGTTTATAATAGTTTAATGTCATTCAAATGTTAATTAAAGATCATTAACAAAAAATCAAGGGTTTTCACATAATGGGTTCAAAATGGTAGGGGGAATAGCTAATTTATCAGAACATCAAATTTTCTCTAAAAGCTGTTATGTAATATATTTGGATGGAATGTTTTCATGATATCAAGCATCAATAGCTTCTAGAAACAGTTCTGGTTTCCTAGTCCCTTCTTATGCACTTTCTCCATAGAAACTTTTTTAAAATATCACTTTTTTAAGAAAAAAAACCTCTTTTCACTCCTGTCTTTACCTTTTCCTCGTTAATGACATCCCCTTCTATTTCACAGAGAAATTAGATGCCTTGAGAACCTGTAACTTAACTTCCACTAACTAAATGCTGGGGACATCTTCCTCAAATAAAAAAAGAACTATCATGCAATGACCCTGATAAATATTTTTTAATTATGTCTCATTGTGGTTATAATTTGTTGCATGTGCTGTAGATGGGGTCATGCAAGGATGTTTCATCTACCTTGCTTGTTTGAGTTACGCAGGTGCGTCATGAAACTTCAGTATTCCCAGTCTCCTCCGTGGGTAGATACCAATAAAACACTCTTCTGGATCATGAGATACAGGGAAATCTCATGCAAGGTTGGAGGAAGACGATGCTTTCTCTATTTTGAAATAAAGATCCAGATTTTTAGGTACAAGGGAATGTTTTTTAGCACAAATCCCAAAGGATACAGTGCTGCTCATACTATTTATAATATTATGAATATGAGACACAAGGTTTTAAAATGTCCCTGGCATTGTGTTAATGTATTTATGTGCTATTCATAGAAGGCAGGGTTATTATTACTTCAGTTTTACACAAGAGGAAATACTTATTTGAGAAGAAGTCTAGTGACTATTTCAAGGTTACAAAGTTATTAAGTAACACACTTGAATACATTGTCAGAACACTATGACTTCAAAACTCACATGCTTAGATATTACTCAGTATTACTGCCGTCTTATAGTCTTTTCATTACTTTTTCCTTTCTGACCTCCTCAGAAATCGCTCCTTCATGCACTCTCTGTCCCTTGTTTATCTTAACACCGTATTGTATCTCTTTCCATCACATTAATATGGGCTGCGCTAGCTGTTGAACTTTTTTTTTTTGGTTTTTTTTTGGGGGGGGGGTTGTTTTTGTTTTTGTTTTGTATTTTTCTGAAACTGGAAACGGGGAGAGACAGTCAGACAGACTCCCGCATGCGCCCGACCGGAATCCATGCTCTGCTGGGATCAGAGCCACTCTAGCGCCTGAGGCACAGGCCATGGATCCATCCCCAGCGCCCGGGCCATCTTTGCTCCAATGGAGCCTTGGCTGCGGGAGGGGAAGAGAGAGAGACAGAGAGGAAGGAGGGGAGGTGGAGAAGCAAATGGGCGCTTCTCCTATGTGCCCTGGCCGGGAATCGAACCCGGGTCCCCCGCACGCCAGGCCGATGCTCTACCGCTGAGCCAACCGGCCAGGGCCTGTTGGTTGAACTTTTGCACGTAATCATAGTTCTTCCTGGCCTTCTCCTTTCCTTCTGGTGACTGTCTGTCCTGCTGCGCCTCAGAGTGCCTCGCTCCTGAATTTGCTGCATTGTCTTTGCTTTTCATTCTTGTATACTCAGGTACTTCTCTTATCATTGTACTTCCTATTGAAAAAATAATCTGTGTCCAAGCTTCAGAAGCTGCCTCAGAATTCAGAGCGTATGGAGTCAGCACTGTTGTTGTTTACCCAACACCTGGTCCCCGAGAGTGAAGAAAGGGAAACTGACTCAGAGGGAAGAAAACTGTGATCTGGACAAAGGGGACATACTTCCCACTGAGGCAGTAACGAGACAGTAGTTCTTGTCTGTCATGTATTAATAGATTAAACAGATTGGCCAAAACATTTCCATATACTTTCCAATGTGCTGTGTTGATGGCACGTTTTAATTGATAACTAATAATAAAGGCAATTTAGCACTTAACATTGTCACATAATATGAGATAAAATATATTTTAACACACTAATATCCAAAGTAAGTCAACAGGAAGAGTTCATAATTATTGTCTAAGAAAACATTAGCTATACATGTATGTCTGTGTATATATGTGTGTACATATGTATACATATATGTGTAGTATATGTATGCAGATAGCATTATATATGTTTTATGAAACTTGAACTATAAGTTATATGAATTATTAATATTTATACATTTAAAGATCAAAGTAAAAGGTAAAAAGTTGAAAAACTTGAAAAATTGAAACCTATATAATTTTATTAACCAGTGTCACCCCAATAAATCTAATAAAAATTAAAATAAACTTTTTTTCATGGTACTTGAAGAGCCAAATAAAGGTTTAAATAAAATGGATTTATCACAGCTTTAAAAAACTAAACATTTCCAAATTAAAAAGTTTAATTTTAAATTTTTAGATTTTTTTCACTTAAACATTAATTAACATGAAGCAAATTTGTTTTCCATTTCCTTGGGACTCAAGATTAAATTAGATTTTACCATCCAAATACTGTATTTTAATTAAAAGAGTAAAAGTAATAAAGTATTTTATATGCAAAAATTGATCCATATATTAAACAGATTAAAAAATTAAGTAGGTCATATAAAAATGTTTTCATGCAGAGAGTCAGAGTATTTTAACAGATTTTAAAATTTTCTTAATTGAAAAGTTAAGATTTCAATTAGCCAAGAATGCTTTGCATTTTTACAAAGTTTAATAATTTTACCAGTATCACATATGTTACTTGAAATACATCACCTATAAAATGTGACCAGTACTAAGAAATTCTGCTTTATAAAACTCAAGAGGTAATGTGTGATTTATGTGCATTTCCTGCTTTGTGGAAACAATGCACATCTCATAAAAGCAACAGGAACTTGTCTTAATGTACTTTTGTACTGTAGAAAAAAAGAACAATTTTCTTTTCCCTTAGGTCACATGCATTGGACTTTTGGTTTGTTTCTCATGATCAGCTGGTACAAGAGATTTCCTAAAGGAAAGCAGTAGTGGCAATTAAGAACATCATAGAAGACTTGTAGACCAAGGAAATGGCTGCACTTCATCTGTTCTAGTTAGATTGGTCTGGTTTCAGTGTCGTATCTATATGGATGATTTGAAAAATCTATTTTGTTTTCCCCCTCAGAATAAAGGCACAATTCAAATTCTGCCCAAAATTTATTTCTCAAATGTATTTCCAAACTACTTCATATGTCAAAATTATAGACTTTGGTTACAAATACTACCATTGTATATAGATATAATACTCCGGTGATACGGTTCCTGGGCTATAGTGTTCCAAACCCTAGGAATTTACTAGCATTTGAAAATGAGAAAGGTATCTTTTGTTAGGTTACTGAAGTGACTTTTGGAAAACACCTAAGGATAAGACTGGGGCTGGTTGCCAGAGGAGCCGACCACATGATTATATGATTGGCACTTCAGTCCACCGCTGAGGTCCTGGGAGGGAAGAGGAAGAGAGAACAGAGGTAGGAGATTGGCTCAATGGCCAGTGATTGGCTAATCAGTCATGCTTAGGTATGAAGCCTCCATAAAAACTCAAAAGAAGGGGTTTGGAGAGCTACCAGGAGGGTAAACACCTGGGCATTTGGGGAGAGTAACGTGCTCAGAGGGTAGGGCAGACCACCTGGGTTTTGATATGTCTTTTGTGTTTTTTTCTTAATGTTTCCATGCGGAAGAAAGAGAGAGAAAGAGATGGAGAGAAGGAGTCAGGGAGAAAAGTATCAACTGGTTGCTCCACTTAGTTGTTCCATTTCATTCTCTCTGATTGGTTGTTCCTTATATTCACTGTACTGGGATGATGATTTATCCACTGAGCTGCCCAGATGGGGTCTGTGCTTCGTTATGTTTAGCAGAGAAAAACGCATTCATAATTATTCTTTCACATTCATTTTAAAAGCCTTACTGAGTATTCTGTATAGTTAATGATAAAAACTCTATTCAGAAATGACTTCTATTGAAAATAATGTTTACACAAAATAGTTAGGAACACATCATTCTATTATTTCTATAAGTGCCTATTTAAGCCCAGTTACACATCACTGGGAGTCTTCTTTTCATAAAAGATAAACAAATAAAAATTAACAAAGTGCTCCTCTCAAAACATCCTGAATAAAAAGGTGTTCTTTCCTTATTTACTTTAACAGTATGTTTTAAATAAAAGACATTTAGTTTTGTACTTGCATATAGTACAAAGAAATAGTTTTCCCCTAAAATTGGATGCTTCAAATTATGTCCTTTAAATGAAATTATAGTAAATATTCCCAAGTAAGTAATGTGATTACTTTTATAAAAGATATTATGAGATGTAAAATTCTTTTTTTATAATGTAACTTCATAGTTAATCCCATCAAAAGATTATTATTAAGTATGTATGATTTTTTCCTCAGCTTTGAATGCAATGAGGGAAAATCCAGAGAAGTATAAGTAAGTTTATTTGCCTAAATAGTTTATCACACTCTTGGATAGAAAAGACTAAATATGTATCTATAAAGATATAGGTAAAATATAAGCAGAAGACACATTCCAAATGACGAATTACAAAACCATCTCTCTTGTTGACTTGTTAATGTCAGATATTAGTTCCATATAACATAATCCTCAATTTAAAATGATAGCTTTCCTTAACTAAAGGCTTGAGGAAAATTTAGCAAGTTATATGGAACCTGGAGTTTTAAGGCAAATTAAATAGATAATATCGGAATAACCAGCAATTTTTTCTCAGTCTCTGTTATCTAAGGCCTAGCTAGAAATAAAACTTTGTCTTCTTGAGCAGAACATAATTTACCCAGAAGAGCCAGATACCAGGAGAACTTGCCAAATGACCAATTTGTAGCTTTCAAATATTATATTTAGTTCTCTACCATATTTTGAAGTTGTTGAACAATTTCAAAAAGTGTGTGACCTCTGATGTGATCAATAAGGACAAGAGTGAAATAAAAAATGGAAGTTTTGAGAAAAGACTTTCTAAGTATGCTTATTAGTACACAGCTATTTACCAACACACAGTTTACTTTTATGCATACGTTGGCTTTTCAAGATAATTAAGAGTATCTGTAAAGATAGAATTGTAGAAAATGTAAAAGAATGACGTACGGTGGTCAAGCATTATTTTTTACTAAATATTCCAGACCATCATGACTGTAAGCCGTCAACGTACACATATAAATACAGCTTAACCCCAGGTGAGATCTTTTGTGTTTTTACTACCCAATGTAATTGCAATTACATATTTTATTTTTATTTCATATGAAAACAAAAATTATAACACATTTAAAAAATGTGATATGCTATACCTCCCTCTCCAGGTAATTTTTTTCCACAGATCAATTTTTACAAAATGTGTGATCACATTGTTCGTTTCTCTTACAGTGGAATTTAGAATATCAATGTAAGTTATATACCAGTGAAGAATGTTACCATTTTAAATGTCACTAAAAACCCCATTTTAGGATTAAATAAACTAGCAAATGGAAATGGGGCTCTAAAAGGGCCTTAAAACCTCAGCAGAATCTGAGCAATAAGAAAAAAGAAACTCACGAATTACATGGATTAGCACAGGATCAAATAATAGTCAGAAAGGAAGTAGGTGGCCCTCTCTCATCTCCTGACTAGTCTGTTTCCTAGGAAACAAAGTCTGAATGATTGCACAAATGACCTTATGCCTGTGGATTTAAATTGATGAAATTATATAGGATTGTAATCTATGCAGAACCAGAAAGCTAGTTGTTGGGATGACTTTATTAGGTAAAACGGAAAAGTTTAAAATACTTACTTTACTTTCCAAGAGTTTTTTTTTTAAATAAGTCATCGTTAACATCTGTCAATCTTACAAAAGTCTCTATCCTTTCAAGTCCCAAGATTGGAATACAACCAGTAGCCCAGCGTGCTGATTAAACACCTTTGTTTCAACTACCTATACAGGAAACTACTCACTGACTCAACTCGGGCTCCTACCAGTAGAGCTAAATTTGATTCCAACAGTCACCGAGATGGTATCGGTGGGATGTCATTCTGACTAGCAGCAAAGAATGTATTAAATGGTTTCTGTCCACTGTCTCCCAACAAAACAATTCCTGCTCAAGCCCCGACAGAATGCCTTCACCAAGTTTGACAAATACATCTCCCTCATACATTTTATAGCACAGCCGAGCCTGGTGATGCATTACCCATGACCATTAGAATAACCCTCTGTGAAAATATCAAGTAGTCACTAAAAGGATAAAAGCATTGTTTCTTCCTGAGAAAAATAACCTTGGACTACACAAAGAAATTCTTGTAGCATTTAGAAGAGCATGTCTTTTCATATAGATGAATTCGTTTCCAGGTTTGTTGCTATAAGAATTGTTAATAGCTCTAGTTTTGTTTCCTCTTTGAGCTCTGTGCGTGTTATTATACTTGAATAACGCGTTATGAGTTAATTGTGGTGATGAAGAAAATAAATTAGAAGCTGATAAAAGTGATATCTATAAATGGAATCTCTAGACATGGTTTTGGGTATATCCTAAAATAATGAGTAATAATACCAGATTAATAATGTCTTATAACAACTATTATGGAATACTAGATGCATTTACTCATTCACAAGTAGTTATATGGAAGAAACTGTTCTTGTTCTGGGAAGGATGTATTTAATAGTTTGCTAGCCTGTCTCACAGAACCCAGAGAAACACTTCACTTGTTTGCTAGTTTATTTTGAAGGATATTATAAAGGATTAAATGAACAGCAGATGAAGTGGTGTGTAGGGTAAGGTCCAGAAAGGGCTTTAGAGTAGGAACTTCTGTCCCCTTAGAGTTGAAATGGGATAGCTCCCTAGCATAGGATGTGTTAACTAACTTGAGCCTTCATCAAATCTGCTTGTACAAGACATCATCTCCAACACCTTCCGCCCCCTTCCGAGGAGTCATTGGACAGGCCTGAAAGTTCCAGACCCCTAATCACTTGGTAGTTTTGGGTTTCCATCCTTACCAAAGGCACCTCATTATCATAAACATAAGTGTGTTCAAAGGGTCTTTTTATGTGTAACAATAGATAATCCTGTCACCTAGAAAATTCCACCTAGAGCTATGTTCCAGGAACCAAGAGGAAGACCAGATATGTTTCTTATTACACCAGGGGTAGTGAAGATACCACAAGTAATTAATATACCCCAGGCAGTTAATAACAACAGCAGGTGGTTAATATCAACATGGGTTAACATCAACAGTGTTCTTGATTACCTGGCTAAGATAATATTTGTCATGTTTTTCCACTGTAAATTTACTTTTTCTTTCTTTTTTTTTCCTTTTTGCATACTGTGCAGTTTGGAGAAGAGTCACAGTAAACGCTAGTTGGGTAGCTCAGTTGGTTAGAGCATTGCCCCAATATGCCAAGGTTGTGGGTTCTATCCCCAATCAGGGCACATACAAGAAGCAACCAATGAATGCATAAAGAGGTAGAACAACAAATTGATGTTTCTCTCTCTTGCTCGTTCTATCTGTTTTTTGCTCTCTCTCAACTCACTGAATAAATTTTTAAAAATAACCACTTTGTAGAATTCATCAGTGAAACCATCTGAGCCTCCATTTGAAAGGTTATTTCTTGTTGATACAATTTCAGGCATAGATATAGTCATATTTAGATACCTATTTCTCTTTGTGTTTGTTTTGCAAGATTATTTTGTCTTACATAATTGATTCATTTTGTTTTCATTATTCATACTATACTGCTATTTTTCTTTTAATGCTCAAGGGCTCAATAGTGATAACCCCTTTTTAATTTATGATATTGGTAATGTGTGTCTTCTTTTTTCCCTTGGTTAATTTGGCTAGAACTTTATTAATATTATTGATCTTTGGGTTTCATTGATTTTTCTCTATTTTTTTCCTGTTTTCATTTTTATTGATTTCTGCTCTAATTTTTATTTTTCTTTCAGTTTGCTTGCTTTAGGCTAAAAATGTTTCTTTTTTCTTCTAGCTTTCTAAAGTGCAGCTTAGGTTATTGATTTAAGATCTTTCCTCTTTTCTGTGGTACATATTTAATGCCATAGATTTCCCTTTAAGCACTGCTTGCTCTGCACACCACAAGTTTTGGTATGTTGTAATTTTAGTTCCACTTGGTTCAAAAATTTTTTTAAATGTCACTTAAGACTTTTTTCTCAGCACAGGTACTCTTTAGAATTGTTATGCTTAATGGCCCGCTATCTTTTTGTTACTGATTTACAGTTTAATGTCATCGTGGTAGAACAGCACACTCCATATGATTTGTTGGCGAGAAATAAATCTGGCCCTACGTTAGGAGACATTTGAAATGAAAGAGTTCTTGTAAGAGAGAGGAGGGGAGTGATACAACAGGGGGAGAGTGGGGTTATTGCAGCAGGGAGAAGGTTCAGACAAAAACTGTGGGAGCTGCGAAGGGTAAGCTGAAAGGTCTGTTGTAAACAAGACTAGAAGGAACCTGGTGTGGGAAATGGGAAGAGCTAGCTTCTGAAGTCAGGCAGATAAGAGCAGTTTTATCCTGAGGTCAGCCTATATCTGGGAGTCAGACTGAGAGTGAGTCAAAGTTCAGGAGTCTGGTAGACAGCAAAAACTTAACAAATTTTGGTAAACACACATTTTGTTTTGGGTGATCAATAGGAACAAAAGGTATAGCTAAATATTCTTGAGGCAAAGACAGCAATTTGGAGGGTATTTTTCTGGCCTTGTCATAAGGAAACAAGGAGACATCCATGAGTGTTGTCTGTGAGTCTAGAGAGCCAATAACAGAGTACAAACCCTGACAAGGATGGAACCTCTTGTCTTCATTTTAGATACCCAAATAGCCACACCTGGCATCTAAGTAGTCTAGTAGCTTGGCTTCCCCAAAGAAACAGAACCAACAGGCTATGTAATAACTATAAGGAAACTTACTGTAAGGAATTGGCTTTGTGTGGTGATGGAGGGGAAGAGGTCTCAACAGCAACAGGTGGTAAGTGGGAGGCCCAGAAGAGCTGATGGTGTAGTTCTAGCCCCAATCCAGAGGCCTGAGAACTAGGAGAACCAGTGGTGTGAGTCTTAGTCCAAGTCTAAAGGCAGGAGAAGACTGCCTTCCCCGCTCAAAGACCGTCGGGCAGGGAGAATTCTTGGTTAGGACTTTTATTCTATTCAGGCCCTCAGTGGATGGCATGGGACCCACTCACCTTTACAAGGTGTGATAATCAGATTACTCAGTCTATGGAGTGGATGTTAATCTCATCCAGAAACTTCCTCAGACATACCGGACATAATAATGCTTAAATAAGTATCTGCTACCCATTGGCCCAGTGAGGTTGACACATATTAACCATCACAAGAACCAGATCTTAGAAACAAGATGTATGTCCTCAGAGTAAGAGCAAAACTAAAACAGACCTAAACTAATAAAGAGGAACACTGCCACACCTTGATAGCATCTAGGTGATCTGTAAGAAATTTAACTACGTGCTTAAAAAACAAACAAACCATACAATTTAGAGCAATGTACATAATAAAAAAACAAAAAAAACCCTATAACAAATATCTACAAGAGCCAATATATAATGAAAGTATGATGTAAAAAATAGATAAGAGTAAACTTAGAGAGAAAATGATAAAAGTATACCTGAACATGGTTAAGTATCAAAATTAGTAAACAATACAAAGCAATTATGATTAATGTATTAAAATTGAGAAAAAATGATATAAAAATGAGGTAAAAATATAAAATTTGAATACTAAATTGAATCAATAAAGAGATGAAATGATCTCTCTATACCTGATGGACCACATCAGCAATCAATCAGAAGGCCATTACAATGTGCCGAACACAACAGAAAAATGGAATTTGAGACGCTGAAGACACGAGACTGTGCAAGAGAATAAGAACAGGGGGAAAAGAATCAACTTCAAGAGACATTTAAGACTTCGTCAAAATGCTGAACCTGTGAGAAATTTCAGTGCTGCAGAGGAGAGAAATGATCAGAAGCAATATCTGAAGTAATGGTGACTGAGCATTCCCAAATTGAAGAGACTCAGCAAGCTAGATAAATGCCTTCAGGGGACCATGAAAAGACACTGTGGAAGAACTGTTTATCAACTCACATCGTGTGAGCAATAATAAAGCATGGCTTCTTTTTCACCCTCCGGTATGGGGTGATTTGTTACACAGTAATTCTGGATAACAAAACATAAAACACAAGGTGCTGGCATCAGGTAGTCGCAGGCACCAGAAAGGGTGGGGAGAAGACCCTGAGCAGAGGATAAGGAAGGAGGAAGGAAACTGCATTAGAGGCTCAGAGCTGATGGATTCGTGTCGTGTCAGAACACACCTGTTCACCTAAAAGGTGGAGATGGCTTGCTAAGGAAGCCAGGGCCCGATGCTGATGCCCATGGGCAGAGTGCTGAAAATGCCACCTGGCTTGCTCATTTGCTTGAATATGGCAACATACAGGAAAGAAAGATATGAACAAAAGGAGAATCCATTTGGTTAATGAGCAGAATTTGGAGACTATTTCAAGAGACAAGAATATGATCTGTTGTAAAATAAAATTGTGCTACTACCCTGGTGCCAAGCCAGTGAAAGATTCAAGTAAAACATGGTTGTACGGTGAAGATCAAAGTAAGGGCGCAATTGAAAGACTTTTGCTAATATCTCAGAAAAATTTTAGATGGTGCCTGGGACCATCTAAAAAGGAAGGCTAAGGATCTTGAGGGCATTGTCTCAAGGCAATTGGACACTCCCCACTAAGATGCCAGAGGTCTACACTGAGAAGAATTATGCATATGGTTTTAAGGGTCATGCACTGAACCCAAATCAAATTTTTAAGAAAGACACAAACTTCTTAAGAGATTTGAATCAGCCTGACCAGGTGGTGGCACAGTGGATAGAGCGCTGGACTGGGATGTGGAGGACCTAGGTTCGAGACTTTGAGGTCGCCAGCTTGAGCGCAGGCCCATCTGGTTTGAGCAAAAGCTCACCAGCTTGGACCCAAGGTCGCTGGCTCAAGCAAGGGGTTACTCGGTCTGCTGAAGGCCCCTGGTCAAGGCACATATGAGAAAACAATCAATGAACAATTAAGGTGTCGCAACGTGCAATGAAAAACTAATGATTGATGCTTCTCATCTCTCCATTTCTGTCTGTCTGTCCCTGTCTATCTCCCTCTCTCTGACTCTCTCTCTGTCTCTGAAAAAAAAAAAGAGATTTGAATCAGATTTGACTCATAGAGCCCATGTTTTTTTTAGACAGGAAGCAGTCTTAGTAAGATTTTCATATGGAAACCTGACCCATGTTTTTGTTTTTGTTTTTAAATTGGACAAGAAGGATACTTCCAAAGGTACAACCAACAGCAGAGAAAAATAAGTTATTGTGAAACCACACTCAGACAGCAGATTGGACCTAACCAGGGGGGAGTCACTGCACCCACAATTAGAAATTTGTTGACATGTGATGACTGGCTTTCAGAATATTTATCACTTAGTTGGGGTTATGAGCTTGTTATTCTTTCCATAATAGAATGACTGCGGTGAAGTCTGGGGCATAAATTTTTTTTTTTTTAATTTCACAAGACTGGGAGTCAATATGAGCCATAACAGGTGTCTTACCAGTATTCAAGCTAAATGCTAATCACAAGAGCCTAGACTGGAGCCAAATATCCTAATTAATTGAATCTTTTTTGGGTCTTGCTAAAATTTGAATTTATTTTATACACACATTAAAAATTGCCACCAGAGAGAAGAAGTGGTAAAAATAAACACAGCCATACCCTTTGCAGAACCCCCATCAAGGCATGGAGTCTATTTTCCACTTCTTAAATTTCATGAGGTCTTGTGACATGCTTTTTCTTATTTGAATGAGTAAATATGAGACTGTTAGACTTTTGATTTTAAACATAAAAAACCTGAAAGTTTTTGCTATCGTCCTGTGGAAACCCTGAGTCATCATGCTGTGAAGAAGTCCAAGATGACAGGTCACATGTAGAGAGAACGCAGCCATTACAAGCATCCCAGTTCTGGCCACAAATACACAGCAAGATTATCATAGATCAGTCAACTCAATCACTCCACTGACTGAATATAGTTGTTAGGAAATTTGACTCATCCTGTGTACATAAAAGAAAGAGTTAGAAGTTTAAAGACATTCCCAAAAGAAAACTACAAATGCAAGTAACTTCATTGTTGAATCCTGTCAAATATATATATAAAGAAGATATATTTTTCATGCTACATAATTCTTTCAGCTACAGAAGAGAAAGGACTTCTATACCCATTTTATGAGGCCAGCATTTCTCAGATTCCAAAACCAAACTAAGATGTTATCAAGGAAGTCAAATATTTACCAGAATGCCTCATCATCATAGACACAAGTCACTTGTAAAATGTTGTCATATTGATATCAGCAGTAAATAAACTGGAGATTATGATCAAGTAACTTTGTAAATACAAGCTTGTTTTTGCATTTTAACGTTAATCAAAATAATTTAACATATAACAGATAAAAGTAATCATGAACATATTAAAAGATGACAAAAACATTTTAAAATTCAACTAGTTTTCATGTTAAAATCTCCTGGTAAGAAAGGAATAGAATGCAACTTTAACCAGAAAGAAGTTTATGTTTGAAAGTCCCATGGCCAAACTCATTTTTAATGATGACAGTGTCACACCCTCCTCTGTGCAGGAAAAGGCAAAGCTGTCTGCTCTCAGCATTTCTATTTAACATTTTTAGGAGTATCCAAACAGTAAAGTTAAGCAATCGAAAGAAATAAAAAGCATATAATGTGTGCTGTTAAGGAAAAATAATCCTCTATTCACAGATGGCAAAAATAATTTGAAGAAATCTTAACAATCTACAAAATATTTATTTAAACCAACAATTTTAGCAAGATTGTATAATGCATGGTCAGTTGTTAAAAATTAAATGTATTTCTATATGCTGATATCAAACATTTAAATATGAAATTAAATCAGAAAAAAAATTTAAATAATGATTTAACACAGGTTTGAAAATAGGCTTCCTCTAACTTGGCAAAAATAGCTTATCACCTCTTTAGATTCTAAATGTGAGACCTATCCATTTTTCTCTGAAAAGGAAGAATATTCACTCAATTATCAATGATTTGATGAAATCACTATTACTGGCAAATGTTTGCATCCGTTCTCAAGGGGCGTAAAAAATTAATTGCACATGATTTCATGCCTTAGGGAACTTGCACTAGAGAGGGGAGCCAAGGCATATATAATGAACTAAGATACTTAGGAAATGGCACTATTGTACCATTAATTACTCTGAGCACCAGTAGCTATAGAACTCCATGTGAGATTGTTGGTGACTGTTGCTGGTGACAGGAAATGTAAGATTCCTGACTGGAAGGGATTAGAGGATTCACGTAGGCAGCAGGGAGGTGTATGAACTGGAGTATTATGGACGTGCAGTGTTAACCAGGGGTCCTTCAGGGTCCCGCTCAGCCAGGAAAAGATGACTTCACCAACACGTGCCTCCAATTGTAAACTGTTTTCTTTATTATTAGCATGGGTGTGTATGCATTGTCATCTGGAGAGTAGTTACTCTTGATTTTAAGGTTGATTTTCTTGACAGATGGGGAGGGGAATAGAGAGGCACACCTCGTGGCCAACTGAGTGACTTCAGTCAACCTCGAAATAAATTGGGTGACAGATGTCATAGCCTCACATTCCTACATCTTCCATTTGACTCTTTAAAAAGACTTATTCTGAGTTTGATATTTTCCATCAAAAACAACAGAACTATCACTATGGATGTATATGTCCATATTTTATAGCTAAAGAAAAAAAATAGCAAGATCAAGAGTTTACTTGGCTTGCCCAAATTCATGGGGCTTACAAATAGTGGAGGTAATAAAAATACCCAGGTTTTATGAATCGAGTCTTGAGGTGTATGAATTAAGTTACTCTGCAAGATATGAACCCCAGTTTGAGCACTTTAATTTAAATCCTTCAAAACTGTGGCAGTTGTCATAGAGAAGGAAAGGGCTCTTAAGACAACAAACCTTTTTGAGATGTCTGCAGTTCAAGGTGCTTATACTACTTTGAAGAAGACATGATTGTGTCAGGGAGGTCTAAGGAAAGCAGAGAGCAACACAAATGTCGCTTTCGTAATGGTTATGATATATGTCCACTTACATGATTTCAGAATGTCTGCTTTCCTGTGGCGTTACTTATAAAAGCCTCACGATGTACTTATAAAGTACTACTTTTCAATTTCCTTTTTTGATACCTGTGGCTACATTGTATTTACATCCCTACTGTTCTTCTGAAAACTCACATTTTCTGATACAGTTAGTAGATCATCCACTACATAGAAATTATTTTATTTGTGCCAGCAGATAGAGTGACACATTCCTAATCAACTCTCGGCTGCAGGGACCCTATCATTTTCTTCCGCATGCATTGCACACCAAGGCAGCTCTGGCTGTCTTTTCTAGGTACTACTGTTGAGTAAGCACAATGGTGGAACACACTCTACAAATGACAGCTGTTGTCTGACCTATTCTCCAATTGTTGTGAGTCCATGAATTAAGTAGGAGCTGTAACGGTTTAAGAGTTGGACATCTTGTTTCTGTTGACAAGCTTTTCAGCTTGATGACTCACAAACACAGTATTTACCAGTTTACCATTTTAGAGATGACAGGCTCAGAGGAGCAAGAGTAATGATTTGACTCTTCAGATGAAAGTTTGAAACCCTTTTTAAATAAAATAGATGAGTCATTTCTTGATGATAGAGGCCATCCAAAGAGAGCCAAGAAAATATGCTTAACCAGAAACAGCTATTCACTTGGTAATAGGATTCTAGTAGAAATTCTTTGAGCTTGAAGTGAGAGACGCAGTGATGGTATTGTTACTTAAAAAAAAATTAAGGTATTAGGTAAGCCCTGAGGAGAGCTTTCATCAAGTTAGTTTCAGATCTAGAGACTTAAACTTATTTTTTGTTTTTACTTCTTACTAATTGCTGCACAATTTAAACTTGATTGAAATCTTAATTGTTATTGTTGTGGTTTTAATGTATTCTCTCTCAAGCAGATAAAACAACACATGGAGTGTTTGGGCTTTTTGCTCTTCCTTTGATCCTTAATATTAAAAAATATTTTTATATCTTTATTTTCTTATTGATTGAATGAATAAATTACTTTTCCAAATTCAATATGTTATTAAATTTGGAAAGGGAAGACGTTCTTGAATTACTTGGAAGGAAGGCTCTGTTTTGGTAAATAGGAAATGATATTTATAGAAATGATGGTAGAAACTGATACATTCTGTTGAATTTCATTCAATATGTTAGTTAGAAGTAATCACATATAGCAAATCATACTTTTCCCCTAGGTTCCTCTCTAAAATAACATAAGGACATCTATTTTATATCTTAGCTTTGGGAGGAGGACTTAGGTTTAAAATAGTTCTGCTCTGTTTATTCTACAAAGAAAAAAGGAATTAAGAACTTGAGTAATTAAACCATTGGCTCACACAGCTTCTTACAGAAAACAAACTAAAACTAAACATTGACTCATTTTGTATGCCTTTTTAACTATCTCAAACTGTTCCATTCAAAGAAATCTATAAAAATTATAGGACAGTTTTGTTGAAATTATTGTGAATAGCAGATTGAGAGTTTCTCAACAGGGTCTCTAAATCTTATACGTAGCCATTAAATTCATTCTGTGTATATTTAGTGAGATTCTGGAAAGTGGACTTTGGCCAGAGTATATACATTTCTCTAAGGAAGGAAATACAGTGTGTGTGTGTGTGTGGGGGGGGATCCCATATGCATGTATTCCTAAAACCTGTTGATAAAGCCAATATAAAAACCAAAGCATGAAGGTCAATTGTTTAAAATAGCATTCCATTCCAAGTTGCGACTTCAGTTAACTTAACCATACTTATTAAGATATCACCAGGAAACAAAACAAAAGGTGGCCTGATTAGATTTCTTCCAATACCAATGCTTCATTCTGCGTTCTCTCTCTAAGTCTTTGCTGCATAAAGCTCCCATTTTTTTTTTGGTATTTTTCTGAAGTTGGAAATGGGGAGGCAGTCAGACAGACTCGTGCATGCGCCCAACCGGGATCCATCCGGCATACCCACCAGGGGGCAATGCTCTGCCCATCTAGAGCATTGCTCTGTTGCGACCAGAACCATTCTAGTGTCTGAGGCAGAGGCCATGGAGCCATCCTCGGTGCCTGGGCCAACTTTGCTCCAATGGAGCCTTGGCGGGAGGGGAAGAGAGAGACAGAGAGGAAGGAGAGGGGGAGGGATGGAGAAGCAGATGGGCGCTTCTCCTGTGTGCCCTGGCCAGGAACTGAACCCAGGACTCCTGCATGCCAGGCCAACGCTCTACCACTGAGCCAACTGGCCAAGGCCTAAAGCTCCCATTTTTACTATCTCATTCAACTATATCCTTTACAACTCCATTGTCATCAACTAAACACCAAACAAATAATCTAAGATGAAAGCCTTTTCAGAGCTTGCTGCTTTTTGATACCATGGCTTCCTACCTGTCTTTGTTTCAAGAAAGTAATGAAATCTACCTTTCAGCACTGCCATGACAATCAAATGGCTCACTGTGGAACTCAACAGGTTCTCTCTCATTGGCGCTCTCTCTCTCTCTCTCTCTCTCTCTCTCTCTCCGTCTCTCTCTCTCTCTGTTTCACCACGTCTACCTTTAAGGAAGATATGTCTATATTGTGGACTTCTGTTAGTATTTCACTTAGCTCTCACAACACTCCTGGAATGAGGTATTTTTATTCATTCCTATCATACCCACAAAACTGTAAAGCTAATTCAGTTCTGTTTCTTAGCTCTAGACGATCTGCAGCACAAAACTGTGTCATGGTGTGTCCTTTTCCACATTCCTCTACCTGCGCGGCTTTGTCCTTCCCAATCCAACCAGGTCCCTCTTTCATTATGTCCAAGCAATCCCCTTATGCCCTAGACAATATTGTTTCCTTTATCATAAAATTTTTACTAAATTTAAATCATACCACGTGTTTACCTTCTAAACCATCTGAGTCACCACTTGTTAACTTATGCGAACATTTTATTCTCTCGCAACTATGTTCCTTGCATGTGAAGGCATTACTACACCAGCACCTTGTACAGAAGACGTGTCAGTTACATATGCCACACAACCTATTTGTAGACTGTCTTCGATGCTGCCATTGGTCAATCTCTTTAATATTTCTATAATTCCTTATTGATTTTGTAATCCACTAACATTTGACCTTTCCCCCTCATTTCAAAGGATTTTGGCTCATGACATATATATTTACTCTCTTAAATTTTTATAATTTCAGTATACATTTAGAAGGCTGTCTCACTGATCTTGTCCAACATTCATCATCACTTTAGTTTTTCTACTAATACCTACCTATATACACAGCAGTTTCTACTCTTAGTATAGATGTTCTTTCCTTGCTTCTTATTAAAACTGTTCTGATCTCATGTGGCTCATGCAAAGATAAAGCTTCCAGAATTTTCTTTTACTTCCATCACTTCTTTTTCTCTTTGATGGGTCAATTTAATCAGTGCAATTGCATGCTGATATTATTCCTTTCTTAAAACCAACCAATAAATAATAGGCAAGTAGCCGGTGCCTTGTTTTTTTGTTTTTGTTTTTGGTTCTACTTTTTTTTTTTTTAATTTTTTATTTTATTTTATTTATTCATTTTAGAGAGGAGACAGAGAGGGACAGAGAGAGACAGAGAGAGAGGAGCTGGAAGCATCAACTCCCATATGTGCCTTGACCAGGCAAGCCCAGGGTTTCAAACCAGCGACCTCAGCATTTCCAGGTTGATGCTTTATCCACTGTGCTACCACAGGTCAGGCTGGTTCTACTTTTTAAAGGCAAACAAACAAACAGCTGTAATTCTTCTCCTTTGTTTCCTTTGATCTCTCTCCAATCAAGATAGCATATACTTCATCACTTAATGTAATTATTCTGAGAAAGTGATTAATAATCAATGTTTATTTTTATTTTAGTCAATTTTTAATCCCTCTTTCTTGGTTGGGTGCTTCTCATTTGGTTTCACCCAATGATGTCAATTACTTTCAAGAAGAAATAGACAGGACGGGGTCCCATGGCTTGTCCCAGCAGTCTTGTCCTTATTCCATCATCCTTTTCCATTCTTCCTCATTTCAGAACTACTTTTGTTACCTGTGTGATGTGACAAGTTCTTCTTCCTTGTGACCAAAATACTTTCCTCTGACTTTGTTACCTAACTAACTACACTATATCTCTCATGTCACAGCTTTAATGTGGGTTTTTTGGAGAAGCTTTCTATGGCTCCCTAGGAAATATCAGTCCTATTTATGCTCTTGTAGCATAATGCATTTTCCCTTGATAGAAATTATTTCTATTAGGATTCAGTACCTTTGGTGATGATTTGATTTAAGTCTGTCTTTTATTCTCCATTCTGTGCTTCCCAAAGGCACAGGAGATGTACATTGCCTTTAGCTCAACACACAAGTTTTTGAGGTCTGTAGTAGATACTCAAATGAGGGCAAATCATCAATGTTTATAGTCTACCATTCCATGAACCCTTCATAGACTTAAGCTTAAATATTAATGAAACAGACACTTTGATAATAGCCTTCAAATGAAATAAAATGACCCAACAAATAATTATATGTTAACATAAGGTACTCACGGTCATAAGCATATGTACAGTGACTAGTATTCCATTGAATGAAATCAAATAGAAGGGAAACTTCCAAACTTGAGAAATTGATCATATTTAATTGCATCTTATATCTACTTTGCTTAAAGAGAAAATTCCTCAAGGACAATGAAGGAAGTAAAACCACCAAATATTGTGTCAGTTCTTTGGATAGCAAGCATTGGAGAAGTTGAAGTTATTCACTTTTTATTGTGCTAGACTGCAGACAGACATAAGTAGTAAATCATTCCATTGATAGGAAAAGCATAAAAAGAACTGTCATGATTTTCACATTAGTTATACTGTTATAGCTTAGCAATGGATCATAAAACATCAGAGAATGAGCAAATGAGGTATCAAAGATGTCATAAAACCAATGCGAGTTAATTAATTGTTTTTACTGTTCATGGAGAATACTTCTAGAAAGGGGGAAAAATGAATATGAATTCAGGTACAAACGTGGTTTTACTTGGAATAATAATGGTCCTCTCCCACATATGTGCACATATACAAAATAGCACATACTAGAGGAAGAATCGTATTCTTTCTACAGGTCCAAAGTTAGGTTCATATCAGCAGCGTTAAACTTCTAGCTTCACCATCTACTAACTGTGTCACCTTGGTTAAATTAATCCAACCTCTCCTCTTCCAGATTCCATATCTATAAAATGTAGATAATAAAAAGAACTACTTGATATGGTTCATTAGCTCAGTTAATGAGCTAACCAATGAAAAGAACTTGACACAACTCCTGACACATAGTAGCTACTTAAATGTTAACTGTTATTATTATCACAGTCTATTCAGTGGTATGTCCAATAAAATAACTATGATCTTCAATTAATCAGATTTCATGTGATATGATTGCTTTGCTATTTCTCTTAATTGTAAGTAGATAATAAAATAGAAAAAGAAGGGTATATTTTAGGAATGCTTAGTTTGAATCACTGAATAAAAACTTATAGATATTAGAAGAAAACAGTGGAGAAAAGCTAGAGGACTTTGGGTGTTGTGAGGACATTTTAGGTACAATGATGACATGATCCATAAAAGAAAGAATTGATTAGCTGGACTTAATTACAATTTAAATTTCTTCTCTGTCAACAACAGTGTCAGAATGAGAAGCCACAGACTGGAAGAAATATTTGCCAAAGACACATCTGATAAACAACTGTTATCCAAAATATACAAAGAACTTTCAAAACTCAACAACAAGAATCCAAACAACCTAATTAAAAAATGGCCCAAAGACCTTAACAGACACCTCACCAAAGAGAACACACAGTTGGCAAATAAGCACATGAAACGATGCTCTGCACCATAAGTCATTAGAAAAATGCAAAATAACACACGGTATTGGAATTACTACACTCTTATTCAAAGAAACAAAATCTGGGACCCTGACAACACCAAATTCTGGCAATGATGAGGAGCAACAGGAATTCCTATTCAATGCTCATAGGAATGCAAATGATACTGTCAAATGGAAAACAGTTTGGCAGTTTCCTACAAAACTAAATGTAATCTTACATGATCCAGCAATCACATTCTTGTAATTTACCCAAAAGGAATGGAAAGTTTATATTCACACTAAAACTTGCACACAGATGTTTTTAACTCTATTCCTAATTACCACATAATGGAAGCAATCAAGATGGAGGGGAATGGGTAAATACACTGGGTACATCCTCCATCAGAGCAGTACAGTTGCTACAGTTGATGAATCTACACTCACACACCATAATCACCCGAAGTCCATAGTTGACATGATGGTTTGCTCTCGGTGTTGACTATTCTGTGGGTTTCAACAAATGAATAATGATAGGTGTCTGTCATTCTGGGATTGTATAGACTATTTCCACTACTCTAAAATTTTTCTCTGTGACTTGTCTGTTCCTTCTGCATGTAGCCTTCCAGACTGGCTTCTTTCACTTAGAATTGTACACTTAAGGCTGTTTAGTAGATTTCCATGATCAATAGCTCATTTGGTTTTAATGCACCAAACAATATATTACTAAAGTTATTAATAGTTAATGTTGAATAAGAACAACAATGTTCTAAAATTGTTCACAGTTAATGATGAAGAAGTTAATCTTTATAATAATAGAAACAGCAACAGCAAATTAAGCAAGACATGAAAATGGCTATTTTTAAATGTCCTAGAAATAATATGGTCATTTTATTAAACGTTAGCTACCAAAACCAAGAAAAGAGAAAATGTTAAGAGAACACAAGTATCTAATCTTATCAACAAGAGAAGGTGCAGGGGAATCTATGTCAAAATGTATAACACCAGTGGCTAACACTTTCAAAGAAAATGAACTCTCCCCAGTTTGCTTAAAGGGATGTTTATTTGTAATATTTGATATTGAAATTATACTTGAGAGGATGAAATCATTTTATCTTGACATCAATCAAAGACTTTAAAGATCTCTAAGTATTCGACATATTATGTCTACTCACTCTAGGACCAAATATTCCTATAACAATACAAATTCTCTATTCTCTAATGCCTGTTATTGGTCACAAATGTCATAAGAAGTTTAGTTTTCAACAACCACAAGTGAACAACCAAGTGAACACTGCTATTTATTTCAAGAACGTGAGATTTGCATATGTAGTCGCATTGTGGAAACAGAAGCCTGCTCCTCATCAGATCAGTGTTTCATCAATAAACCCGGAATTGTTTATAATGATAAAAATATATGGCATGGGAAATGGGAGGATCAAATGGACAATTCAAAATTATTGTCAGAGGAATATATTTGATTGTCCAGAGTTTATATCTAGAACTGCTTAACAAATATAAAATCCAGAAAAATGGAAAAGGAAAAGCATTTCTTTTAAAACATGAAAGAAAAAAGCAGGGTTTTTTTGTGATACCCCACTAAATATTTTCACATCACCCACAGGGACTGGTGTTTTAAAAGCTCTGTTATGTGGAAAATATCAAGTTATTTAGGGACCTTTATCAAATGAGCTTTCAAAATAAAAAATAATACATAGCTGTATTTAATTAAAAGATCACTTTTTCCCTTAAGATAAGAGATAATCCACAGTTCTATTACTTCCCTGGTCTGATAGCTTGACTGAGACCTATTTGTTGATCTTCAGGGAACACAATTTTAAACATATTCCCATTATATTTTACGATGGCTGGCTAATAAAATATTTATGTTAAGCATTTTTTAAAATTTTGCAGTTTTCTTTAAAAGTTTCATGAAGCAGTTTAAAATGAGTATTACAGAACCTAAGCTAACTCATTCTCATGTGAATAGATGGTCACAGAAAAGATCACAAAGAAGAATGAGTTGTGGAAAGACAATTTGAATATTGGCATACATTACCGAGTTATTTTTATGTGCCCTGAGAAACAAGCAAGCAAAAAACAAAATACACCCGTGGTCTTGGCAAATGTCACTGAATTTAGTAATTCTGTTAATGCTATAGCGATGTTCTTTCTAATTTCTGTGTTAGAGATACACCCTTTGACTGCCACTCATCACACAAAGACCAGACATGAAGCAAACATTGCACAATCCTTTTGAATCCCTTTTTATGTTTTGTAATACTTATCTTTTTTTTTTTTTTTTTTGAAGCTGGAAATGGGGAGAGACAGACAGACTCCCGCATGCGCCCGACCGGGATCCACCCGGCACGCCCACCAGGGGCAACGCTCTGCCCACCAGGGGGCGATGCTCTGCCCCTCCGGGGCGTCGCTCTGTTGCGACCAGAGCCACTCTAGCGCCTGGGGCAGAGGCCAAGGAGCCATCCCCAGCGCCCGGGCCATCTTTGCTCCAATGGAGCCTTGGCTGCGGGAGAGGAAGAGAGAGAGAGAGGAAGGGGGGTGGAGAAGCAAATGGGCGCTTCTCCTATGTGCCCTGGCCGGGAATCGAACCGGGGTCCCCCGCACGCCAGGCCGACACTCTACCGCTGAGCCAACCGGCCAGGGCCAATACTTACCTTTATATGACAAAGTATAGACTCTTTCTGTCTAATTTTCCCATCACCATTTATTGAATAGACTGTCTTTACCCCATTGTATGTTTTTGCTTTCTTTGTAAAATCATCACCATATTTTAATATTTAATACTTAGTAATATTTAAAATTTGTCAAACAGCAATTTGAATCTGCACAGTGCAGTTTGACAAGAATTTTGTGTTAGTAGCAACTGAGTACACATGTTTTCTCATAGCTTATAATAAAAGAAATTGCTTTAACAATACATGCAATCCTAAATTCTTTATGGTGTGATTAAGCAATATTATGCTGCCAAAAGTGGAATAAAATTTTATAAAAAATAATACTCAAAAAGAAATATTAGAATTAAAACATATATTTGAGCTTTGGTTGAGTTTTTCAGCTCTGATTCTTGGGTGAAAAGGGAAGAACCACACATTTCATACTCACCTGGAAATATTAAAACCACTAATAACATGTAGTTTACTGAATATTTTGATAATACAAAACTAGTGAACAACATGTTCCTTTTCTGATGAGTATTAAATGAATCATCAATGCTGACAATATGCCCATATGTTAAGTAAATTGTATTGCCTGTTTCATCTCTGGTCCAAATGTGTTTCTTAGCCAGTGATTTTTAAAGAATCCTCTCCACAATATTACAAATTGTATTCTTCTCCTAAGAATGTTCACTGAAATGCATGCATGTTGTTTCAATAATATTTTAAAACTTACTGACTTCTTGAGTATTTTGTGTATAAGTAACTTAAATATTCCCAGCCTGTGTTCTAAAATTCAACTAAAAAGATATTCCATTTTATTTTACAACTTTTAACTGACAATGAGTAATTGCTTTTTCCAACATTCTGTTTACTTTGGGAGGGCTTGTTTAGAGAGTTGTATTTTTTGAAGTCAGCGCTGTCATATGCAACAACAGTGTGCAGTGGAGTAAAATGCAGTGAGTATGGCGATTCCTGCGGTCTGCTTTGTAACCTGTGTTGAACAACCTAAAATGATCTATGATGCAGTTCTCTCTGAGTATAGGGTTGTGCTTGGGTCTTCATATTAGGAGTCATTTTTAACAACTCTTTATTTCTCTTGCCCCCTTTTCTATAAGAACCATCTTATCTTATTCTCTTTCCTCTTAAAAATTATTTTAAACAAAGAATTTTTACCCACTGGATTCCCAATAGTTTCAGACCTTTTGTGTCCCATAGAGTTTATTGTTGTATAAGAATTAATGGGAGACTAGAATACTATTTCAAAGCTAACAGTTAAGGATTTCAGCCTGTCCTGTGGTGGTGCAGTGGGTCAAGCAGTGACCTGGAACCCTGAGGTCAATGGTACAAAACCCTGGGCTTGCCTGGTAAAGGCACATATGGGAATTGGTGCTTCCTGCTCCTCCCCATTTCTCTTTTCCTTATCTCTCTCTCACCTCCCCTCAAATATTAATAAATAAAATCTTTAAAAAAATTTCAAAGTTCACACTGTTTACCACCTGAGAGATGTAACTGAACCTTCTTGGAAACATATTCTATCTACCATTTGGTTTAAGGCAACAGTTGCGAAGTTTGTGTCCTTTTTCATGATAATTTTAAGTTTTAAAAATTGTATTAATGTAAATATAATTTTGACTTTATATATACCTATGGAATCTAGTGTGGAAATTGTATGTCCTACAGATGTTAATATTAATATTTCTATTTTTTGTTAACTTTATTTTGACCAGTAGTAGTGCACATTCTAAAAATAAAACTCAAACTTTGAAAGTAACACAGACTCAAATACACATTGAAAAGACTTGAAAATGTCTTCTTGTTTCTGTCTCAAGTGGTGTCTCAGGTCTATTAATCTATATATTTTAAATTTCACTGCCCCTGCTTTAGTCTCTACGGTCATTTCTTCTGGGTGAGAGACTGTCTCTCCTGCCCTTTTCTAATACACTCTGCACCTAGACATCGAAATCATTCTTTAAACTTTTAAATTGATTACCTTACTTAAACATTGTAATGCCTTCAAATTGCACTTAAAACCCCATCTATAATTCTGCAAGTTGTGCATCATTTTCCTGCTTGCCTCCCTGACTTCATCCTGCACTGGGATGCTCCTGGATTAGTCTGCGCCCAAGGGCACTTGTTCTGACAATTCCTTAAATACTGAAGACCAAAGCTACATGTGTGCTCATGGGATTCATCACCAGGGCTTCTCTTCTATGTGATGAATGCCCTCCAGTTTCGCCAGTCCACTGCTCTCCCTTAGTACCATCTACTTATAGAGCACCTATGAAAACATGTAATCCTGTGTCTCTCTGTCTTTTTGTGGTTTAACATCTTCTCCTACCAATGCTTAATAAAAGTTATTCATGTTTGTTGTGCTTACAATTGTTCCACGGTAATGTATTTTTTGATAGGTAAGCTTGTCACTTTTCCTAAGTGAGTCAATTATTTCTCTCTTTCACTCTTTTGTAGTTTCAGTATCTCCCTAGATTTTAGTGAAAATTGTAATCAAATATTAAAAAAAAAACATCGTTTTTACTAAACCATTAACAAATATCCTCTCTCTTATCCTGTCTAAATTTATAACTTCAAGCTATTCCAAAGCTTTTTTGGAGTTCCACTCTCCTGACTAAGCCTTGGGCTTGATACATTTCCTCTGAGTAGTTTCTGTGTTGGAGATGTTTTCTTCCTTCTCTGTCTGCACAGATCTGACATAGTCTCTCATGCCAATCCCAAAGACAACCTACTTTTTAAAATTACCTCTCATTATTACAGATACAAATTATTTCTTAATGATGGTTTCCTATAATATGTTTATCTGTGTAAATAGATTTTACATCTTCTGTTACACAATGAAATATATTTTCTTGTTCTTGTAACAGCAACAACAACAAAAAAACCCAAAACATGTTTTTTATAAATCTCTTTGCTGTCTGGTAAATTTAAATAGATCTGAAATTTGAAAGGGATTTTGATATTCAACAATTCTCCTTTAAATACCTAAGGACAAGTCAAAAAGAGCAATTTATGGAAAACTGAACATATCTCAAACAACAGTTTGAGGTGGTCAATCAATGATACTAAGGTGATTGGTGTTTAACTAAATGGGTGAAAAACTTAGAATGGGCTTAATAATTGGTTGATTGCCACAGTACTGTTATAGGGCCTGATTCATTAAGTCATATGGAGAGAAAATGCCGATGGACACTATAACAGTCATCCAATCTCAAGATACGAGACATTTAGTCTCCTGTACCATCAGTTTTAGATCCTAAAAGAGTGGATTAAATTGTGCTGAGAGCTCTTCAATAAAGTGATGTAATGTATAATCAACATCAAAAGCATATGTTCATTTTCACCAAATGCTATTACTCCCTTTAAATTCTGACATATTGTTTGAAAGTAGTGGTTCCTAACCTTTTATATTACATTTTAAGACCCAGAAATAAGAAATTTAAAGAAATCCATTTCTTTCACCCTTTGACTACTGAGTTTTTTTCATGCTTGCTGACTGCTAGGAGTGGGTTTTTTTCAAAAAATGAAATTAGTTCCAGTTACAGTTTTATTAACTTATAATCATGTTTGTTAGATAACCAATTTATAGAAACAAGGAGAACATACAATTGCCTTTTTTAAATGTTGTCTTACACATTTTTAAAGTAAAAAATTTTGTTATCTGGATGGTCGGAAGGCACTAGGATGTACATGAACGTTCATGCTACTCAAAGGGTTAATAGTAGAATGGTGGCAATTATTGAGTTATAATTTAATAAGGGCCATTTTCTCCAGCATTCTGTCATACTCACTAAATGTAGCAGGTCCTGTTCTTCCACAATACCACTGTTTACTTTGGGAAAATAGACACTAGTGTTTGGTAGAGTTTACTAACTCGAGTGTTGAGTTATAAGTAAGGTGAAGACAGGTTGAACAGGGGAGAGCAAACACTGGGCTGTAAGTGATAACAAGCAAACCATAGCTGAGGTAAGGTGACTTGTATCAGTGATTTGAGACTCAGTGTTAGTTACTTGATCTCACCCATACCAATGGGATTTATTACGATGCATATAGCCTTTCCAGAAAGAAGTGCAAACCATGATTTTTTACAGTTTTATAAACCAATGAATTCTCTATTCTCTTTTGTTTCATTTTATTTCAGTTGCTTTTCTGCAATTTGAAAGCATAAGAACCCTATCTAATCCAGATTTCCCTTTCTATTCTAATATTTAGTATGTGAGCCAGGACTTATAGTGAAACAACATGAGCTTTTTCCTTGATACAGGGGTCTCTGAAAAGCCTTTACCGTTCTTCCAAAATATTGATAGGAACTTTCTACTAAAAAGTAAGACAGATCTTGGTTGTGCATTAAAATAATTTTATAGTTAACATCGCAACAAAGACTCAAATAACTTAATTCACATTGGTTATAATTTAAACAATGTAAACTAAAGAATCTGTATGTGGCAATCTGCAATCATAGATTAGAATCTGAAAGTAAACAGTGTTGTGCCAGTTTTCAGTTACATTTCAGGAGAAATTACGTTAGAGAAGTAGGGAAAGAGTTTTAGAACAAACACATATAAAGGACTGGGCAAAAGCAGGTTTACAGTTGTAAGTATGTAAAACAGTTTATTCTTCATTATTATTACTACTGTGTTATTTTCCATACAAATAAGTTCAAACCTACTTTTATCCCATTTATAAACACCACCAATTAATATACGGCATGGTACAACAGAATTTGTCTTGTTCAAAAGAATCGCATGTAGGTTGCATAGCTCCTGATTTTATCTCTTCTTAGCAAAGAACTTTTGTCATGTGTTGTATAAGAAACCATGCAAAGTAATAAATTTGTTAACCTGTCATTTATTTAAATTAGAAAATTCCAAAAACAGTGAGTACATATTTTCCCCACATAGACTAGTTTTTTCGTTTGTTTGTTTTTTAACTGAACCAACAAACTTACGTGACTTAGGTTTTTTCAAGAGGTTTTGTTTATTGAAGGAATTCATTGAGACTGAGTCAATCTAATATGTGTTTGCACACTTAAATCATATTTGAATCTTTGTTTTTAAATAAAAATACACAAGGAATTGAAAAAAATGAGTTATTTGAAGGTGTAACAGCCAAATATTTTTCTTTCATTTTATAAAAAAATTTTTTTTCAAACATACCAAATTATTATAATGTACATGTATTTAAACTCTAGATAGCAAAACAGTCAAATTGATTTTTTGTACCTATAGATAATTTTGTTTTTCTAATAACAGCAAAATGCCTTAATTCTTGTGGAAGATTTATATTGCAGCACACTGAACAAAAAGTATAGTTTATAGCATGTGCTCTATTAAAAAAGATGGATCACAGGAGAGAAATGTCAGAGATTTCTGACTTTTAATGCAGTTTGTACAAAGCAAAGATGCTTATAGATTAATCCTTTCATAGATGTGATTATTACTTTCAGAAGGTCTAAATCAAAGATTTTAGTCAAATCAATACAGAGGACATATTCGAAAGATTCTAGCCTCTTTAGACTGATGAACTGAGAAACTTTCTGACATCTTTTGATATTCTGTTTTTTATCATATAAGGAGTACAGTACCTGTTGTACGTAAGCAATTAACTTGAAAGTATAGGTAGTCCATTCAAGAGACAAAAAGGGTCAAATACTATTCCAAATACAGGAAAAAGTTCTTCCTTCTTTTTTTTTTGTGCTTTTATTCCAAGTGAACAGTCTTAAAAACATTTCTTATTAAAATAGCCATTCAAACTCTATTGGGAAAAAATTGATCGAGTGAAACATGCTCTATGTAAGTGTGTGTAAATTGAAAATATAAAGATCACTGATGACAAAGTAGAGGGTATTTTAGAATTAGTATTATATAAAAGGAATCTGTGCAAAAGGAATATTTAGACGCTGATGGGAGTTTTAGTAGAAATTAGTTGTAGAATTGTTATGAGACCATTGACAAGCTTTTCTTTTTCTTTTCTTTCTTCTCCTTTCTTCTTTTTATTTATTTATTTTTTAGAGTTTTTGAGATTGAGGGAATGAAATACCCATATAAGGCAAGATTTCTAGAAGAGTGGGAAGGACTTTTTTCATTTTTGAATTAGGCTCCTTCAAAACTCTGATGAAAACGACAGATCTTCCTCTATAGGGGAAAAAAAGTGTACATTTGCAATTTCTGAGGAGATCACCTTACTTACTTTCATTTCAGTAATTTCAGTCTGAAAAATAAGTATTTTTAATACTAAAGAAAAAATGTGTCTCACACTTTATTTATTTAACAAAGCCAATCCAGCAACTATTGCATACTGGATGTTACTATGGCTCAGCTTGATTATTTAAATGTTTTCTAATAAAATTATGGTTTGCATATTGATCATCTTTTATGTTATGATGGAGGTTTGGGAGATGGCATTTTATGTTTTTTCTTCTATTTTGCTATTCAAATTTATTCAACTGTATTTCACAAATACATCTATTTCAAAATACTTTTTTTAGATGGTTAGTAGGTTTTGTAATTGTGGAGGAAATATCAGAATCACTTATTTTTAAAATGATCAAGTTAATATCCCTGGTTGGTTGGCTTGGCAGTAGAGTGTTGGCCCAGCATGTAGAAGTCCCAGGTTTGATTCCCAGTCAGGGCACACAGGAGAAGTGCTCATCTGCTTCTCCACCCGTCCCCTTTTTATCTCTCTCTCTCTTCCCCTCCAACAGCCATAACTCAAATGGTTCTAGCAAGTTGGCCCTGGGCACTGAGAATGGCTCCATGGCCTTGCCTCGGGTGCAAAAAATAGCTCAGTTGCTGAGCAACAGAGCAATGGCCCCAGATGGGCAGAGTATCACTGGTAGAATATTGCAGGATGGATCCTGGTTGGGGGGTGCGTGTGGTGGTTTGTCTCTCTGCCTCTCTGCCTCCCTGCCTTCCCACCTCTCACTTAATAAAAAACATTATAAGTCAATAAAATTGGAACTAAATTTTCTCAGTGAAATTTGCTCTGACTCCTGTCATTTGCTTCATCAGTTCCATGTCTGAGCTAGACCCAGGGACTGTCTGAGGTGGAGAACAGGGACTGACAGGAATTACATCATCTGTGTTTTTTTAGGTTCCAACACCAGTGCTAGCTGGGGAGTGAGGTTGCTGACTGTTTATCTGGGTATAGATGTGGTGGACTGGTACAAGTGGGCATGCTAACAAGTTGGGTCAAGCTCTCCAGCAGGGTTGATATGTGAAGACAGACTGGGTGAGGTACCTCTTTTTTTGTTTGTTTGTTTGTTTGTTTTGGGTCTGCTTTAGCTACGAGTTTTTTTTTCTCACCTGGTTTTTGAAATTGAGGAAAAAATGATATAAAAACGTTATGTGCAAAAGATATATAAATGAATCTCATTGAAGAAAAATATGACTTTATGAATAAATGCTGACTCCCATTAGTAGCTAAAAACATAGTCAAAGTATGAAGATGAGATTATTGACCATGAGACATGAAAAAACAATGACCGTGATAACTTTTGGTGCTGATAAGGATATGAAAACATAGAAATATGATTTTATTTAAAAAGCAGGTGACAATAACCTTTAAAATAAAAAATCTAGATATAGATAATTTGATTCAGCAATAATAACACTGTTGGGGCATGAACAAACACTGCAGTAAAAAGTAGTACAGATAAATATATATAAAGGAATGATCAATGCAGTATTGCTTGTGTTGCTAAATTGAAAACGACCTGTGTGTATGCCATTAGGGAACTGGTTGAATTAACTGTGAAAATACAAGAACATGAAATCTTAAGAAGCTATTAAATATGAATTAGGGGCCCTGGCCGTTTGGCTTAGTGGTAGAGCGTCGGCCTGGCATGAGGAAGTCCCGGGTTCGATTCCCGGCCAGGGCACACAGGAGAGGCGCCCATCTGCTTCTCCACCCCTCCCCCTCTCCTTCCTCTCTGTCTCTCTCTTCCCCTCCCACAGCCAAGGCTCCATTGGAGCAAAGATGGCCCGGGTGCTGGGGATGGCTCCTTGGCCTCTGCCCCAGGCGCTAGAGTGGCTCTGGTCACGACAGAGCGATGCCCCGAAGGGGCAGAGCATCGCCCCCTGGGGGGCGTGCCCAGTGGATCCTGGTCAGGCGCATGCGGGAGTCTGTCTGACTGTCTCTCCCCGTTTCCAGCTTCAGAAAAATACTATATATATATATATATATATATATATATATATATATATATATATATGAATTAGGTTCACTATTGATCTTAAAAATATCTTGTTTTTATAAAACACAGAAAATAAATTATGAAAATGTAGGTGTAATTTAATCTAGTTGGTGCAACAAAATAAATGCAAGTAACTGTAGTGGTTGGAGAAAGCAATTATCTGTGTTGAATACATTCAACTTTGGAGGAATATTAGAAGACCAGGGTAGTGACTCTTAACTGTGCAGCAGCTGAACAAAAAGAAGACAGGATTATCAATCTTTATAAAATATACATTTGCATCATTTTTTTAGTAGGAATGGAGGTAAGTGACTCTTCTAGATGGATTAATAGAATTTTCAAATTAAAAGCCTAGGTCTGCAGTCCCATTAAACGGAACTTTATGAGGAGACATGTATGTGTATTGAAGGACTGGGGATGGTGGAGAACAGGACCAGTGTAGACACAGAACTAGTGCTAAGGCCAGAAGGTTGAGACTCCATTGGAGAAAGCATGTAACATAGTGCCAATGAGTTGATGCCTTTTCTTTTTTTTTTTTTTTTTTTGTATTTTTCTGAAGCTGGAAACGGGGAGAGACAGTCAGACAGACTCCTGCATGTGCCCGACCGGGATCCACCCGGCACGCCCCCCAGGGGGCGACACTCTGCCCACCAGGGGGCGATGCTCTGCCCCTCCGGGGGGTCGCTCTGTTGCGACCAGAGCCACTCTAGCACCTGGGGCAGAGGCCAAGGAGCCATCCCCAGCGCCCGGGCCATCTTTGCTTCAATGGAGCCTCCGCTGTGGGAGGGGAAGAGAGAGACAGAGAGGAAGGAGAGGGGGAGGGGTAGAGAAGCAGATGGGCGCTTCTCCTGTGTGCCCTGGCCTGGAATCAAACCCGGGACCTCTGCACACTCTACCACTGAGCCAACTGGCCAGGGCCTTGATGCCTTTTCTTATGAGAACCTGGGAGCCAACTGAAGTCTTGGACCAGAGAAATTAAATAATCAATGAAGTTATTGATTACTGTGAACATATATGGATACATCAGAGAGGGAGAATTCACACTAGTGAGACCAGGAGAGTAGCAGAAATGGTTTTTCCTACCTGGGAGGTGACCGGGACTATTATTTTCAGTGATATTTAGTGACTTACAGCAACCAAAGTTATTTATTTTGCCAAATTATGAATAGCCTTGTAATTTCTTCTAAATTTACTTTTAATAACAGGACAATGAATGGTGTGGTGACAGAAGTTTTAGTCAAGTCTTCTAATTCAAATTATTCTTAAATTTTCACTATATTGGCAGGGACAGTCATTGCCATCATTTTATAAAATAATGCTCAGTAGAGAACATTTAAAACCAGTTACTTTTGTCTTTGCAGTTTGCCCATAACCATTCTATGGTGATTCTGTGAAGGAAGATAAATGCAAGCTTATGAACAAGAAAGGGAGGAACTGAGCCATTTAATCTTCTTACATTGATAATTGGAAACTATGAAAATTTTTACACTCTGTGCTCCTCCTATTTCTACATGGTAAAAATGCAGTTTATATTATAATAGGTGTCTGTTTTGTGATCAAGATGACACTTTTATTTTGCCTTTCAATGCACATTATGTATTCTCCATGTTTATATTATCAGATGGTTATTTTAACACAGTACACACTTCAGAATATTCATTTTTATACCTTATGTCCAGATGATGTTCAAATCGAATGCTTTAATAAGGTAGGCTGGGAAAGATTTTCCATTCATGGATTTTAATGAGCAAGGATGAGAAATCAAAGTTCTTTTAAGGATTAGTAAGAGGATTCAATATGTATGGTATTAGAAAATCTTGCTGATTTGCATACAAAATAAAGGGCTTAGTTTGGTATTAAAAGTATATTTTATGAAAAATAATAAAAAAAATGTGTCCATGCTTATAAATGCAAAAATAGAGAGAGAACATCTGTTCGAGAGAGTAATTATATCTATATTCATTCACATTTAATATCTATATTAAAGAAAACTTTATTCTGGAAATGTATTTTATTGTCAAAGACATTTGTTAGTGACAAGAATAATGGAGCAAAAAAATGAGTATGGTTTAGAGAGTGAATTTTATTTCTATACTTTAAGAGTCTGAAGGACATTTTTTTGTGGTTTACTGCAGACCTTATAGAGAGGCAGAAAACTTGAGTTTGTGTCTTTCCACATCTTTTTCTTTTTCATTTTGGAAAGGACAGCTCTCTCCCTAATCTTATGATCTCAAATTCAAGACCTCTTTAGTGGAACCTTGCATAATTCTTGCATGATTTCTCTTTCTACATGGAGTAACCATGAAGCAGTTAACATCCCTATCCTTTGTGACACGAAGATGTTTACTGAAAAATGGTGTTGCTGTCTTTTCTTTAGTAAGATGTCAACTCACTGATTAAAGCTGGAATCTAGTGCTCCTTATCAAGAATTCTGGTGGCTCATTGGTTAATAGGCCAAAAGATAAGTCCCGCATCTGCCATTCCAGGCCAGCCTCACAGATTCACGTGGGTATATTCCCATATAACCCAGGATATCTACATCTATGAGATATGTTCTCAGTTCAATATGTTTTTCACATAATGTGTTCTGAGGGAAAGCATTCTTTATATTTTTTGAATGAGTGATATTGAAAAAGTTTATATAATGAAGATGAATTCATTTGTAATAACTATAAGAGTAGGTCAAGTTCAGAATTAAGCCTGAAAACAAATGGGGCTTTATTTCAATATAAGTTCTTGAGCTATATACCCTATAGTCTATTGGAATTGTCTTACATTCTTATACCACAATTTTATATTGTGCATGACCACATTAAATAAACACTATAGACTATAATCATATAGAAATTCTTTCATGTCAGGTCAGTAAAATACTTGGATGTTGTGTTGCTTTTTCTGCATTATTTTAACAAATAATTTAGAAAAGAAATTTTATTTATGAAATGTAACTAACTGTGTTACACATTCTGGTTTGAAATTTCACAGAGGTGCAATTCTCAGCCTTAATTTATCCTAACTCTTTGAACTTGATTTTCAAACACCCCACAACTCAAGTGGATATTGTTAGGTACAGCTATATTCATTCAACAGCTATTTATTGGGTACTGACTATGTGTTAGTCAAGCATTCTGGTAGGTTTTGCGAAAACAATGAGTATGGTATCTTCCATTGGAAATCTTACATTTTAACTTCTGTGTGTGGCCCTTGGATTGGATATTCTATCCACAGGAAATAGTGGTCAAATGTACAGGACCACCCACTAAAGATCTTCCTTGAGCTTAAAAATAAAAACCATATGTAATTATGAGAGTGACAACACCTAAAACAGACCTACATTACTGAATGCCATTTCTTAGGACAAAGAAAAATGTCTCATCAAGTTTGCGACCTCCAAGGAAAACATAAACTTGATAAAAAGCCCTGTGGGAGTTATCTGCAAATCAAATAACCCAAGGAGTCTCATTATTCGAAAACCTCTCTGTTAAGGATGCTTATTTGTTCTTTTCCTTGGTGTATTTTCTGTGAGCTCCCTTTACAGAAATCTCATACTGATTATTTGCTTTCAGAGTGAAATATTGAACTGGAAACATTCACACGATCTACTCTAGTTCTAAATTGCTGTTGACAGTTTTGTACTCAGCATACATAATTGCCCTAATCGCTTCCTAGATCACGTAAATGTCCTGCTGGACTCAAAGGGATTTAAAATACATTGACTTCTAGTGGCAGTGTGCATCCTAACAGGTTTCTCCTGACATCATTAGTGTCTGACATAATATTTCTGATAAGCTATCCATTCCATCCAGTATATTTGACAGTTTGATTTTTGTGAAATCAAAGAGCTGTGTCGAAAATGATTTTAATTACCATCTAATTAGAAATAATAATAAATATATTGAGATAGGTATGTTCTAGTTTTTCTTTCTTACACTGGGTCTTCAGTAGTACTGGCATTCCCATTCCATGATGATTTTATATTGGATTGATAATGGAAGAAATCCACCGCAAATGTACATTTTCCATCTTTGTATATTTAATAACTATTTATGGATGAGTACCTCTGCTGGTTTTCAGAATTACCTTTTGTTTTCAAATTCTTTTAATGTGATCGTCATGGGATCTTTAATTATTTGTTTGATGTTTCATTATGGTTATCATTTCCAATAGCTTTCTTAATAGGCAAGTGGCATACTTCTATATGTTAACAGGAAACAAAGTTTATGGTCTCATTTATAGACTAAAATTCAATTAATAAGATAGGTTCTTTACATCAAAATACATGAATTATCTTCTCATAACTAGAAATATTGATTTATGGTGGAAAGGAAGGGTGACTATTAGTCTGGTACCTGAAGGGAGAAAGGAATTAGGGAAGTTTTGCAGAAGGGAGTCACTGGGAAGCTTTGAAGCTTCATTTGCTTTAAATTTCAGGATAGTTCCAGTACCTACCAGATTCATGGCATGGCCTGCCATCTGTTATTTGGGGGCGGGTTTTTTTTACATTTTTAAATGATTATTAGAAAAATCAAAAGAATAATAATATATAGTGACATGTCAAAATTATATGAATACATATTTATTACCTAAATTTTACTGGACCATAGCCATACTCACTTCTTTAAGAATTATCTGTGGCCATATTTCTGCTAGAATGGTCAAATTGAGTAGTTGTATTAGTGAAGGTATATGTTTAGCTAAGTCTAAATTGCTTCCTACTTCGGCATTTTCATACAAAGTTTGTTGACTCCTAGATTAAAATACAAGGACTCTTCCCTCTTCTGCATTCCCTTTGGTTTGAAAAAAAAAAAAAAAAAGAATCAAGCTTGGCCAAGCTATTGTGAGATTTAGTTTAAGGAATTTACAGAAATGGTTCACAAGACAGAGGAACAAGAATGTGGCTGTATTTTCATAAGTACAAGGACTGCACTCAAGCAGTTTTTATATCTTTTTACTCCTGGATCATCTGTTCTCTTTCCTGTACTTCATAGAGAAAGGATTCTTCTGCTTCTTCAATCGACATAGATGTTTTATTACATATATAGACACACATTCTCACACCTCACATATATGTATACTTCTTATATTCTTACATATATAAAGGCTTGTGTGTTACTGGACAGACTATATAAATATAGATGGAGTATTTCTTTGTCCTAATTTCAAGTCCTGATAACATTAGTACAATTGGGCTAACTTTAGTCAGATTAATTCCTATAGGCCAATACTCATGAAGATAGTTACAGTATAGAAACACGGCATGCCTTAACTTTCCTCCATGACCACAGAACAGCCCCATGCGTATAGGAGAAGGCATTGTCCTGGTTGTTGGTACTTAGTACACAATCCAATGTATTAATCTAGCAATAAAAGTTGTCTTTGAAACAATGTAAAAATAAGATTAAAGTATGATAAAGGTACTGAATTATCTTGAGATGCCTTGAACCATTTTTTCTTTAGTGAAATCAAACAAAATTATGAATACCCAAAGTGCTATGATTATTTAAAAGAAAACAAAATATAAATAACTATAAAAATATATGGCAGTAATAGTAATAGAGTACATTGCTTATTAGTCTCTTACAATGTGCCAAATATTTCTCCTGCCTTATCTCATCTAATCCTATATGGTCAGTACCATAGGGTTATAACTGAGGTGTGACCACTATTTTACACAGAAGAATTCTCAGGCAATAAGATATATTGTATATAACTTGACCAAGGTCATAATACTTTAAATGGTAGTAGGGTCATGTATTAAATCCAATACCCTGACTTCCTCTCAACTCTTCTATTTCACAGGATGAAAACTTGGAATAATTAAAATTCATCAATTACTAAAATATTTAAAATTAATAACTTTATCTGACAAACATTGGTTTCTGAAATATTCATGTAAGAATTGTCCATATTAATAAAAAGCCACTTTCTCAAACTAGAAAAATCTCTAGTGAAATTGACTTGACCAGACTTCCAATAACACATGTAATGATATAAATCATTGTTGGTTCTGTGAGGATGAGATTAATAATTTTGAGTTGACATTTTGTTTCCTCAATCTCTGATTTAATTTGAAATGGATAATTAATATAGACAACAGCCAGAACTCCTTTTAAAATTCTGCCTATTTTGAAGCTCAGCAAACATATTATATTACCAAACTATATACCATTTAAAAAAAAAAGTTTTGTTTTGTTTCATGTTGTTTTTTTTTTTTACAGAGACACAGAGAGAGAGAGAGAGAGAGAGAGAGAGAGAAAGAGTCAGATAGGGACAGGCAGACAGGAATGAAGAGAGATGAAAAGCATCAATCATTAGTTTTTCGTTGTGACACCTTAGTTGTTCATTGATTGCTTTCTCATATGTGCCTTGACTGCAGGCCTTCAGCAGATGGAGTAACTTAACCCCTTGCTCGAGCCAGGGACCTTGGGTCCAAGCTGGTGAGCTTTTGCTCAAACCAGTTGAGCCCGTGCTCAAGCTGGCGACCTTGGGGTCTCGAACCTGGGTCCTTTCTTATCCGAGTCCAATGCTCTATCCACTGTGCCACCACCTGGTCAGGCTAAAAAAAGTATTTTTTAATTTTAATTTTTATCAAATTTATTGGGGTGATATGGGTTAATAAAATTATATAGATTTCAGATGTACAATTCTATAATACATCATCTGTATATTGTAGTGTGTGTCAGAAAAATATAAAATTTTAAATTAGGCATCTAGTTTGCAAACCACATTATGTTTAATCTTAATTAGATAAAGCAGGTGTTTAAAAGTTCAACTTTTGAATTAAACTCAGCACTCCCTCACACTTACATTTGTTTGAATAATTTCTTTCAATAAAAATTGTGCACTGTTCTGTCAATTTCATTTCAGTGAGTTCAACACTTGCCTTAGCCAACTTCATCTCAGCAATAGTTCAGAGTTCGGCTTACTTATTTTACAGAAAGACATACAGGGTTTTTTTTGTCAAGAAGTTAGCTGTATCTCGGGATAGTTTAATTGACTATTAATGAACTTATGTCTAAGATGTTTATAACTTAGTATGATACTCATATTTAATATGTATATGTACATAAACACACATAATGAAATATATATGTTTTAACATTTTATGTAGTATATAATTCATTGTTGCTTTCTTAAGTTTCTGATGAGTTTCTTATGAAGCAAGCAAGAGGAGAAATAGTTCCCTGGGCTGTTATACATACTCAAATTTAGACGGAAGAGTTTATTTTTATGGAGCATTATGTCAATGAAAGCTTCGTCTGTAATACCTCATACTAGTCATACAAGTGTTTACTAGACCACAGTGTATGAATGGATAATCTCTTTTGTAAAACTATATTTCTTTTCCTGCATCAAACAAAAGAGGTTCTCAGAAAATACAAAAGTGAAGATGAAATTGGGGGTTGTGTGTATTGTATCAACATATCTGGCCTGAGGAACAGTGTCCTTTTTTATTTATTTCAGGTCCAATGAGCAGAGGCCGAAGCTACAGCAGACGCTCCTGAGCAGTGGCCTTCTGATATTTCTGTCTACGATGCATGGTCAGAGAGGTATCTTATAGTATGATCCAGTTCTACAGCTACCATGAGAGCTCTGTATGCATATAGAAACGAAGACACAAGTTTGAAGAGACGCTGTTGCGTGTGATGCAGTCTCATTGCAGTTATATGCTAGGACGTGTTCTCTGTCCTGTTCATTTCCTCTTTTGGATGGTGGTCGAGGGGCCCTAAAGAGATTTCACAAGACCCCATTTGAAAAACACTACTCCAGAATCATTCAATTTTTATTTTTTTAGTTTATCTTCTCATCCATGTGGTTCACATTTTAAGACCTCCTGCTCTCCAGGCAGGAGGGCAGAAAACTGCTTGTGTGGAAGACACTCATCCATGCAGTTGTCCCAGACATTGGGACTGTGGCCTTTGCAAAGCAATTTATTTAATGATAGAGATGTGACCCAACCTCCATGAAATGTTAAAAATGCCCACTTCCAGAGAAAGGCTAGTGACATTTTCCAGCTGTAGAAAGCAGTCAAAATTCAGAGAAAATCGGCTACTCCCCTTTGACTTGGAAGAATATAAATTTTAATAAAAAGTGAAATTTCACAGCCAACAATGAGGAGCCTGTAGTGAGAAGGATTTTACTAATAAGTAGACCTGTCACTTGTGTTTCTACTCTCACTATGACACCGTTTTTGGTTTCATGAAGCATGTGAATGGAGACTTCTGAGGCTGTATCAAACGGAAATAAGTTCTTTGTCATAATACAGGGACCTGAATGGAATATCTTCTCAACTTTCACTCTCAGTGCTTCTACAGTTTATTAATTAAACTTGGACTTCTGGGGAAATAATTATTTTTTTAAATTACCATGATTTGGTCATTAAATTCTATATACCAAATGCAAAAACAGTCTCACAAAAGAAACAGATAATGCTCATAAGTTAAAATTTTAAAATCATTAAGATATGCATATTAAATTGAAAGTAAATTTTTTTATACCAATACTCAGAAAAGATAGATAAATCTGAGGAGAAAAGTTGTGAAGTGTATGATAGTTCAGGGTTATATATGATCAGTAGTTTCAGTCTTCCACTGGGGGTCTTGGAACATAGGCCCCAGTGACAAGGGGGGGACTACAGTAGTTTCTGCCTCATGTATTTTGATGTTCTGTTGTTAGGTGCATGTATTTTCACAGTAGGAATGACTTGGATAATTTCACCTTTTATTATTATGTAATGTCTCTTTTTTTCTGAAATGAATATACCTATTCCAGCTTTTTTGTTATCAGGGTTAGCATGTCATACTTTCTTCATCTCTTTACTTTAAACTATATATTATAAATATTCACACTTAAAGCTGATTTACTTCAGACAACATATAGATGTGCCTCTTTCTTTTTTTCATCCACAAAGACATCTATCTTTCAATTAATATCCTGTTCAAATAGAGAACAGGCTGACTGCTGTCGGTGGGGAGCGATGGGAAGAGATTGAGCAAAAAGGAAAAACAGAAAAAAAGTTCCTGGATATGGATAACAGTGTGGTGATTGTTGGGGGGAGGAGAGTGGCACACAGTTCCGGGGGGTAAATGGTGATAGGTAGAGACTTGATTTGGGCTGGTAAACACACACTACACAGTGTACAGATGATATGTTATAGAATTGTGCATCTGACACCTGGATAATTTTAACCACTATCACCCCAATAAATGCAATAAAAAGGAAGCAAAAATGCCAAAAAGTAATTATTGATATAAACAGATTTGTAATTACCATGTTTGGAACTTTTTACTATTGTTTTTGTTCTTTGTTTCTTTTTTTTTATTCTTTTTTATTTTATACTTCTATGGGTTTTAATTGAGCATTTAAATTACTTTAGTTCTTTTTTCTTAGCTTACCAATCATACTTAAAAAAATGAGTATAGTGGTTGACCTAGAGTTTATAATATCAATTTTTAAGTTATCAAAGTCCACATTCAAATAATACTGTACCCGTACACATGTAATACAGGTGTCTTTTAACAAAGTGTTCCCAAATTTGTCCTTCCTGTTCCCAGTAATGGTGCTGTCATTTGCTGCATGCCTCCATTTTCTAGAATCCCCCAATATATTGTTGCTATTATTGTTTTTTTGCAGTTATCATTAAATGAATTTAAAAAAAGAAAAAATATTTATTAACCTTCATTTGTTTCTTCTTTGATGCTATGTTTTTCTATATGTATATTTTGGTTTCTGACTTTTTTTTTTTTTTTGCCTAAAGAATTTCAAGATTTTTTTGTGTGTGTGGTAGGTCTATTGAAGGAGCCATCCCTTAGTTTTTGTTTGTTTGAGAATGTGTTTATATCCACTTCACTTTGAAGGATAATTTGACTGGATATAGAATTTTAAATTGATCCTTTTTCTAAAATATCAAATATTTTATTCCCTTCTCTTCATGTTTGCATGGTTTCTGACAAGAAGTATGCTGTAATTCTTACCCTTTTTCTTCTGTAGTAAGCTGCCTCCTTTTCATCTGGCTTGTTTCAAGATTTTCTCTCTGCCTTTGGTTTTCTGTAGTTTGAATGTTATAGTAATGGGTTACATTGTGCATACACACCCCTTAATTCATATTGGGTTTTTGTTTTTGGTAGTGTTTTATTTTGTTATGACTTATTTATTTGCTACCAAAACAGAAGGAAAGAGAACTGATTCAAAATGGGCTGCATATAGAAGACATGTTGGTCTCTAGAATTTGATTCCTGTCATAACCGTATGTGACGACAGTAAAAAGGCAGGGATCTAAACATACACAGGAAAGAGCCCACAACAGAGTGTCAGAGAGCTAGTGAAATTTACCATCGAAAAGTAAATAATTGCCAGCTACTCCTTACCAAGGACTCTAATTTTCATTACTGCTGTCCTTGGACTGGTGAGCAGGCAGCTAAGCATGTATAAAAGGCTCTATTCCAAGGTGGCCAGAGCAGAAAATACCTCTCAAGTCATTTCAAGGTGAGAAGACACTGATAAGCACTGCTGTTGGCAGATTGGAAGCTGGGGGAACATGTGCTCCAAGAAAAGCCTTCTTATTCAAGTGGAGAGAAACGAGGGGCGCCCAGCATCGCAGCCAGACCGCTGTGGTGTAGCCAGTGCGGATTGGACTCGGCTGACTTTCCCCATCACTGAGAGGGTCCAAATGCACCGTCCATCACTTTTGCTCCCCTGTGAAGTAGACAGCTTGGCAGGTAAGGAAGTAAATGTATGTTACGTTCTCTCAGTGTCACTTAGGAAACAGATTCCACACTCTGGGCATGACTTTCACAACACAACGTTTCATTAAGAAGATGGTGACGGTTCCAAATGCAGCTCCGAGGACTTCCCAGCCACCACTCAGTGAAGTCAGCATCGCTTCAGTTTTAGCAAAACAGAAAACGCTACTTCACAAAAAGTCAGCCTCAGTGGAAAAGTGTCCCTGGTGGCTTATGGAGTCACAGAGAACACTTAGGAAAGGAGCCCCTGCATTGTTCGGAAGGATCAGAATTAAATTTATACTTTAAACCTCCCACTAAGCGATTCAACAAGAAAACTATACCTTAAAAGCAAATGGATTTTTAAATTAGTATTGAGTATGAACTATGTCATACTGGATACTGGCGAGGCATTTCTAGGAAGAGATTCCCATCAAAGTGGAGTTTGCTGCCTGGAAATGTCTTCAGAAATGGCAATTCAATTCTATCATTAATTTTGGAAGTAGACTGTCTTCTAAGCTACAGTTCCAAATTTTTCAAATAACCTCTCTTGAATGAATGGGTGTTATCCTGTGGCTCTTAGGTATTCTTTGTCATCTTTGAAGCTGTAAATATTTCAAGGACTTCTTGATTTCTATGGGGAAAATGACATTTTGTGTTGAATATATTACCCAAATATATTCATCTTTTGGAAAGATAAGTGCACAGAGGTTAAAATCTCCAAAGGAGACTATGGGATGCATTTAAGGCATTCATCAAAGTTTCAAAAATAATGGATGGAAAGACCTACTGCACCAGTTAATTAAGTACAATAATGATCTAAGGTACTCACTAACTAGGTGCTCCATCAATTGGCACAGCGAATTGAACCTGACAGATCATTCAAAATTGTTATCTAAGCATCAGAGCAGCAAATTTGATTCTGATTAATAAGATTGATCATAACACAAGGAACATTTTTTTGGTTCTCTTGATCTCTAAATCACATCTCTCTCTTTCTCTCTCCTTCTCCCTTGTCTCCTTTCTCTCCAGAGAAAAATAGTAAAAAAACCCCAAAAAACAAAAAAACCCAGGATTTTTATAAAATGTAATTAACACACACTCTCTACTAGTATTATAATGTCTGTTCTGTCTATATAGTATATGCATTCTTCTATTTATTTATGTATTTTCATTTATTTATCAAAAAATATCTATTTTCCTTCTTTTATAGTTTAATTTATAATTGACTTGCCAAGTCCTGTTTTAATTGAAAACACCTACAGTACTATTTTGGTTTATAAATGCTGTCTTCCTAAATCTTGTTTCTCAGTGATGATATATATTTAATGATGAAAGAGACATATTTTACTTTATGTAGAATTGCATTCTTTAACATAGTGAGCATTGAACTTTGTTAATCAGATAGTATACTGACTGCAATTAAAAAGACAGATTTTTGAAATATGTTTGTGTAATTTTTAGTAAGGATGAAAAGTTTTATATTTGTAATCAATCCATGCTTCCATAAAATTGCAATATTGAAATCTTTTTTTATCTAGCTGGATACTTAATTAACTATTATCAAAGAAAAAGTATATATTGAGGTTCTGCTGCTAAAAATATATTGGACACTTGAGGGAAGAAAAGTAAGTACATATAAGAATATAAGATATTGATACTATCCTCAAGTTTATAATCTAGCTGTGAAGAAAAAAACAAACACAAATATTAGCAAGAATTAATATTAAACCAATTTTTTATTCATACCTGTTTTTTTTTAAGTGAGAGGCAAGGAGGCAGAGAGACAGACTCCCACATGCGCTCCAACCAGGATTCACCTGGCAAGTCCCCCTGGGGACATTTCTCTGCCCATCTGGGGCCACTTCTCTGTCACTCTGGCAATCAAGCTATTTTAGTGCTTGAGGCAGGTCATGAAGCCATCCTTAGCACCAAGGGCCAATTTGTTAGAACCATTCGAGCCATGGCTGTGAGAAGGGTAAAGAGAAAGGAGGGGGAGGGGTAGAGAAGCAGATGGTCACTTCTCCTGTGTGCCCTGACCGGGAATAGAACCCGGGACTTCCACATGCCAGGCCGATGTTCTACCACTGAGCCAACCAACCAGGGCCTTATTTGCACCTTTTATATAATCATCTAGACTTCATTTTTTTCTCCACAGTTCTGCCCTCATATTTTCTTACTACTGAAATCAAAACTGGCCATTGTCTAAACTACTCTCTGAACAGTTTAGCATGGTGTTCTAAGCCTTTCACGCTTTTGGCTTTCCTTAACTGTTCCCCTGAGTATATTTTCAATTCCTAGTTTCACTTTTAAAAAGGCGAGCTAAAGCATGTTTAATATCTTACAAAATACAATGGCTTTAAAGTGTCCTTGACTTTATATGCCCATTTACACCCCCTTTCCTGCTTATCTTTATGTTAACGTCTTTGCGGGACATCACTCCCTGACCCCTCCCAGGCACACCTAGGGGCTTCTCAGTGGTCTGTGTTTCTGTTGCTTTCTTCTGCACTATAATATCACAGTATTATATGCAGCTCTAGCCAGTGGACTGGGATTTGTCTAGCCTGTTTGCATCTTACACATAGTAGACATTTAATATATATTTATTATTGAATAAATCCCTGGGGGGTAGAGAAACATTCTGATATAGTGTAATGCCAATTAAAAGAGAAATTCACAATGTTTATCTATTTCAGTCACATCATACTGAAGTGCTAAATACAGTGCAAGCCAAAGTTAGTAATGCTGAGAGCTGATACTGTGGCAAGTTTCACCGCTCATTTCTAAAGAGATTTTGCAGGGGCCTGACCTCAGCGGTTTGATCATTATACCATCCCTAATGCTCAATGCGATTTGGGACAAGAGAGGACCTGGTTCTCACAAGGGTTCTCAGTTTATGCAAGTTCTGAAAACTGATGTATAAAATTCTCAAATCAACGTATCTCTTTGTCTTGAGAAATACAGTTGTTCGACAGACCAGAAAACTAAGCAGCATGATTAGCATATTCTTTTAAAGCCAGAAACTGTAGGAAGTCAAATAAGCTGGGTAAGCATATAGCCGCAGCATTTTTTTTTTTTTTTTGTATTTTTCTGAAGCTAGAAATGGGGAGAGACAGTCAGACAGACTCCTGCATGCGCCCGACCGGGATCCACCCGGCACGCCCACCAGGGGGCAATGGGCAATGCTCTGCCCACCAGGGGGCGATGCTCTGCCCCTCTGGGGCATCGCTCTGTTACGACCAGAGCCACTCCAGCGCCTGGGGCAGAGGTCAAGGAGCCATCCCCAGCGCCCGGGCCATCTTTGCTCCAATGGAGCCTCGGCTGCAGGAGGGGAAGAGAGAGACAGAGAGGAAGGAGAGGGGGAGGGGTGGAGAAGCAGATGGGCGCTTCTCCTGTGTGCCCTGGCCAGGAATCGAACCCGGGACCCCTGCACGCCAGGCCGACGCTCTACCACTGAGCCAACCGGCCAGGGCCACCAGCAACATTTTAACGTTTAGTTGCATCAAGCTAAAACGCCGATGGAAGACGCTACCCATGCGTCGGCTGAGAACACGCTGAGCCAGCCAGGGCTTGGGTGGGCAGTTGGTGCATTTAGCTGACTGACTTCTCTTTTGATTATCTTGTCTGTCTTTCTTTAATGAACATGAATGAAGCTTTAATTATTCACCTCAGATTCAGATGGTTGCTGACATCAGTGCATTGTGCTTCACTGTTTTCTCTCCAGACATGGCAGGTCATTGACTCTGCCTTCACTCTATCTTTCCTGCCTATCATTTCTTAAGGAGAAATAAATTTAGAATGAAATCAGAGAGAAAGCAAGAGAAATAGCGGATGATGTTGATAGATAAACTAAATGCACGTATTTAAAATACCATGTTGTATGCAATGTGCTTTCTTCTACAAAAATACTGGTAATTTGATAGCAAGTATGCATGTGTTGAATATTATGTGTCGCATTGGGTTATTAGTACACAAGGGCCATTAGAAAAATTTTCTTCTACTTCATGTTTTATTAAATAACTCAGTTACAGTGCAGCTACTACTTCATGAATGACCTCAGACTCTAATATGCAAGTGATTTGGCAGAGTAAGATAGAGAATAACTCAACATGCTAAATGAATTGTGAGCAGACAGAGAGAGGAGAAGCAGATGTTTAATGGGGGTGCAGCACATGTGGAAGGATTTTCTCTTCTTCAGAAACACTGTCGCACTTGAAAACAGCAGTGATGGAAGAAGGCTGTTTAATTCAGTACTTGACTTGTAAATTACAAAGTAAAAATCTGTCCCATACAATAATACAAACAATACAAGGTGCATAAAGTAAGTATTAATATTCTTCTTTTTCTCCAAGCCTATCCCATTCCATTAGGCACTATGTATAGTGTGGTTTGTATATATTCTTATCATTTATATAAATATATCATGCACCATATATGACACCAAGAAAGAAGAAATATATATCTGGGATGAGAATGTATATGACATATGCAATATTGAAATGTGATAAATAGCATAAAATGTATAATATACAATATGTTATATTTTATTTACATATTATATAATACAAGGAATATTAACTTTATGTTCTTTTCATACTTGTGCATGTGTGTATGTACATAGTTACCTTCTTTGTACTCTTCTAACTCTAATATTCTAAAATAGTAGGATTATACTATATAGTACTGGGGTATTGCTCCAATACACAGAAGTTGCTGGTTCAATCCTGATCAGGGAACAGATAGAAACAGAGCAATGTTTCTGTCTGTCTCTCCTTCTTCTCTCTCTGAAATCAGTAAAAAATTTTTAAATAGTAATAAAAGTAAAAATATTAAAATAGAAAAGTAATTATAAAACTTTACTATTATGCTATATAGTACATTTAGTAGATTTAGTACATTTACTTGGTGTTTTAAAACAGGTAATTTCTCTATTCAAATCATATGTTTTATAGACAAGTAAATGGAGATATAAAAAGAGTTAAAGAATAGAAATGAATTGTGACCATCCTGAGGGAAAATTGACATGTCACTGAGTTTTGGTGAGAAATGGTGATTGCTACATATATAAGATTTTTGCACAGAGAATAAATGTGTTCAATGTTCAAGTATCTTTTTTCCCATTAGGAAATGGCATGATCTTTGAATACTAAGTGATGCCTTAGTTCGGTACATAATACAGTCTAATTTTTAGAAATTGCTAAAAATTTCATCTTTTACAAAGTCCACAGAAGCTGCATACAAGCACTTCCCAGGTAGTTGCGCCTACCGCTGATAATATGAACACACAGAGGTTTTACCGGCGCTCCGTACGGGGGAAAGAAGACTGTTATTTCCAAATGATCCCACGAAGTGCGTAAATAAAAGCTGAACTCTCTGAGGGAACCGAACTACGATTTACTAAAATTCAAAAAGTTTTTCTTTGAAGAGGATTATTTAACCCAGTGACTCTGGTCTCTGTGAATGCCCTTTCAAAATGTGCGGGCAATGTGGCTTAGCACTGGGACTTGGACCACTGACTCAAACTGAAGCTAAGGACTCTACGAGTGTCCTTGTTCTGTGGGCCATCGCTGTGGGGAGGAGAGATAAACAGGGTGTTGGGATATAAGTTTGCTTCAGTCTCACGAATCCTGCGGGACGGGGATTTTACTTTTCAAAGGAATCTTCTCTACTTCCTACTTCACTTGTTAACTTGTCACTCCTGGGGTGGGGGCGAGGTTTGTAAATGACCAGACAACTGTCACTGCAGGGCTAATTCAGGTGTGTCCTCACCCTGTGAGTGCACGTCTTTCAACCTAATACTCAAAGACTGGAAAATGGTGGGGAAGAGCCTACACAATGAAGCTCTTCATGTACTGTTCCTAATGGCTTGTCCTATGACAAAAAGCTGACTGCCAAAGCCATTCCTAAGACCACTAGAAGCCAAGGATACTATTCTCTACATCACCCCCTGCAGCCTAAACAGACCCACTTGAGGTGTTTTTGTAAGGATGGGGTAACATGAACATAGGAAGCAATTTTGAATTTGATAATAATTTAAAGTGCAAATTATTAAGCCTTCCACCTTGGACTCTGCTGCAGTAGGAGGGGGTGAGGAGTAGTTAATGCAAAGATGAATACTATGATTTTTATGAATCTCAGAGTTATTTGAGCATCAGAAGCTGTCGATAACTTTATCCTGTATCATATGTATTCCCTGTATATTATGTATATTAATTTTACTGTAGATTAGTAGATTTCTACGTGTTTTTCGAGACCCTGAAAGTTCTATAGAATTCTATCAGCAGCTTATGGTGAATGAGAGAATGGATGAATTTCTTCTCTTCCAACACAACCCTGCCTGTCAACCAGATGGAATCAGCTCTGATCTGATTCACTTACAGTATTTCCACATAAAAAGAATTGAATAGTGAATCTACATATTTAGTTTTGTATATATTTAATATTAAATATATATTATTATAAACACATATGTAACCCCAACTGGTTATGAATTTGCTTTCATTATAAACCTAGAAACATCTTTAATTATAGGGAAAAAACTATATTAATATTCACATCTATATGCAT